>NW_028261382.1:24648591-24948591 GCF_051295495.1 Thamnophis sirtalis
GATACTGACCTTCTGGTCAAAAATGACGAGTTCTGGCTCATTCCAGTTTTTTGCCAATTCTCATACATTTTGGTCTAACTCCTCAGTGAAAACTCGGATCACCGAATGGATTGGTTTTTTTCGGTTTTACAAGAGTACACCAACAATTTGTGTTTTTTCTTGGAAACTGACCTCCAGGTCAAAAATGACGATTTCTGGCTCACTCCAGTTTTTTGCCAATTCTCATAGATTTTGGTCTACCTCCTCAGTGAAATCTCGGATCACCGAGTGGATTGGTATTTTGGGTTTTCCAAGAGTAGAGAGAGAATTTGTGTTTTTTCTTGGAAACTGACCTCCGGATGAAAAATGACGATTTCTGGCTCATTCCAGTTTTTTGCCAATTCTCATACATTTTGGTCTAACACCTCAGTGAAATTTCGGATCACCGAACGGAGTGGTATTTTGGGTTCTCCAAGAGTAGACAACGAATTTGTGTTTTTTTATGGATACTGACCTTCTGGTCAAAAATGACTATTTCTGGCTCTTTCCAGTTTTTTGCCAATTCTCAAACATTTTGGTCTACCTCCTCAGTGAAATTTCGGATCACAGAACGGAGTGGTATTTTGGGTTCTCCAAGAGTAGACAACGAATTTGTGTTTTTTCATGGATACTGACCTGGTCAACAATGACGATTTCTGGCTCAGTCCAGTTTTTTTCCAATTCTTATAGATTTTGGTCTAACTCCTCAGAGACATTTCGGATAACCGATCGGAGTGGTATTTTGGGTTCTCCAAGAGTAGACAACGAATTTGTGTTTTTTATTGGAAACTGACCTCCGGGTCAAAAATGACGATTTCTGGCTCATTCCAGTTTTTTGCCAATTCTCATACATTTTGGTCTACCTCCTCAGTGAAATCTCGGATCACCGAACGGAGTGGTATTTTGCGTTCTCCAAGAGTAGACAACGAATTTGTGTTTTTTCTTGGATACTGACCTTCTGGTCAAAAATGACGAGTTCTGGCTCATTCCAGTTTTTTGCCAATTCTCATACATTTTGGTCTACCTCCTCAGTGAAATTTCGGATCACAGAACGGAGTGGTATTTTGGGTTCTCCAAGAGTAGACAACGAATTTGTGTTTTTTCATGGATACTGACCTTCTGGTCAACAATGACGATTTCTGGCTCATTCCAGTTTTTTTCCAATTCTTATAGATTTTGGTCTAAATCCTCAGAGACATTTCGGATCACCGAACGGAGTGGTATTTTGGGTTCTCCAAGAGAAGACAACGAATTTTTGTTTTTTATTGGAAACTGACCTCCAGGTCAAAAATGACGATTTCTGGCTCATTCCAGTTTTTTGCCAATTCTCATACATTTTGGTCTACCTCCTCAGTGAAATCTCGGATCACCGAACGGAGTGGTATTTTGCGTTCTCCAAGAGTAGACAACGAATTTGTGTTTTTTCTTGGATACTGACCTTCTGGTCAAAAATGACGAGTTCTGGCTCATTCCAGTTTTTTGCCAATTCTCATACATTTTGGTCTACCTCCTCAGTGAAATTTCGGATCACAGAACGGAGTGGTATTTTGGGTTCTCCAAGAGTAGACAACGAATTTGTGTTTTTCATGGATACTGACCTTCTGGTCAACAATGACGATTTCTGGCTCATTCCAGTTTTTTTTCCAATTCTTATAGATTTTGGTCTAAATCCTCAGAGACATTTCGGATCACCGAACGGAGTGGTATTTTGGGTTCTCCAAGAGAAGACAACGAATTTTTGTTTTTTATTGGAAACTGACCTCCAGGTCAAAAATGACGATTTCTGGCTCATTCCAGTTTTTTGCCAATTCTCATACATTTTGGTCTACCTCCTCAGTGAAATCTCGGATCACCGAACGGAGTGGTATTTTGCGTTCTCCAAGAGTAGACAACGAATTTGTGTTTTTTCTTGGATACTGACCTTCTGGTAAAAAATGACGAGTTCTGGCTCATTCCAGTTTTTTGCCAATTCTCATACATTTTGGTCTACCACCTCAGTGAAATCTCGGATCACCGAACGGAGTGGTATTTTGGGTTATCCAAGAGTAGACAACGAATTTGTGTTTTTTCATGGATACTGACCTTCTGGTCAAAAATGACGAGTTCTGGCTCATTCCAGTTTTTTGCCAATACTTATAGATTTTGGTCTAACTCCTCAGTGAAATTTCGGATCACCGAACGGAGTGGTATTTTGGGTTCTCCAAGAGTAGACAACGAATTTGTTTTTTTTTTATGGATACTGACCTTCTGGTCAAAAATGACTATTTCTGGCTCATTCCAGTTTTTTGCCAATTCTCATACATTTTGGTCTACCTCCTCAGTGAAATCTCGGATCACCGAACGGAGTGGTATTTTGCGTTCTCCAAGAGTAGACAACGAATTTGTGTTTTTTCTTGGATACTGACCTCCAGGTCAAAAATGACGATTTCTGGCTCACTCCAGTTTTTTTGCCAATTTTCATACATTTTGGTCTAACTCCTCAGTAAAAACTCGGATCACCGATTGGATTGGTATTTTTGGGTTTTACAAGAGTACACCAACAATTTGTGTTTTTTCTTGGAAACTGACCTCCAGGTCAGAAATGACGATTTCTGGCTCATTCCAGTTTTTTGCCAATTCTCATACATTTTGGTCTACCTCCTCAGTGAAATCTCGGATCACCGAACGGAGTGGTATTTTGCGTTCTCCAAGAGTAGACAACGAATTTGTGTTTTTTCTTGGATACTGACCTTCTGGTCAAAAATGACGAGTTCTGGCTCATTCCAGTTTTTTGCCAATTCTCATACATTTTGGTCTAACTCCTCAGTGAAAACTCGGATCACCGAATGGATTGGTTTTTTGGGTTTTACAAGAGTACACCAACAATTTGTTTTTTTTCTTGGAAACAGACCTCCAGGTCAAAAATGAGGATTTCTGGCTCACTCCAGTGTTTTGCCAATTCTCATAGATTTTGGTCTACCGCCTCAGTGAAAACTTGGATCACCGAACGGAGTGGTATTTTGGGTTCTCCAAGAGTAGACAACGAATTTGTGTTTTTTCATGGATACTGACCTTCTGGTCAAAAATGACGAGTTCTGGCTCATTCCAGTTTTTTGCCAATTCTCATACATTTTGGTCTAACTCCTCAGTGAAAACTCGGATCACCGAATGGATTGGTTTTTTGGGTTTTACAAGAGTACACCAACAATTTGTGTTTTTTCTTGGAAACTGACCTCCAGGTCAAAAATGACGAGTTCTGGCTCATTCCAGTTTTTTGCCAATTCTCATACATTTTGGTCTAACTCCTCAGTAAAAACTCGGATCACCGATTGGATTGGTATTTTTGGGTGTTACAAGAGTACACCAACAATTTGTGTTTTTTCTTGGAAACTGACCTCCAGGTCAAAAATGAGGATTTCTGGCTCACTCCAGTGTTTTGCCAATTCTCATAGATTTTGGTCTACCGCCTCAGTGAAAACTTGGATCACCGAACGGAGTGGTATTTTGGGTTCTCCAAGAGTAGACAACGAATTTGTGTTTTTTTTTATGGATACTGACCTTCTGGTCAAAAATGACGAGTTCTGGCTCATTCCAGTTTTTTGCCAATTCTCATACATTTTGGTCTAACTCCTCAGTGAAAACTCGGATCACCGAATGGATTGGTTTTTTGGGTTTTACAAGAGTACACCAACAATTTGTTTTTTTTCTTGGAAACTGACCTCCAGGTCAAAAATGACGATTTCTGGCTCACTCCAGTGTTTTGCCAATTCTCATAGATTTTGGTCTACCGCCTCAGTGAAAACTTGGATCACCGAACGGAGTGGTATTTTGGGTTCTCCAAGAGTAGACAACGAATTTGTGTTTTTTCATGGATACTGACCTTCTGGTCAAAAATGACGAGTTCTGGCTCATTCCAGTTTTTTGCCAATTCTCATACATTTTGGTCTAACTCCTCAGTGAAAACTCGGATCACCGAATGGATTGGTTTTTTGGGTTTTACAAGAGTACACCAACAATTTGTGTTTTTTCTTGGAAACTGACCTCCAGGTCAAAAATGACGAGTTCTGGCTCATTCCAGTTTTTTGCCAATTCTCATACATTTTGGTCTAACTCCTCAGTGAAAACTCGGATCACCGAATGGATTGGTTTTTTGGGTTTTACAAGAGTACACCAACAATTTGTGTTTTTTCTTGGAAACTGACCTCCAGGTCAAAAATGACGATTTCTGGCTCACTCCAGTTTTTTGCCAATTCTCATACATTTTGGTCTACCTCCTCAGTGAAATCTCGGATCACCGAACGGAGTGGTATTTTGCGTTCTCCAAGAGTAGACAACGAATTTGTGTTTTTTCTTGGATACTGACCTTCTGGTCAAAAATGACGAGTTCTGGCTCATTCCAGTTTTTTGCCAATACTTATAGATTTTGGTCTACCTCCTCAGTGAAATCTCGGATCACCGAGTGGATTGGTATTTTGGGTTTTCCAAGAGTAGAGAGAGAATTTGTGTTTTTTCTTGGAAACTGACCTCCGGATGAAAAATGACGATTTCTGGCTCATTCCAGTTTTTTGCCAATTCTCATACATTTTGGTCTAACACCTCAGTGAAATTTCGGATCACCGAACGGAGTGGTATTTTGGGTTCTCCAAGAGTAGACAACGAATTTGTGTTTTTTTATGGATACTGACCTTCTGGTCAAAAATGACTATTTCTGGCTCATTCCAGTTTTTTGCCAATTCTCATACATTTTGGTCTACCTCCTCAGTGAAATCTCGGATCACCGAACGGAGTGGTATTTTGCGTTCTCCAAGAGTAGACAACGAATTTGTGTTTTTTCATGGATACTGACCTTCTGGTCAAAAATGACGAGTTCTGGCTCATTCCAGTGTTTTGCCAATACTTATAGATTTTGGTCTAACTCCTCAGTGAAATCTCGGATTACCGAATGGGGTGGTATTTTGGGTTTTCCAAGAGTAGAGAAAGAATTTGAGTTTTTTATTGGAAACTGACCTCCGGGTCAAAAATGACGATTTCTGGCTCACTCCAGTTTTTTTGCCAATTCTCATACATTTTGGTCTAACTCCTCAGTAAAAACTCGGATCACCGAATGGATTGGTATTTTTGGGTTTTACAAGAGTACACCAACAATTTGTGTTTTTTCTTGGAAACTGACCTCCAGGTCAAAAATGAGGATTTCTGGCTCACTCCAGTGTTTTGCCAATTCTCATAGATTTTGGTCTACCGCCTCAGTGAAAACTTGGATCACCGAACGGAGTGGTATTTTGGGTTCTCCAAGAGTAGACAACGAATTTGTGTTTTTTCATGGATACTGACCTTCTGGTCAAAAATGACGAGTTCTGGCTCATTCCAGTTTTTTGCCAATTCTCATACGTTTTGGTCTAACTCCTCAGTGAAAACTCGGATCACCGAATGGATTGGTTTTTTGGGTTTTACAAGAGTACACCAACAATTTGTGTTTTTTCTTGGAAACTGACCTCCAGGTCAAAAATGACGATTTCTGGCTCACTCCAGTTTTTTGCCAATTCTCATAGATTTTGGTCTACCTCCTCAGTGAAATCTCGGATCACCGAGTGGATTGGTATTTTGGGTTTTCCAAGAGTAGAGAGAGAATTTGTGTTTTTTCTTGGAAACTGACCTCCGGATGAAAAATGACGATTTCTGGCTCATTCCAGTTTTTTGCCAATTCTCATACATTTTGGTCTAACACCTCAGTGAAATTTCGGATCACCGAACGGAGTGGTATTTTGGGTTCTCCAAGAGTAGACAACGAATTTGTTTTTTTTTTATGGATACTGACCTTCTGGTCAAAAATGACTATTTCTGGCTCATTCCAGTTTTTTGCCAATTCTCATACATTTTGGTCTACCTCCTCAGTGAAATCTCGGATCACCGAACGGAGTGGTATTTTGCGTTCTCCAAGAGTAGACAACGAATTTGTGTTTTTTCTTGGATACTGACCTTCTGGTCAAAAATGACGAGTTCTGGCTCATTCCAGTTTTTTGCCAATACTTATAGATTTTGGTCTAACTCCTCAGTGAAATTTCGGATCACCGAAACGGAGTGGTATTTTGGGTTCTCCAAGAGTAGAGAAAGAATTTGTGTTTTTTATTGGAAACTGACCTCCTGGTCAAAAATGACGATTTCTGGCTCATTCCAGTTTTTTGCCAATTCTCATAGATTTTGGTCTAACTCCTCAGTGAAAACTCGGATCACCGAATGGAGTGGTATTTTGGGTTATCCAAAAGTAGACAACGAATTTGTGTTTTTTCTTGGATACTGACCTTCTGGTCAAAAATGACGAGTTCTGGCTCATTCCAGTGTTTTGCCCATACTTATAGATTTTGGTCTAACTCCTCAGTGAAAACTCAGATCACCGAATGGATTGGTTTTTTTGGGTTTTACAAGAGTACACCAACAATTTGTGTTTTTTCTTGGAAACTGACCTCCGGGTCAAAAATGATGATTTCTGGCTCATTCCAGTTTTTTGCCAATTCTCATAGATTTTGGTCTAACTCCTCAGTGAAATTTCGGATCACCGAACGGAGTGGTATTTTGGGTTCCCCAAGAGTAGACAACGAATTTGTGTTTTTCTTGGAAACTGACCTTCTGGTCAAAAATGACTATTTCTGGCTCATTCCAGTTTTTTGCCAATTCTCATACATTTTGGTCTAACTCCTCAGTGAAATTTCGGATCACCGAATGGAGTGGTATTTTGGGTTATCCAAAAGTAGAAAACGAATTTGTTTTTTTTCTTGGATACTGACCTTCTGGTCAAAAATCACGAGTTCTGGCTCATTCCAGTTGTTTACCAATTCTTATCGTTTTTGGTCCAACTACTCAGTGAAATCTTGGATCAGCGAATGGGTGATTTTTCGGTTTTCCAAGAGTACATCAACAATTTTTCTTTATTCTTGAAAACTGACCTTCGGGTCAAAAATGATGATTTCTGTCCCATTCCAGTTTTTTCCCAATTCTTATACATTTTGGTCTAACTCCTCAGTGAAAACTCGGACCCCCGAATGGATTTGTTTTTTTGGTTTTCCTGAGTACATCAACAATTTGTCTTTTTTCTTGAAAACTGACCTTCGGGTCAAAAATCACAATCCATTCGGGGGTCCGAGTTTTCACTGAGGTGTTAGACCAAAATGTATAAAAATTGGAAAAAAACTGGAATGAGCCAGAAATCGTCATTTTTGACCTGAAGGTCAGTTTCCAAGAAAAAACACAAATTCTTTATTTACTCTTGAAAAACTCAAAATACCACCCATTCGCTGATCCGAGATTTCACTGAGGAGTTAGACCAAAATGTATGAGAATTGGCAAAAAACTGGAATGAGCCAGAAATCGTCATTTTTGACCCGGAGATCAGTTTCCAAGAAAAAACACAAATTCTTTGTCTACTCTTGGAGAACCCAAAATACCACTCCGTTCGGTGATCCGAAATTTCACTGAGGAATACGTATAAGAATTGGCAAAAAACTGGAATGAGCCAGAAATCGTCATTTTTGACCCGGAGGTCAGTTTCCAATAAAAAACACAAATTCTTTCTCTACTCTTGGAAAACTCAAAATACCGCTCCATTCGGTAATCCGAGATTTCACTGAGGAGTTAGACCAAAATCTATAAGTATTGGCAAAACACTGGAATGAGCCAGAAATGGTGATTTTTGACCCGGAGGTCAGTTTCCAGAAAAAACACAAATTGTTGGTGTACTCTTGGAGAACTCAAAATCCGAGATTTCACTGAGGAGTTAGAGGTTAGCGTTAGGGTCAGGGTCCAGATCCAGGTCAGGGTCAGGGTCTGAGTCAGGTTCAGGGTCCGGCTCAGGGTCAGGATCCGTGTCTGTGTCCGGGTCCATGTCTGGGTCCGGTTCCGGGTTCATGTTAGGGTTAGTGTTAGGGTTTGGGTTAGGTTTAGGGTCAGGGTCAGGGTCAGGGTAAGGGTAAGGGTTAGGGTCTGGGTCCGGGTTTAGGTCCACATCCGCGTCTGGGTTCGGATTCGGGTTCATGTTAGTGTTAGGGTTAGGGTCAGCATCAGGGTAAGGGTCCAGGTCCGGGTCCAGTTTTGGGTTCCGGTTTATGTTACAGTCAGGGTCAGGGTCAGAGTCAGGGTCCGTGTCCGTGACTGGGTCCGGGTCAGGGTCTGGGTTCGGGTTCATATTAGGGGACCATGAAACTGAGCCGGAACCTGACCATGACGCTGACACTGACCCTAACATGGACCCTGACCCTGACCCTGACCCTAACCGTAACATGAACCAGAACACGAACCTGGACCCAGACCTGGAACCTTGCCCTGACGCTGATCCTAACCCTAACCCTAACCCTAACCCTAACCCTAACATGAACCCTAATCCAAGGACGGACCTGGACCCGGACCTGGACACAGACCCAGACCCTCACCCTGACCCTAACCCTAACATGAACCTGGACCCAGACCTGGACCCAGACCCGGACCCTGACACTGAACCCAGACCCTGACCCTAAACCAAACCCTAAACCTAACACTAACACTAACATGAATCCAAACTCAGACCCGGACCAGACCCTGACCCTAACACTAACATAAACCTGAACCTGAACTCGGACCAGACCCGGACCTGGACCCTGACCATGGCCCTGACCCTAACCCTAACATGGACCCGAAAGCGAACCCGGACCCGAACCCTGACCCTAACCTTAACATGAACCCAAACCCGGAAACGGACCCTGACCTTAACCCTGACCCCAACCCAAACCCTAAACCTAACACTAACATGAACCCGAACCCGCACCCAGACCAGACCTGGAACCTGACCCTGACCCTAACATGAACCCGAACTCGGACCAGACCCGGACCTGGACCCTGACCATGGCCCTGACCCTAACACTAACCCTAACATGAACCCGAAAATGAACCTGGACCCGGACCCCAACCCTAACCTTGACCCTAACATGAACCCAAACCCAAACCCGGACGCGGACCCTGACCACGACCCTAACCCTGACCCTAACCCTAACATGAACCCAAACCCAAACCCGGACGCGGACCCTGATCCTAACATTAAACCGAACCCTAAACCTAACATTAACATGAACCTGAACCCGCACCCGGACCAGACCCGGCACCTGACCCTGACCCTGACCCTAACACTAACATGAACCCGAACTCGGACCCGGACCAGACCCTGACCTTAACCCTAATATAAACCCAGACCCTGACCCTGACTTTGACCTGGACTCGGACCCCGAGCCTGACCCTGACCCTAACATGAACCTGAACCCGAATTCGGACCAGACCCGGACCTGGACCCTGACCCTAGCCCTAATATAAACCCAGACCGTGACTCTGACCTTGACCCGGACTCGGACCCTGACCCTAACCCTAACATGAACATGAACCCGAACTCGGACCAGACCCGGACCTGGACCCTGACCATGGCCCTGACCCTAACCCTAACGCTAACATGAACCCAAACCCAAACCCAAATGCGGACCCTGACCTTGACCCTGACCCTAACCATAAACCAAACCCTAAACCTAGCACTAACATGAACCCGAACCCACACCCAGACCAGACCCGGAACCGGACCCTGACCCTAACATGAACCGAAACTTGGACCAGACCTGGATCTGGACCCTGACCTGACCCAGACCATGGCCTGACCCTAACACTAACCCTAACATGAACCCGAAAGCGAACCTGGACCCGGAGCCCGACCCTAACCCTGACCCTGACCCTAACCCTAACATGAACCCAAACCCGAACCCAGACGCAGACCCTGAACCTGACCCTGATCCTAACCCTAACCCAAATCCTAAACCTAACACTAACATGAACCCGAACCCGCACCCGGACCAGACCCAGACCTGGACCCTGACCATAACCCTGACCCTAAACCTTACATGAACCTGAACCTGAACGCGGATCCTGACCCTGACCCTAAACCTAACCCTAAACCTAACATGAACCCGAACCCGGATCTGGACCAGACCGACACTGACCCTAACCCTAACATGAACCTGACCCGGACCCTGACCATAACCGTAACCATAACATGAACCCAGACCCGGACCCTAACTCTAGCATGAACCCGAATTTGAACTCGGACCAGACCTTGACCTGGACCCTGACCATGGCCCTGACCCCAACCCTAACATGAACCCGAAAGCGAACCTAGACCCGGGCCCCGACCCTAACCCTAACATGAACCCAAACCCGAACCCAAACCCGAACCCTGACCCTAACCCTGACAAGAAACCTTACCCTAGGATGAACCCGAACCCAGATGTGGACCCTGACCCTGACCCTAAACCTAACACTAACATAAATCCGAACCTGGAGCCGGACCAGACCCAGACCCAGACCCTAACCCTAACATGAACCTGAACCCGAACCCAGACCCGGACCCTAACCCTAACATGAACCCGAATCCGAACCCAGACCCGGACCCTGTCCTTGACCCTTGGACTCGGACCTGGACCCAGACCCCGACCATGACCCTAACCCTAACATGAACACGAACCTGATCTTGGACCAGACCCAGACCTGGACCCTGACCATAGCCCTGACCCTAAACCTTACATGAACCCGAACGCGGATCCTGACTCTGACCCTAAACCTAACCCTAACATGAACCCGAACCCGAATCTGGACCAGACCCTGACCCCGACCCTAACCCTAACATGAACCCGACCCGGACCCTGACCATAACCGTAACCCTAACATGAACCCGGACCCGGACCCTAGCATGAACCCAAAGTCGAACTCGGACCAGACCCTGACCTGGACCCTGACCATGGCCCTGACCCTAACCCTAACATGAACCTGAAAGCGAACCCAGATCTGGACCCGACCCTAACCCTAACATGAACCCAAACCCGAACCCAAACCTGAACGCGGAGGCAGACCCTGACCCTAAACCGAACCCTAAACCTAACACTAACATGAACCCAAACTCGGACCAGACCCGGACCCTGACCCTAACATGAACCCGGACCCTTACCCCGTCCCTGACCCTAACATGAACCAGCACCCGAACCTGGACTCTGACATGGACCTGGACCCTTACCCTGACCCTAACCCTAACATGAACTCGACTCTGAACCCGGATGCGGACCTGGACCTTGACCCTGACCCTAATCCTAACATGAACCTGAACCCGGACCCTGACACTAAAATGAACCCAAACCCACACCCTGACCCGGACCCTGACCCTAATCCTAACCCTATGTCAGGTGCTGCTTTATTTAATAATCAGGAAAGAAACCACTCAACTCCATTTGATTGAAATTAAGTGTACTTTTAGTAATTACAAACGAATAGTAGAAAAGCAAAGCTGAGTCTGGTTAATTGGGCGTAAAAACAATGAATATCATGTATAGTTCCATCCCCTCCCCTTGGCACTCCAGTCCATAATCCAATAATATTTCACCCAACTGTCAGGTGGGAAATATTTTCAAAAAGCATTATCAGGGTGGAATGCTGGACAGTTAACCTTGGCAGGAAACTCCCTTCCTCCATATGCGCAATGAAGTGGTCAGGACAGCTTCTAGAATATTCCTCCAGCACATAATGATTCCCCTCCCAAATACCATGCCCCCCCTCCCCGTTTCAATGGCAGCCGAAGCAGCAGCAAGGCAGAGGCTGACATCCGGCCCTCCTCCAGAAAAGTGCAGTCAAACCTGCAGAAACGAAAGAACATAGACAAACAGACAGACAACATGACACAGAAGAGATATGGGAAGGGAAAAACAAAACAAAAATTAGCAGTCCATCTAAGAATCAGGGCTTGTCAGGGTACATAGAGTAGAACTTGTGGAGCAGACAAGGAGCTCGAACATGGGACTTGTCAACCCATTCAGTGTGAGATGGGGGAAAATGCTTCCAAGCCACAAGGTACTTAATATGGTTTCTTCACTTACGTGAGTCCAAAATCTCACGGACCTCAAAATGCTGCTCACCCTCTATCAAAAGTGGGGCGGGTGGAGACGGAAGAGGAGCCCTCAACGAAGAAGTAAGTTCAGGCTTCAGGAGATTAACATGAAAAACAGGATAAACTCGGCTGAGGTGTTTAGGTAATTGGAGGTGGACGGAGACAGGGTTGATGACCTTGATAATTGGAAACGGCCCAACATATTTGGGGCCCAACTTCTTAGACTTCTGAGTCGTTTGAAGGAACTTAGTGGATAAATAAACCCGATCACCAACTTTATACTCATGGGCCTTAGTCCGTTTTCTATCAGCATGTTTCTTATGAGCATGGTGTGCAGCATCTAGAGCCCGGAGTGTCAAAGGCATACTTCCCGAAGTCAGTCACTCCACTCGGATAGTGAAGACACTTGCAGTTTCTCGCTAGGAATCTCTGGAATGGGCACAAAATCCTGCCCGTATACCACATGAAAAGGGGTAAACCCAGTGCTACTGTGTATGGAATTGTTGCATGTCACTTCAGCATGAGGCAATAATTCCACCCAATCATCTTGCTGCTAGTTGATGAAACAACGTAGATATTGTTCCAGCACAGAATTAGTCCTCTCGCAGGCCCCATTAGTCGGAGGATGGTGGGAGGAGCTTAACCCCTGGGTGGATCCAATTCGTTTTAGGAATTCTTTCCAGAACAGGGAGGTGAACTGAACACCCCTATCCGAAATGATGCGGTCGGGTACTCCATGCAAGTGATACATATGTGAGATGAACATCTTAGTGAGAGATTTAGCGGAAGGGATTTTGGAGCAAGGAATGAAATGAATTTGCTTGGAGAACAAGTCAGTAACAACCCAGATTACTGTGTTTCCTTGACTCTCTGAAAGTTCAACAATGAAATCCATAGAGATCTCCTTCCATGGGGCTTCTGGGTGAGCTACTGCCTGGAGCAACCCTTGGGGTTTTCCCGGAGGGCGTTTTGCCGCGGCACAAACGGGACAACTAGCTACATAGGTCTCAATGTCTTTTTTCAATGAAGGCCACCAAAATTGCCTCTTGACGAGATGCAGGGTCTTGACGAAAACAAAGTATCCAGCCATGTGAGAGTCATGAGCCTGTTGGAGCACGATGGTCCTAATGGACACAGAGAGGGATAATTTAGTACCAATCCAAGTCAATCCATCTTTTATAGTGCATTTATCCATATGTCATTGGAACCAGTCATCCTTTGCAAGGGCCTCCTTTAGGTCAGAGATAAAGTCTTTTGTGACCTCCAATTTAGAAGAAGTTTGACTTCTAGTGACAACAGGAGCAGCCAGGCTTTTTGTGGGAATGACAGGTTGGACAACACTGAGCTTTGAACAGTTGTACTGTGGAAGTCTGGACAAAGCATCAGCCATAAAAAAATTTCCTCCCGGAATGTATTTCAAAGTAAAATTGAATCTATTGAAATGTTGAGCCCAGCGCATCTGCTTGGGAGAAAGTTTTCTGGGGGTTCTCAACACCTCCAAATTTTGGAGGTGTAAGCGCAGGGTTGTAATTTACCTTGGCTATTTGCTTGAAGCAGTACCGCCTTGACTGTCACATCACTGGCGTCAGCCTGGACCACAAAAGGTGTGTCCATGTCTGGGTGCTTCAGGACCGGCTCCTTCGCAAAGAGGCATTTCAGCTTTTCAAAAGCAGCTTGACACTCCATAGTCCAGTCCAATGGTTTACTAGGTTTGGGCTTAGCTCCTCCTTTTGATTTAAGGAGGTTAGTTATAGGGAGAGCTATTTTAGCGAACGAAGGAATAAACTGACGATAGAAGTTAGCAAACCCCCAAAACCTCTGTAATTGCTTACGTGTACATGGGGCCTCCCATTCGGTGACAGCCTTGACCTTAGCGGGGTCCATCTCTATCCCCTTGTGGGAGATTCGATAGCCTAGGTAATCAACCCTTTCCTGATGAAATTCGCATTTGGACAATTTGGCATAAAGTTCTGCAGCTCGGAGTTTCTTCAGAACTGTGAGAACCAGCTTCACGTGTTCTTCACGTGTTTCCATGTAAATAAGGATATCGTCCAAATAGACGATTACGCCTTTGTAAAGATGGTCATGCAGAACCTCATTAATCAGTTGCATGAAGATTGCTGGTGGCCCCTGGGGCCAAACGGCATTACTCAAAATTGGAAGCAACCAAGGGGGCAGTTGAAAGCAGTTTTCCATTCGCCCCTCTCCTTAATTCTGACCCAATAGTAAGCTTCCCGTAGGTCCAATTTAGTGAAAATCCTCCATTCCTCTACTTGGGCCAGCATGTCCTTCATCAGTGGTAAAGGGTAGAGGTTCTGGGCAGATATGCAGTTTAAATTTTTGAAATTAACACATAATCTGAAGGAGCCATCTTTCTTTTCTCTGAATAATACTGGTGCAGCTACCTTGGGCCTTGCTGGTTCAATGAAGCCCCTTTCCAAGTTTTTATCAATGATTTTCCTCATTTCCTCCATCTCTCTAGGGGTCATTGAATATATTTGGGGGTTTGGGAGCTTCACCCCAGGTAAAATATCAATGGTGCAATCTGTGGCTCTATGAGGGGGTAATTTATCAGAAGATTTCTCACTAAAAACATCCTTGAGGTCCCAATATTCCTTTGGAATTCTCTCCTCCCCCTCAATTTTCTCTTGCCCCCTGGCCGCCAGTGTGGGGACAGTATTACCAGACTCTGGAGGCTCCATCTTCCCCTCAGGGGGTGTGGCAGACCGAATTCGTAACCACCCATCTCTCCAATTAATGTGTGGGTTCCATCTATGGAGCCAGGGGAGTCCCAAAATAAGGGGCCAGTCCATTCCTGGGGCCACAATAAAAGTTATCATTTCTTGGTGGGTTCCCATCCACATCTCGATGGGTTCAGTAGAAAAATGAGCAAGACCGCCCCCCACAATAGAGCCATCTATTTGGCAAAAAGCAATAGGGATTTTCAAAGCTTTCAGCTTCAAGCTCATTCTCTCAACTATTTCAGGGCTTATCATGCAACGTAACTAGAATCTAAAAGAGCCAGAAGTTTCTCTTTTGCGCCAGAAGATGGCACTCTAAGCTCAACTGGGATAAGCATGGGCCCCGAGTGGGAACTTACCCAGCGGTCAGCATCTTCATAGTCACTATCGTCAGATGAGCTGGGACTGCCATTTCCCCCCTCCTCTGGCTCGAAGCATCGAGAAGTCTCCTCCCCACCCAAAGCGGTTTCTTTTCTCTTGCCGGGAGTCTTCTCAGGTTTCCTCTCTCTCCAGGGGGGCGGAGCAGAGTGGGTCAGCTTGACTCAGCAATTCACAGCACGGTGCCCCTCCTTCCCACAGTGGAAACAAGCAGAGGGCTTGGGCTTGCCTGTGAAACCTCCTCTACCTCCTTTTTCACCCTTTGGGAGGGGAGTTTTAGGGGGGGAGGGGAATCTTCAACTTCTCCCTCTTCCTTGCAATGAAGTCTAGTCAAATCAAGCTCAATATCTGCAGCGTTCTCATACCAAGGCTCCAAGCGGCGGGGAATGTGTCTGTTTATGCACTGTTGGTAAACATCTCTATTCAAGCCATCTGCGAATCGATCCAACAAGGCTTCTCCAGACCATCCCCTCATATAAGCCGATAACTCTTGGAATTCCTGCACATATTCAGTCTTTTCCCCCTGTCTGAGGGTCGTAATTTTTTTTTTAATTAAATGTTTTTTAATTTTAGTTTGAAACAGGTACAGCATCTTTCTTAATATATCAATCGATTACAAATAAGTTTTGGTACATCTCCTCCACAGTCAACCAACGTAACTCATATTAACTCAAGCATTATTATATATCCATTTTCATTTAACTGTAATTATTATTTAGGAGTATTGGTAGGAGTAATAAACTTGAACAATACCTACCCACACCGATGGGAAGGGAGAGAAATCAAAAAAAAAGAAAAGAAAAAAAGAACAAATAGAAAATAAAAATTAAGATAAAAAATAGTAGATAATACAAAAAAGACAAAAACGATAATCAGGAAAACAAAACAAAACACAGGTGTCTGTTATGAAAAGAAAAAAAGAAGTATATCAACTGGTTACAACATGTTTTGGTGCTTCTCTTCCATTAATTCATATTAATTCAGATATCTTAACTCAAATATTTACCATATCAACATCATTATACCTCCAGTTTCAATTATTAGGGTTATTTAAACATCCTTCATCCTTAGCTATGCTAAAAAATTAATCCATAGCACATGCTGACAATTCATTTACTTATTTGTAAGATCCTCTATTGTCATCAAATCCTCATATCCTATTTTAGCTAAACCTCCATAATATTCAGTTATATCATATATCATAACATTTTCCCAGTATTGATTAACATTTGATTGTATGAATTTTATTTAGTTTTTTTAATAGTGCTAATTATTATAGTTAATACTCTTTATGTATAATCTAAAGGCGTTTTTTCATATCGAATTGTCAGTTATCATATCAACTCCACATTATATACATTACTATCAGTATCCATTATTATTCAGCAATATCTGTTACAAGAGCGAGCAATTAGGTTTAACTAGTTTTCAATTGTATTCATCAATCTATCAGCCAGTTCCAAATTATATATATTGCTATCCATATCAGTCATTATTCAGCTATATCTATTACAAATTGAAGTAATCCGATTTAGCTAATTTTTGGATGTATTGTCCCATCTGTCAGCCTGTGTCCCTCCAACAACGAGATTTCCTCAGCCCAGTAGCCATTCGTTGGATAGATTTACCAAATGTTTCCATAAGCAAATCCAAACAAAAATATTTCGGCACCTTTGGATTCTGAATGTCGGTGATGAAATAATAATGTTGTCTTAGGCTTATAAAATTTCCCAAATTAACTTTAATTCGCAAGGGTGGATTCTCCATTCCTCCTGCACTTTGTCTCTTTAAATGAATCTTCTTTATAGCTTCCCCCTCCCTTTCTTCCTCTGAGATAGACCAGACACCATTTCTCACATTTTCCATTTGTGTTTCAGGAACATTTAAGCATTCAACAATCTCAGTTTTAGCTTCAGATTTTAGAATCAGTTGATCCAGGGTTCTTTCCAATTTTTGGTAAGAATCAAAGAGTCCTTTACACGCAGAGAAAAGAGCCTGAAATGAAATCTTGGAGGTATTTTCAGAATACCTCCAAGATTTCAGGATACCTCCAAGAGCCAAGGTGGCGCAGTGGTTAAATGCAGCACTGCAGGCTACTGCTAGATCAGCAGGTCAGCGGTTCAAATCTCACCGGCTCAGGGTTGACTCAGCCTTCCATCCTTCCGAGGTGGGTAAAATGAGGACCCAGATTGTTGGGGGCAATATGCTGACTCTCTGTAAACCGCTTAGAGAGGCCTGAAAGGCCTATGAAGCGGTATATAAGTCTACTGCTATTGCTATTGCTATTTTGGGACGCCATGATGTGTCGTAGTTAAATATTAGAAGCTCTCTTCCCCCCCCCCCCCCACAGGCTTCGAAGCACTTTTTTTTGTCTCTTACAGGCTGTCAATCTTATCTAGTTGTAAACAGAACTAGGTAGTAAAGTAGTAAAAATGTCGAATCGTGACGGGCTAATTAGAAGGAGATAAGTTTTACGATCCACTTAGGGAGATTCAGAGGGGGGAGGATGTCGCGGAGTTTCTTGAAGCATTTAAGAAGTAAAGTAACCACAAGTAATAAATCCATTAGAAAAGCCAATTCGCCGCTAAATCTTCTTGTTGTTTGGTTTTCAATTAGCTTAATTTTTAACACGAACAGTCTCTCTTGGATAATAAAATCAGCTTACCAGATGACATCACTTCTTCCATTCTTAGGGACAACCTGCAGTTTCAGTTAGCCCGCAGCTAATCCAAAAAGGAATTGGCACGGGGAGTTAATACCCTCCCCCAGAGATTTGCGGATATCTCTGGAGTCCTGGGTCTCTCCCCACCTTCACTGTCGTCTACGGGACAGCTAGAGTTCAAAGAACCCGTCCAAAAATCCTTTGGTATAGAGGAATTTCAGGAGTAGCCTGAAACTCCATCTTCTCACTGCTAAGCCCCGCCTTCTTGCCCCTGAGGGTCGTAAATTTTAACCTAGCTCGGCGCTGGGTGAGGGGGTCGTTAAAACGTCTCCTCATTGCTGCCATAAAGTCATCAAAATTCCTCAGGAGAGGGGAGTTACTATTATGTAATCCGACCATCCAGTCAGCTGCTTTCTTCTCTAGGGCCATTAACACAATTTTTACTTTAGATTCATCAGAGTCTAGATCAGGCCCATATATTTGCATATAATTCCAGACCTGAATAATAAACAGCCCCAAACCGCTAGGTTCTCCATCATACTTTATGCTTAAGGGTGGGACCTTAGCCATCCGGCGTCGCCTGCCCCGCCCCGCTCTCGGAATGTCTCTAGCCTCAAAGGGAGAGGTCGGTGCTGGGTTTTCTTGTGCACACCCCCCCTTCGGCCTCTCCAGTCTCCCTTAAGCTTAGCAACGGGTACCTTTTCTCTAGTTCCTCTGCTGGGTCCCTTTCCACAGCACTCTCTCGAGCCTGGCGTTTGCTCCATGCCTCTTCGAGGAGTTTCATGCCTTGGGACATTTTGTAGTCTTCTTCCCTAGAGCCATGCCAGTCAGCAGCTGGTTTTTTGGATCTCCTCCTTGTGACTCCAGTTAGTAGTTCCTCAGGTTCCTCTTTCTGTCCCACTCCCCAAGTCCAGCTGGGTCGAACAGCAGGTTCCTCCACTCTCAGGTCGGCCAGCATTTCTGTTAAAGATGGTGCTGCCATTGCACCCATTTCTTCTTCCTGGTCGCTTTCATGTAAAGACATCTTTCTTTTTCTTCTGTGAGGGCACCCCCCTCGGAAGGTGTTCGCTCCGGGTTGGATGCGAGGTGAGACTCAGCTTATTGTCAGGTGCTGCTTCATTTAATAATCAGGAAAGAAACCACTCAACTCCATTTGATTGAAATTAAGCGTACTTTTACTAATTACAAACGAATAGTAGCAAAGCAGAGTCTGGTTAATTGGGCGCGAAAGCAATGAATATCATGTATAGTTCAATCCCTTCCCCTTGGCATCCCAGTCCATAATCCAATAATATTTCACCCAACTGTCAGGTGGGAGATATCTTCAAAAAGCATCATCAGGGTGGAATGCTGGACAGTTAACTTTGGCGGGAAACTCCTTTCCTCCACATGCACAATGAGATGGTCAGGACAGCTTCTAGAATATTCCTCCAGCACATAATGATTGCTCTTCCAAATACCATGCCCCCCTCCCCATTTCAATGGCAGCTGAAGCAGCAGCAAAGCAGAGGCTGACACCCTAACCCTAACATGAACCCGAGTCCAAATCCGCGGACCCAGACGCGGACCCTAACCCTAACATGAACCTGAATCCAAACCTGGACACAGACCCTGACCCTAACATGAACCCAGACCCAGACCCTGACCCTTACCCCGACATCGACCCTGACCCAAGCCCTGACCCGGACCCTAACCCTAACATGAACCCGAACCCGGACCCTAACATGAACCCGAACCCGGACCCTTACCCTGACCCTAACATGAACCCGAATCCGAACCCAGACCCTGACCCTAACATGAACCCGGACCCTGATCTGGACCCTGACCCTGACCCTGACCCTAACCCAGACACAGACCCTGGCCCGGACCGTGACCCTGACCCTAACAAGAACCCGAACCCGGACCCTGACCCTAACGTGAATCCGAACCCGGACCCCGACCATGACCCTAACCATAACCCAACATGAACCCGGACCTGAACCCAGACCCTGACCCTAACATGAACCCGAACCTGGACCCGGACCCCGACCCTTACCCGGACCCAGACCCTAACCCTGACTCTAACCCTAACCCTAACATGAATCCAAACCCAAACCCGGACCCCGACCCTAACCCTAACATGAACCCGAACCCAGACCCTGACTCTAACTGTAACCCTGACCCTGAACCCCACCCTGACCCCACCCCCACCCCCACCCTAATATGAAGCCAAACCCTCACCCTCACCCTTACCCTCACCCTGTCCCGGACCCAGACCATGACCATGACCCTGACCCTAAACCTAACCCTAACATGAACCCGAACCCGAAGATGATTTAGTTTTAATAGTTGTTTTATACGTTATTTGATTTATGCTTCTGCAGGAAATCAGACAAAAATTGTAGAAACAAGTACAATGGTTTCAGATGGCAATCCAGTCCCTTTTTAAAAGCTTCAAGGATAAGGTGACCAGATGTCCCGCTTTTGGTGGAACAGTCACGATTTTTCACAATTTGTCCCGTGTCCCATGACGTTTTAAAAGTCACGATTTTCATGGGTGAGTGGACGAAAGGGCATTGGCAGTGCTGCCAGGACCCGCTGTGCGAGGGAAGAGCAGAGCGGGACCTGAGGAAAGCCGGAGGGAGGGTGCTCGGAGGGAGGGGGAGCCAAGATGGCGGTAGCTGAGGAGGAGGTCTCGCGGCTGCTGCCGCCACCGATGCCGCCAAGGAATTGCAGGATGATAGTGGCTGTGTGCCGGGTGGGCAGCCTGCGGGGCTGGAGGCTGCGTAGCGGCTGCGCACTGCCGAGCACTAACAGGAGTCACGGGGCGCGCTGGTCGAGCAGCCTTGCGTACACATCTCGCCTCGCCGCCCAATGGAGGCTGCCCTGCTGCTCGCGCTGCTGTGCCTCTGCTCCGCCGAGAAGATGCCACCGCCACCCCCGCCGGCTTTTCCCTCCCGGACATCCGCCACCAAGGAGCCGCCCGAAGCCTTCTTGCCCACCACTGGCTGCACCACGGCCGACTTGCCCCGGGTGGGCTGGAAGGCTGGAAGGCTTCAGGCGGCGGGCGGGAAGAGCCTGTGAGCGGATGGCGGTGGCATCACTGCCCAGGAGTGCCCGAAGCTTTCCTGCCCACCACTGGCTGCACCATGGCCGACTCACCCCGGGCGGGCTGGAAGGCTTCGGGTGGCAGGAGTCCGTGCAGATACGCAACTCACCTCGCTGCCTGATGGAGGCTGCCCTGCTGCTGGCGCTGCTGCATCTCTGCTCCGCCGCGAAGATGCCACCACCACCCCTGCCGGCTTTTCCCACCCGGACACCCGCCGCTGAGGAGCTGCCCAAAGCCTTCCTGCTCACCACCAGCTGCACCGCGGCCGACTCGCCCTGGGCGGGCTGGAAGGCTTTGGGCGGCGGGCATCCGGGTGGGAAGAGCCGGCGAAGATACCACCGCCACCACCCCCGCTGGCTCTTCCCGCCCGGACACCCGCCGCCCAGGAGCTGCCCAAAGCCTTCCTGCCCACCACCAGCTGCACTGCGGCCGACTCGCCCCGAGCAGGCTGGAAGGCTGGAAGGCTTTGGGCAACGGGCATCCAGGCGGGAAGAGCCGGCGAAGATACCACCGCCACCACCCCTGTTGGCTCTTCCTACCCGGACACCCGCCGCCGAGGAGCCGCCCGAAGCCCTCCTGCCCACCACCGGCTGCACCGCGGCCGACTCACCCCGGGCGGGCTGGAAGACTGGAAGGCTTTGGGCGGCGGGCATCCGGGCGGGAAGAGCCGGCGAAGATACCACCGCCACCACCCCCGCTGGCTCTTCCTGCCCAGACACCCGCCGCCCAGGAGCCACCCGAAGCCCTCCTGCCCACCACCGGCTGCACCGCGGGCGACTTGCCCCGGGCAGGCTGGAAGGCTTTGGGCGGCAGGGCGGGAAGAGCCGGCGAGCGGATGGCGGTGGCATCGCCGCCCAGGAGCACTGTTCCCTCTAAGGTGCGCGCCTGCGCGCCCGCGCACCTTGCAAGAAAGCCCCGCGCAGAGTTTCTATCTGCCGCGCAGAGAAACTCTGTAAAGGAAACGTTTTGCAGGCGGCCAGCTACAACTGGATCTGGCAGTGCTGCTGCCTTTTGGAGGAGGAGGAGGCGAACCAGCCTGCCACCACCGGCCACAGCCAGCCCCGCCGCTCTTCCTGCCCCCTTCCCAGCCCCACAGTCCAGCGGACGCAGAAGAAGCAGCCCCGGGGCTCCGCTGCCATCCCAGGGGAGGAAAATCGTGTTGGACCAGCAGTGGCTGCAACAGTGAGGAGTTAGGAAGTGGGGGATGCAAATGCCCAGCTGTCCGCAAGGCATAGAAATCCTCCCATTCCACACAATCCTGTCAGAGCTGAAGAAGCTCTGTGCAAAAACCCCCTTTGTTCCCATCTTGCCTGAGCTCAAAACCGCAGCCTTTAAACGAGGCTCAGCGTAACGCGGAGGAAGGAAGACGTTTCCTTCTGGGGAAAGAGCTGGAGGCCGGGAGAAAGATCCAAACGCGGACCCTGGCTATCTCCCACCACCACCTCCTCGCTTCCAGGAACTCCCCGCAACCCCCCGCCCCACAAGAGAGACATCAGCGCCGCCCCGAGGGACACGCAGCGGCATCGTCTCCCCCCCCCGCCCCAATAGGGACTCCCAAATTTTCTAACATTATCTGTTTCTTTTGTTTTTCAATGCAATCAGAGACAAAAATGTTATGTCTGAAATTAAAACACAAGAAGATTGGTATAACTTCAGAATATAGGAGAAATATAAGCTTATTCAATAGATATTCAGGAATAAAACCAACATTATGAATAGCTTTCACACAGGATACAATATTTCAGAATGCAGAAATGAAGAAGCTGGAGACTTGCTTTGCAACATATTTTACGCACCAATTAGGAAATTTTAATTTTAAAAAACTTAAGAGAAAAAAATACCCCTCACAATAACCCATATTCTTAGAGACTTTCATTTTGGATATACAATACATGAGGGTGCCTTAGCACCTTGGAGCCATACAGTGGTAGGAAGGGACTGTGATAATAGTTGAATTCTGTTTTAATCCACTCACACTTTATAATTCTATGCCTAATGTTAATCTTTATTTATTCTCAATAATACATTAAAACCTTTAAAATGCTTTTGTATGAAATCATGCTAGAAAGAATCATGTATCTCTAACAATTTTATTGAAATTATAAAACAGGCAGTGACATTTTAATAATTTGAGACACAGTTTACAGAAAGCAAAATTGATTGGGGTTATTATAATTCCCCATTTGTTACCAGAGTTTACTTCTGACAAAAAACAGGAGGAAGCCCTAGGAAGGGCTATTTTACACATTCCTTGAGGGGCTTAATAGTTAAGGCGCTGGACTAGGATTTAAGAGACCTGGTTCAAAACTACCCTCAAGACACAGCCACTTTTTTTCGCAGGAAGGGGGAGTTGAGCTGGTGCTCTGCAGATTTTGATTTTAGAAAAAGAAAATAAAGGCTTCTTGGTCCACATGGACGGGAAAGTCAAAATCCAGAAAATTAACCTTGTTTAGGAAAGTTTTGCACTGACGGAAAAATAGTGTTTTCCAGTGAAAGTTTTTTCCCTACTTTTCCTTGTTTGCTTTTTTGGCCTTCTCTTCTCTCTTTTCTTTCTTCCTTTTTTCTTTCCTTCCTTCCTTCTTTCTTCCTTCTTTCTTCCTTTTCTCTTTCTCTCTTTCTTTTTTCTGCCTCTTTTTCTTATCCTCCCACCCTCCACTCCCCTTTCTTTTTCTCTTTCTCCTCTTTCCTTTTTTGTCTCTCCCTCTGTCTCTGTCTCTCTCTCCCTCTCCCTTCTTTCCTTCCTCCCTCCCTTCCTCTCCCCTCTTTGTTTGCTTCTTTAAGTGCTCCAATTGCTAATCTATATCAGTTGGTAATTTATTCATAACTTGCTAATATCACTGCAGACTATTGGATAGTAAGGGGGAAAGTATAGTCCTCAACTTACAACAGTTCACTTAATGACTAAAGCTACATCAGCACTGAAAAAAGTGAATTACAGCTGTTCTTCACACATGATCATTGCAGCATCCCCATGGTCATATGATCAAAATTTGGATCTTTGGCAACTGCCTCATATTTATGACGGTTGCAATGTCCTGGGGTCACCTTTTGCAACCATCTGCCAAGGAAAGTCAGTAGGAAAGTCAGACTGACTTAACAACCAGGTTACTGATTTAACCGCAGTGATTCACTTAACTGTAGCAAGAAAGGTTGTAAAATGGGGCAAAACTCACTTAACAAATGTCTCCCTTAGCAATAGAAACTTTGGGCTCAATGATGGTCGTAGATTGAGGACTACCTGTATAGGGAGATTTCGTTACTTAATGGATATTTACATGGTAGAATTGAGTTTCAAATAACACTAAGTTCGTTGTCTTGGGTGACATCTATGGAAAAAATCCAGGTGCTCAGGTATGAAAATGTGCTGCTCAAACACTATACTTTTCCGCTCACACGGAAAAAAAATTAGAGGGAACATTGCCCAGGAGTGCCCGAAGCTTTCTTGCCCACCACCAGCTGCACCACTGCCGACTCGCCCCGGGTGGGCTGGAAGGCTTTGGGTGGGCATCTGGGCAGGAAGAGCCGGCAAAGATGCCACCCCCACCCCCCATCGGCCCTTCCTGCCCAGATGCCCGCCGCCCAGGAGCCGCCCGAAGACTTCCTGCCCACCACCGGCTGCACCACAGCCGACTCGCCCCGGGTGGACTGGAAGGCTTCGGGCGTCCAGGCTGGAAGAGCCGGCGAGCGGATGGCGGTGGCATCGCCGCCCAGGAGCTGCCTGAAGCCTTCCTGCCCACCACCTACTCTCCCCGGACTTGTTTTGATGAGTGCGGGGCGACTGACGGTAGTTTGCACCAGCCGCGCCCGCTCAAACTATCGTCAGTCGCCCCGTGTTAAAATCTGGTCACCTTACGCTTGGTGGGAGCTGTGGACGCCATTGGGTCGGTGCTCCCCACACCGCACATATCCCTCTCCTTCTTCCCATCGCACGTGATTCCCCTACCGGCGCTGCCATCCATCAGAGGCAGATATAAAGCTCCAGAAAAGGCGCCACGACTGGGGCCAGGCGCCAGTGGAGGCTGCTCTTTGTCCCGCCTAGGGGAAGGGCCCAGGACTGGGACTAGGGAGGACTCCATTGCGCCAAGCCAGGTAGGTGCCTTCCTGCGCTTTGGGTACCAAGCAGGATCCCTGCATCGTTTTCTGGGGCAAGGGAGAGACTTTGCAGACGGGCGACGGAGCAGACCTGGAGGGAAGAAGAGGTGTTCACTTGGGAGGGTGGGGAAGGGAGCGCGGTGGGTCAGGTTCTTTGGAGCAGTTTGGCAGCCAAGGTGCGAGGACGGGGCGCTCTCCCCCGCCTCCCTGTTCTCCGAAGCTAATTTCCTCCTGTGCAAGTTTTTAAGTCTGCGGGGTATGTTTCCCCTCCCTTTCCGGTCACCTGCTCCCCGAGAACTCTGAAGAGCACCTGCGGTTTCTTCCGTGGGTAGCCCGAGATGGAATCCACGGGCCAGGTAGGCATCTCACCCGTGGAACCCAAACAATGTCAGGCCTGGCTCCTTTTGCAGGCGGGTTGCGCTCCCTGTGAGAATCGACCACACTTTGCCTTCTTCCAAGACGGTCCCTCTCCGAGGCTGTTGCGGTGGGATAGAAAGGATGATCGAGGTTGGTTTTCTTCCTCCACCCCCCACGCCGGCGGACTGTCCCCTCTCCCACCTCTCCCCTCCATCTTGTGAAGGCTGCGATCCGTGCCTCCCCCACCCCAATCCTTTCTGCTAAGACACAAGGGTGCTCAGTTTTTGGCAGTTATCAATATGGTCACGAGGCACGATTGATGGGAAAGGAAAAATAAGGGGTGGTTGAGCGGCTATTTTCCTTGGAGGAGTGGGGATGGGTGGTGGGTGGGGAGAGATTAAGACAACACAGTTGATAAAGAGATGTTAACAAACGGTTCGGGATGAGAGTAGGCTCTCCACAGGATGGGAACCTGAGGATGTTGTGCACTCAGTGTCCCTCAGTCCCTCAGTGTCACTCAGAGTTTTAGGACTCCTACATGCCCCTCCCAATAATTGAGCTCCCTTCAAAAAGGGTTGGAGATTTTTAATATCCTGTTAGGGACCATGCAAGTCTGACCCGTCCAGAGGATGGGTGGTAGTTGGGAAAGCCTCTTTTCTTTGCAGACAGTAACCGTCTTTTGATGGTTTTATTTCCTCCCATGGGGAATGGAGGCTGTTGTATTAAGGATTTGTCCGAAGACGTGCTTTCATATAATTCATGACTTTGTATATGTGTGTGCATGTAGGCAGAGAGATTTCCTTAGATGAGGAAATGTATGTCATCTGAAAGATTATGGAGCAGAAGGAGGGTGAATGTGGGCTGTGATGCACGGCTAACCCTCTAGAGATTTTAGCAGAGCACAAAAGGATTGTGGCTCCCAGTAGCAGCAACGGCAGCAAACGTCTTCCTTGCCAGCTTCTAAACTGGGATGTTATTGAAAGAAAGGAACCCTTGAATGTGAAGCTAAGAGTAAATTTTAGGCAACCAGATAGTGAGTTAGCTCTCCGATAGTAAAAAATTGCAGGCTGCTTAATTCATTCTCAGAGTATATTATCTTTTCGTTTTGCCCTTGGTTTCAATTGGGATTCAAATAAGAACTGTAGTCCAACAGCTACATTCCGTAAGAAGGGGGATGAGTGCAAACGCCCCTTGCACTGTAAGGCTATGAAGCTGGAACTGATATGTTAAAGTCTCCAGTTTAAATGTCATCTTAGCTAGGTGACTTTAAGGAAAGTACAGCTGTCAATTAAGGTACCTACCCCTATCTGCTGAATGAAGATAATAATATATTCTGATTTAAGGGAATGATGGCAAACAAGGCTTCTTGAAATAATGCTTGCAAAGTAATATAGAAATGTTGGCTGCAAAAGTTGATGGAATTAGGAGAGATGGCAAAATTGACTGCTTTGATTAAAGAACACAATTAATTTTGTTTCTACTTGAAAACCCCTTTTGTGCTTCGGGGGAGGGGGAGTAAAACTTTGATTTTGGTTTTTCTGATTAGATAGTTTGTTGTTATAGAATTGGGTAGTATATATTATTGTGTAAAAGTAAAAAGTTGGGGTTGTAATGTTATTATTTTCTACTGTGCTGAAAGAGTCAGAAGTCAATGCCTCCTCCCTCCCTTTTCCCTTTCTACCACACACTTTCTCCTTTTTCCCTTTTTCCCTTCTTAATTTCCCCTTATTTTTTTTTTGTCTTTTATATTCTGATAAAATAATAAAAATAATTAAGCAGGTGAGAAAGATGAAAAGTAAATGTGATTAAAGTTCACTTTTCATCTTCCTCCACCATCAGTGCCTTTCCCTCTCACTTTGGCCTTTTCTAGTGGAGCAAAAATAATATTTCTGTCAAAGCTTCCTTCCCAGGGGAGAACTCCCAGGATGCCAAGAGATGGGCATTAAAGCCAACCCAAAAAAGGAAGACCCTATCCCAGAAATCTTGCTTCAAGCCGAATTTCCCCCCATTTCCCTCATTACACTAAAAAAACCCTCTTCCATGTCTTCCTACTAAATGAGAGCCTTTTGGTGTAAGGGTGAAAGGGCTGGCCTACACACCAAGGGAAGATGAGTTCGAGTCCTGCTTTGGGGCCAGTTGTTCTCTCTCAGCCCAACCCACCTCACAGAGTTGTTGTTATGTGGAAAATATTAAAAGGAAGATTAGGTATGTTTTCCGCCTTTCAGTTGTTTGTAAAAATAAGACAGGTGGGATAAAAATCTAATAAATAATAAAAATAAAAATAAATGAACCATAGACTATTTATTCTATTAGAACATCTTATTTCTAATCAATTCAATTGGATTATTCCTTCATGAGGATTGAAGGTAGCCTTAACTAAAAAGTCCCGATTTTTTTTAAATTTTTAATCAAGACACACACACCCTCAATGGTGTCCCTCTTTACCAATCTGAAAATCTGGTCACCTTATTCAAGGATGAAGCTCCCACAACTTCCGAAGGCAACTTCTGTTCCATATAGGGTCTCCTGCTTCTGCAGGAGATTGCACTAGATGACTAGAAGACCTCCAAGGTCCCTTCCCCCCGATAATTGATTCCTTAATAGTCCACACCCTCCATGTTGTATGATTGTTAAGGAAAGTCACGTGGATCCTTTCAATGTCCAAATTCAACAGCCGGAACTGGCTAGCAATTTTTCCAGGACCGTCAAGTTACAAAAGGGCGGGCTGGGGTTTTCTCTTCAGGCTGAGAAGGAGGCATGGGGAAAAACGGGAGGGCAGCGAAAGGCTCCTGGACAGAACCGAAAGCGCGAAGGCATCTTCCAATTTTGGCAAAAATTGTCAAAAAAAATTGGCAATTTTTGCAAAAAGGGCTCTCTGCGCAGGCGCGTGCACGGGCTGGAGCTCCCGGGCGGAACCTCCCTCCGGACTTCTGGGTTCCGGAGGACGGAAGTTCTTCCCGCGCAGGCCAGGTGAGCGGCCGGGGGGGGGGGCGGGGGCTGGCGAGGGCTCCGGGGCGGCAGCGGCTCCTTGGGGAAACGGCTGTGGGCCGCTTCGAGCCGGAAGCACAGAGGGCGCCCGGGGTTGCCTAGCATCGCCGCCTGTCCCGCGGCTGACCCTTAGTCAGGGGTCTCCAACCTTGGCAACTTTTAAGACTTGTGGACTCCAACTCCCAGAATTCCTCAGCGCTCAAAGCTAAGCCAGCAAAGCTAAGTTGGCTGAAGAATTCTGGGAGTTGAAGTCCACAATAAGACATAAATTGCCAAGGTTGGAGACTCCTGCCCTAAAGGCCCCTTGGGGGCTACCGGGCAGCCTGTCTGCCCAGCGGCGGATGGCGCTGCCCCCCGACGGCCTCGGAGCCTTGGAAATTGGCGGAGGGCCGCCCGAGTCCCCGCGACCCCAGTTTGGGGTTTGGGTGAGATCGCCGAGGAGGCAGCTTGGGGGCTGCGACCGCCCCCGCCCCCTTTAGAAGCAGCCCTGGGTGCGGGACCAAACACTCTTCCTTTTCGAGGGACACCGCTGTCCCGGCCCTGCTGCCGGCTTGGCGGGCTGCACAGGACGGCCGGGTGCACGGAAGGAGACAGCCCTCGCCCCCCCCCCTTGGCGTCCCACGCCCCTCCGGTTGCCTTGAGGGTGAAGTGGCTCTACGGGACCCTCTGCCTCGGAGGTTTCTTTGATTGATTCCCTTTTAAAGAGGTCCATTTCCTAGACGTTGAGTCTCCCCTCCCCCCAACTTGTAGGGCCAGATCTCTGTAGGGTTTTGCCTTGTCGAGAAACCGGCTCCCTTCCAGGAGCCTTGAGCACAACAGCCTCCTCCGGCTGCTGACTTTGCTAGATTCTGGGCCAGGGAAAGACTATCCTTTTTCACCTTCCTTACTTCGCTCAGCTAGGAATATGATTAAGGGGGTTTCTTTTTCATAGAGAGGGCTGTAAAAAGCACTGTGAAGCAGTTTATAAGAGAGGTACTACTACCACTCTATAAAGCCCTAGTAAGACTACACCTAGAGTTCTGCATCCAGTTCTAGTCCCCAAACTATAAACAAGATGTTGAGACTCTAGAAAAAGTGCAGAGAAGAGCAACCAGGATGATGAAGGGACTGGAGGCTGAAACAGGCAATGAATAGTTACAGGAACTGGGCATGGCTGGTCTTGTGAAGAGAAGGACTAGGGGAGACAGGATAGAAGTCTTCCAATATTTGAGGGGCTGCCACAGAGAGGAAGGGGTCAAGCTATTCTCCAAAGCACCTGAAGGCCAGACAAGGAACAATGGATGGAAACTGAACAACGAGAGATTCATCCTGGAAATAAGGAGGAGTTTCCTGACAGTGGAACCCGTGGAACAGAAGTTGCCTTCAGAAGTTGTGGAAGCTTAACCACTGGAGACTTTCAAAAAGAGACTGGTCTGCCATCTGTCAGAAATAGTGTAGGGTCTCCTGCTTGGGTGGGGGGTTGGACTAGATGACCTCTAAGGTCCCTTCCAAGTCTGTTAATATGTATAATAAGTGTTTTTTTTCACTCTGTTGGATTGCCCATGTGAGCCTAGCTTCAATTAAATCATACCCTCATGGAAAATTACACAAGCAGGAGACCCTATACCTTGGTCCTTGTGAAGCTGGCCTTAGTGACTTAACTAGTGGAATGGCTTGCCTCCAGAGGTTGTGGGTGCTCCATCACTAGTCGTTTTCAAGAAGAGACTGTACGGCCATTTGTCTGAAATGTTTTAGGGTTTCCTGCTTGAGCAGAGGTTAGACTAGAGAACCTCCAAGGTTCCTTCCAATTCTGTTATTTGTTCTGTTACCTGATCAAGAGTTGCAACTCAAAATAACTTGCAGGATGGTTCTAATCTTTGCTGAGGAGGATATGCTCAGTCCCTGAGAAAACAGGGCAGGATGAGGCCTACTTTTCTCTTTGTTTTGGTGCTGCAGGCAGCTGTTATGCTGAGACTTCGTCTTTTGACCTGGGATGTCACAGACACTCTGCTTCGTCTCCGGGTACCCGTGGGGCAGAGTTATTCCGCCGAGGCCCAGGCCTTTGGCCTCCAGGTACCGGCTGAGGTTCTCAACCACTCCTTTTCCCAAGCTCATATATCCCATAGCCAGCGTTTCCCCAACTATGGCTTGGGCCAGGGCCTCAGCTCCAAGCAATGGTGGTTTGGGGTTGTCTTGGAGACCTTCCAGCTTTCCGGAATTCATGACACTGGTGTTCTTTGGCCCGTTGCTGAAAAACTCTACCAGGATTATAGTAGCCCAAAGAATTGGGACCTGGTCCCAGGTGCCATTGAGGTACTCCAGTGGTGCCAGCAACAGGGGATCCCCATGGGAGTGGTCTCCAACTCTGACCGCAGGGTGCAAGAGATTCTGAGCCGGTGCAACCTCCGACAATATTTTCAGTTTGTCTTAACCTCGGAAGAAGTGGGGTTTGCCAAGCCAGACCGGCGCATTTTTCTGGAAGCCCTCCGCAGTGCCAAGGTGGAGCCCCAGCTGGCTGCTCATGTGGGGGACCATTACGTGAATGACTACTTGGCTGCAAGGAAGGCTGGGCTGCACAGCTTCCTGTTTAAAATGGCCAGGGGGCTGGTTGACAGCAACATGGAGGTGCCAGAAAACCACCTTCTATCTTCACTTTTAGATCTGCAGGCTCGGATAGAGAAAGGCTAAAAGTAAACGGCTGGATTTCGGCAGCTGTTTCTAGCAGAGGAAATTGCAATTTTAACAACTCTTAACATGAACCCGAAGTAAGACCAATAAAATCTTTATCACTGCTGATAAGAGTTTGCAGCATGGAATTAGAGGCTGATGCAAAATGTTTTTGGGGAACTGAGGGGATTCTAACATACACACTCAATTGCTGCTAACAGGAAAAGAAATGTAACAGGCATAATAGGGGGCGGGGGTATTACTTTGGAGTATTACAGAACAGTTTGCTTATTCCAGGCGAATTTACAGACTGGACATGTAGTTGTGGTTGATTTGTGAAAGATTCCTTGATGTTCCTTGAGAATTCCAAAAGTGCTTTTTCAAAAGGCAACTGGACTTTGTTTTCCCTTAAAAGGAAAAAGAAAAGCAAAGTCCAAGTGCCTTTTGTCCCACCAAGAGTGTCTTTTGGTGGGACAACCATGAGCTGGATGACTGAGAATGTCTATAAACTTCTTTACATGGAATCTTTCTATCCCAGCTCTTTTCCCAGCAACCTTTGCTAATGATACAAGAAGTCGATTGAGCCCCACACTGAGATTACTTCCCACTGAGAAATTCCACTTCAGTCCAGTCTAAAACTGAAACAGGGGAATGGATCTGGGTCCAAACTCCAACTGGTTCTCACAGGGTTAGAGGTCAGCCCTAGAAGCTGGGTGCGGATGGGATAGCACAGAACTGCTGCCACTCACTGCCCCACTCACCTGAAGTGCAGCCAAGAACAGCTAAAGTCCAGAGCCATTGTGCTGGTGGACTCTTAACTGGGCTGCAGGATCCCCTCATCTTCCTCAGTTTGTGCAACACAAAATTGAGAGGAGCTCTGAGTCTTGAGGGCACAGCCTGGCACTCTCATGGGGCACCTTTCCTAGCTGGGGCTTGTCTGCAACCCCCATTGTTCCCACAAGATGGCAATGCTGGGGAAGGATGGCATTCCCATTTGTGAGGAAATGTCCTGTCCCGTCCACCCCCACCCAAATGACTGGTCTATCAGGGCAGCCTGGTCCACCCAGATATACAAGCAGTCATTTTCGCAAAATAATACATTTTGTGTTGAATTTATATTTACCTTCTTTTCTTTGCTGGTAAATATAAATTCAACATTTGTGAGGAAGGTTCCCAGATGGGTGGGGTGGGGTGGTAGCTAGGACTGGGCATACCTTGGGCTAATTGTTTTTCTCAGCCCAGCTGACCTCCCAGGGTGCAGCTGAAGAAGGACCATTGGGGGAGGCTTTGGTGGGGGAAGAAGACAACCACAGGCCTCCAGCCTCAAACTACGCTCCTCTATTTGGTAGAAACCACTCCCTCCCTCCCATCTCTGCTCTCAGTGGGGTTACATACCCCAAGGGTGTCCATCAGTTGGCAGTGATTATGGTCACCAGGTAGGTCAGAGGGCATCTAATTTCTGCAGTGACTCCTTCTGGTGTGCCTCCTGGGTCAACATATTTTGATGGGCCTGCTCTTGGGCCTGGGCTGCAGTGTTCTTCAGTGTCCATACATACCTAACAAAGTTCAGAGCCCACCCCATCTCCCAATTTTTGCTGGCAGCTGTCCAGTGCACTCTCCACCTTGAAAAGCCCTCCATTCCACTTGGCAAAACTGCAGTTGCATGGAACAACATACCTTCTGCCTGGCATGAGCTGCTCAGAGGGATGTTATGTACCAAATGCTACAAGACCTACTGTACATATTCGGAGTCCTCTCTGATCATGGGCTACTGAGTCGAAATTGGCTCTGCAGCTAGTCCCCATTTTAAAGGAGTGGATGTGGCACCCTTCATCTCCCCCATTCTGCCTTTGCATACACAACAATAGAAGGATTATTGCATCTCCAGTCAGAACCTCTCCCCAACCATCAGGCTGCTCTCAAAAGCCAGGAGCGGGCTGGGGGATGTGCTGAAAGAGGGTCACCCTCCCCCTACTCTGGGATGCATCTTCGTTTAGCCACACTTCTATAGGCGGACGTTCAATTAATATTGAGTGGAAGCAACAGCTCCAGAAATGGCTTTTGGAGCTACTGCAGAGCAGCTACTGGATTAGGTCCCCCAAAGATCCCAAGACATTGTTAACACAAGGTGCTGTTTATTTTCTGGCAGGACTTCTGCCACAAATTGAACCATGGAAGCACGCTGCCCTTCGGATTTTCACTGTGGCCCACCGGTTCTGAAGACAAAGAGGGAAACCGGGGCTTGCAAAGCATATTTAACACCGGCTTCCCCGCAACCAGGCCCGGGGTTCAGACAGTCGCCTCCCAGGAAGGAGCTTTTGCAGCAAGGGATTGCAAGCCAAGAGAATTACTTCGGGGAGGCGGTGGGAAGGTCGGTAGGGCTAGGCGAGAGCCGCTCTCGACTGCAATCTCTTTCACCCACCGGAGTTACCTTCCTTCGGAATCGGAGGTCCAACTTCTAAAATCCCCGCTAGCTGGAAGGCGCGTCTTCCTTTGAATCGCTCCCTGCGGCGCTTCTGGATCTGGGCCCTTCTAAGCGGTCGCAGGCGTCCTCCCCCGCAGCTCGGCCGTTTCCTGGGCAAGCGCGGGTCTGTGCAGCCGGGACCGCCCTATGCTGGGCGCCCGCCGATCGCCGCTAGCTAAGCAGAAGCAGCGCAAGGATCGGCGTACCACTCGGGTACGCTGGCCGTGGGGGAGCCGCCCTTTCCCAGTCCCGCCCTCTGGCCTGAGCCCCGCCCCGCTGCTCCCGGAGTCTCCACGCGGAGAGCCACGCTCCCTCCTTCGTGGACCCGTTCTCGGCACCCCCGGCCGGTTGCGGTTCCCGAAGGCTTAAACTCTGCAGAGATTCTCGGTCCCCCTGGTCCTGGTTCTCCCAAAGGTGGTTTTTCAGGAGACAACTGGGCTTACTGGGTTTTTTCTTTGAAGAGGATTCGCTTCTCATCCTGACAGGATAGTGAGGAATAGAAGGATTTATATCATATATTCATATATATTTATATTATATTCAGTGCTTCAAGGACCCTCTCAAAGGATGCCAATGACCAGCTGTCTTCAAGGAATATAAATCCTTCCATTCCCCACCATCCAATCAGAGCTGAAGAAGCTTCTGGGATGAGAAGTGAAACGTCTTCAAAGAAAAACCAGAAAGTCTGATTGCCTTGGAAAAAAAGCTCCTTTGTGATAATGGCAACAATAGAGGCAATTCAGGAGCAGATATAATTGTTCCAGATTTCATATCTAACATTTCCTGTGTGGCCAGAAGCAAATATTAGTGTCAGTAATTACTGCATTTGTGAATAAAATCTTGTGTGCGTCTGAGATACCATACAATAAGAGCATTGTTATAAATTCAGATTCTACGACTACACAAAAGAAAACTACTGAAATAGGACACCCATTGCCCCTGGAGCCTGAGTGAAGTAGCAGAAGGCAGCAATCTTAATTCTGGTGCAGAAATTTCCCACATGGAAGTGGTCTGCTCAATGGCCAGGCTCACCCAGCCTGGTTGGGCTTCAGACTTCTTGGCTTCAAAAAGAGGAAAACTTAAGGGATGTAAGAAGCAGACTGAGCACCTTACCGAACAGAGCAGATAGCCGTGGCCAGGTGTGATATGATCACCAGTAGATACGGTAAACATTGATTCTCTGTCATCTAGGTCATGGTTGTCCCAAACAAAGCTGCTTTATCAGGAGGCAACTGGACTTCCTTGTTTTTTCCTTGAAGACGTTTAGCTTCTCATCCAAGAAGCTTCTTCAGTTCTGACTGGATGGAGGGGAATGGAAAGATTTATATTCCTTGCAGGCAGCTGGTCATTTGCATCTTTTTGATTGAAGCACTTGGAAGTTTATCTCTGTCCACAGGGTCACCTGAGTAGTTCTCCTGGTACCTGTAGTCTGCAATTCCCCCCCCCCTCCAAATCCATTCCTACTCCCACACCATTCCAAGGGTGTTCATCCCAAATTGCTATAGCTATACAATTTGGGATGAAAACCTTTGGAATGGAGTGGGAGTAGGAATGGATTTCCAGAGGAAAAATTGCAGACGACAGGAACCAGGAGCACCATTCAGGTGATTCTGAGGACACAGACAAACCTCCAAGTGGCCTCAAGGACCTTTTAAAAGGATGCAAATGACCAGCTGTCCGCAAGGAATATAAATCCTTCCATTCCCCATGATCCTGTCAGTGCTGAAGAAGCTTCTTGGATGAGAAGCAAAATGTCTTCAAAAGAAAAACTCAGAAAGCCCATGGCTTTTAGCTGCATCTGCAGGCCTGGAAAAAGTCCTTTGATCCTTCACGCCAGGGGCCGAGTCCTCATACATAGCAGCAGAGAGTGGAGCAGTCCAGTTTCGCAGGGGCTCCCCCGTTGCCCGCTTTCTTGTTCACTTTGGGCAGGAGGAGGACAAAAGACATGGCCAGAGCACAGTGGTAGAAGCTATGCACGTAGGTGTAATCCCAGTCCTAGGAAAAGGCAGGATTGGTCGCATCAGCATCAACAAAGCTACATCCAGCTGCCAAAAATCCAGATGCAGAAAACATTTAACCAGTGGTAGGATTCAAATAATTTAACAATGGGTTCCCTACACAGGTAGGTAGGCGTGGCTGGATGGTCATGTGACTGGGCTTGGCCAATTCAACCACTCACCTCAAGTGGCACCTCATCTCATCCGGCCCTGCCTTGCCCAGCCTCACCCCTCCTCCCCCTGCCACTCCTTGTCATGCCCGGTCACTCACCTTGCCCGAGTGAGTAGTTTTCAAATAAAAGGAATGCTCGCCTTGTGCAAATAAATAACAAACATCTTGACGTCAGGTTTGATGCATCTTGCAAAGATGTTCATCCCAGTCTCCCTTCCTACTAACATCCCAGATTGTAATTTGCTACAGCCTCTCTTGTCTTTTGCATCATTGTATGGAGATAATTCTGGAATGTTATCTGTGATGTTTGCAGCTTCACAAGTTTCATCCAAGCCTGTTTTCGCATGCAATCCTTACAAGTACAAGTACACAAAACATCTTGCCTGTCAACGACTTCTTCAGCTTCAACCACAATAACACACTGGCAAACAATCGATACAAACTCAAGGTAAAAAGTTTCATACTCAATTGCAGGAAATATGACTTCAGCAACAGAGTGGTTACACCTGGAATGCACTACCTGACTCCGTTGTAACATCCTCAAACCCTCCAGCTTCAACCTCCAGCTTCAACTGTCTGCCATTGACCTCACCCCATTCCTAAACATGTTTATGTTCTTACCTCTACTTATCATCTTGTACATGTTTGACAAGCAAACAAAATAAATAAATAAAATAAGTAATTTTGATATCCCTTCCTCCTCCACTACTAAACAAAGTAGTGGTTAAGGTGCTGGCCTAGAAGCCCAGAGACTCTTTGCTTCACCTGGCAGCCTGTCTGTTGATTGTGCTTGCTCTGAGTTGTTTTTCCCTTTTGCATTTTGACCGGACAACTTTACCTACCTCAAAGAAAAATCTCAGCATCAAAGCTAGGGCCCCAAAGCAGAAGCCAGGCCCCACCTGCTGAGTGTAGACGCTCTTATCTGGATACAGCCCTTTCTTCTCCTTCATCTTTTGCAGCTGGAGAGAGAAGAGAGATTACAGCAATTGGCCTTTCTCCAGTTACCACAGTTTAATTTTAAACCCTAGCGATGGAGGAAGAATTCCATCACACAGCTTGGCTTCTAGTGACATATTTTGTTGCCTTCCAAATCCTATCACAATATAGCGTTAAGCTTGTCAAATGATTTCAGTGGGGTTGTCAAGTTAGGACCTTTTCTTACCTGCTAAGAAAGTTCAGTTTCCTTTCAATTTTGCTAGGGATGAGGGAAAGGGTGGGGGTGAGGGCTAATTTATCTCTTAATTTATGAAGCCCTCAAATTGGAGGAGGGCAAGGCCACAATCGTCTTTGCAGGCCTCCCACTGAAACATCCTGGACATCCCAGGTTCCCACTTGAAGACAGTCGAAGAAGGAATTATAGTTCCAGCCTCAAATTGCCCTTTTTGTTAGAAATTCCTTCTACCTCTCCCAACAGAATCTGCTTCCTATCACCTAAATCCATTATTCTGGAGAATACGTTGATTGTGACCTTCCTCACTGCAGCATTTTTTCAGATAATTGTAGAGTACCGTCATTTCCCACCATCTGAGTCTCTTTTCTAAAGGTGAAATATCTCCAGGACTTCATTTTCTCTTGACCATTCCTCTAATTATCATCCTTTTCTTGGTCCCATGAAGATCATTTTGAAATTTATTCCAGTTCTCCTGGGCTTTCCCCCCACCCCCACCCCACCCCCTAACAATGGGATGTACTCATATTTGGCTGAAAAGCCTTTTCCTTCTATTATTGAAGTGATCGTTTTGCTTCTAGTTTGACCATGATGGAAATCCTCGGAGGACCCCTCTGGGGCCTGCAAAAGCTGCCAATGGTGTCCATTCACGGCATGAAGCCACAGTAGGACACCACTGTAAGAGAATGGCAGTTGATAGTGGGAGCATCCTGTCCACTGTCATCAGGAAACTAATCCCTCCCTGAAATTGGGATACTTTTATTCTTAAATTTTATTCTTAACTTCTTCTCAGATTTCAGTTGAAGTGACTCTTATGTGCCAGCCCTTTTGTACTGTGACAAAGATGTGGCCTTACCCATTTGACAGTTATGGCGAGAACTGCTGTGCCGATTGGTCCAGAGTAGACACCGTATCCCCATCGGTCATGGTAGATCCTGACAGCTATGGTAAGCACTCCAAACATCACCAAGGTTGATCGTTTGGGCTCATCAAACTCTGCCAGAGCTAATAAAATGACAAGAATTGAAGTACAATCTCATTTAAAATTCCAACTCTTACCACTACACTTTTAAAGGTTCCCTGGAATAGCACCTTGTTGACCTGATTGTTACAAAAAGCAGGGTTAGATCTTGGTTGCTGCTTCAGTGGAGCCAGTCGGAAAAAGGGAGGCCAGAGGGAAAAGCCAAAATGTGCTCTATGGTTTTAATATTTAAGGGGCTACCCCAGAGTGGAAGGGAGGGGGTCGAGCTATTTTCCAAAGCACCCGAAGGCCAGACAAGGAACAATGGGTGGAAACTGAACAAGGAGAGATTCAACCTGGAAATAAAGAAGAATTTCCTGACAGTGAGAACAATCAACCCATGGAACATAAGTTGTGGGAGCTTCATCACTGGAGGCTTTCAAGAAGAGACTGGACTGGCACCTGTCAGAAATGGTGTACCTGCTTGGGGTATGTGGACTAGGTGACCTATGAGGTCCCTTCCAAGTCTGTTAATCTGCTAACTCTCTTTGGATAGACATATTATCACTCCAAAAGCCCTACATGACACACAGCTGGGACATTATGACCCATGCGCTGCATCTGACAAACCACCAAAATTACCCAATCTGCAGTCCCAAAAGGGAAGAGTCACCTGGCCCACAGGTCCACCTCCTGAGACTTCAGAGCTCAATTTCCAAATGAAAGAAAGACATCTCCCAAGAAAGAGTCCTCCCAAGTACCAAGGTAAATATTGCTCACGGGGGGGGGGGGGGGGCAGGATTGTACTACATAAGAAGGACCTTGGGAGGCAGGGCCAAGAGATGGCTGGATAAGAGACTGCAAAGCCTGCAATTGGGCAGTGGGCGGGGAAAGAGACACAGAAGACGAGACCTTCCCAGGTTTCTTGGATTGGAAAGGAGACAGTGGGGCGACTTGTACTTTCAGATTCTGTTAATGTCAATTTAGAATAATGCAGAAGGAACTCAACTGGTCATATTACTTTTGTGGCCTGCCAAGTAAGGCTGACAAGGGAAGTGCATCTGCTCACAGACACAGCTTCTTCTCCCTCTGCAGAAGAAGATGGCTAAACCTGGAGCAGAGCTCACGGATTTGAACAGTGGTGGGCTGCAAATGTTTTAACAACTGCTTCTCTGCCCTAAGGACTGGCTGGGTGGGTCATGTGACTGAGTGGGCATGGCCAACTCTATGTCACTTGTGTGGGTGGTACCTGTATGGGACAGGCAGGGTTGGGGAGGGAATCCAGGATTCTCGGGGGGGGGGTGGAGAGGAAAGAAAGATCCAACCTCTATGTGCGTGCATGTGTGTGTGTGTGTGTGAGAGAGAGAGAGAGAGTGTGTGTGTCAGTCAGTCAGGGTAGGTCCAGCTCACCCAGCTTCTGTTCCTCTCGTGGACAGCTTTTTTGGGCCATTTTCAGGCCGTTTTGGGGGCCAATTATGAAAAATGAGCGGGGACAGGGTCAGCTGGTGGTCTGATTCTCCGAACCACACAGAATCAGAGCAAGCGGTTCGTGCAAACCGGTCTGAACCAGCAGCAGCCCACCTCTGGATTTGAGGCACTGTCTCTCCTACGTGATCCATCAATTTTTCCCAACAGGTCCCGTCTCTTAGACAATGCTATGGGATTGGACCCAGGAAACATGATCTTCCTTTGGAATAGCAGCCCCCAAAGGTCTGAACGGCCCCAGCTCTGATCCACCTTTAGGTGGGCCTTGGAGACCTGGCTTTGGCTTACAGAGAAGGGCTCTCCATCTGAAGGACGGTTGTGTCCCTTGCACTCCCTGCTTTGTGGTCTGGCATCTTTCTTTTTCGGCAACACAGAATAACAGAGCTGAAAGGGACCTTGGGGCTCTTCTAGATGAGAGAGACGTTACAAAGATTTCCTATGCAGTTTGGGTTATTGCCTTCTCCTTTAGGTGTCCTTAATGCCCCCCTCCCCCTCCCTGCGCTCAAAAGAAGCAGCCCTTCTTTCTTACCTATTAGCGAGACCCACATGGATAAGGCGGTTCCAAAGATGCTGAAGTATTGCAGCAGATCGTACTTCATGAAACAAAGGAAGATAAGCCCGGGGCCTTCGCAGGCATGGCAGACCTGGTGGGAAACAGTGGCTTGTTTATTTCCAGGGTTTCTGTGATAAAAATTGTAATTTTAAAAAGTTGCACCAGGATCCTCTTGTTTGAAAGCCTCCCCTTTTACTTTGCCAGGCTGTTCCAGAGAGTTGGTGCCATCTGGGGACAAAAGCTTTATAGCCAGTGAGGACAGAGAGGTTTTAAGATTCTTTGCAGTTTATGTCACTAAAAACTGAAAGCAGTTCTTTGAAATGACCTGAAACAAAAATGTTAACCCATGCAGAACTTGGCTGCCCTCTGGCTCCTTGCCTAGCCTGACTTTTTTTTTTTTTTAATCCTTTAATTAGGCCCGCCTGCACCACAGGCCTTCTTCAGAAACAAATAGCCTGATGTTTTGATTGGATTCTACTCAAATAAACAAAAAGACCCATCAGAGTAAGAAGTGTGTAGCTATAGATGCTAAAAAAATTATTCAGTGCTATGCAGGAACCATATGTTAACAGTTTTACATTACATTTCTGTCAGATGCAGAGACTATTGTCTTGGAAGAGAACTCTAACCAAAGAAGTGGGGAGAGAGAGAGAAGGAGGGAGAAGAGAGACAATGAAGAAGGGAGTGATAAGGAGGGAGCGAGAGAAGGAGGGGAAAAGAGAGAGAGAGAGATGAGGGAGAGAGATAAAGAGGGAGACGGAGAGAAGGAGGGAGGGGAGAGAGGAGGAGGGAGGGAGAGGGAGAAGGAGGGGAGAGAGAAGACAGGAGAGAGAAAAGGAGGGAGAGAAGGAGGGAAAAGAGAGATAATGAAGGAGAGAGTGATAAGGAGGGGGATATAGAAGGAGGAAGGGAGAGAAGGACAGAGAGAGATAAGGAGGTAGAGAGATGAGGAGAGAGAGAATAAAAGAGAGAAAGAGAGGAGAGAGAGAGATAAGGGAGAGAGATGAGGACAGAGAATAAAAGAGAGAAGGAGAGAGAGCTAAAGAAGGAGAGAGAGAGAAGGAGAGAGGGTGGGGTGAGAGATATGGATGGAATGGTTTCCACAAAAACTTGAAATTTCGCCTAGGAATGTCCTGCAACCTGGGGTTGCTTCTACTGGCATCAAAACCTTCTCTGAAAACTCTTCTTGGTATTTTGCATTTCCTTTCTTGTGTAATAAATGATTCCCACCCCCCACCCCCCGTTAAACAACTAGCTTTTCTCAGGGCCCAAAAGGCCAAGGTCCCCGGTGGAACGGGGACAGTTCAAAATATCTCATTGTCTCCCGAATTTAACCATCTGAGAAAGCGAAAAGAAGAAGCGTCCAAGGTGCATTGCAATGGGGCCTTAACCAAACATGCTATGAGAAGAAGATGCCAAAGAAGAAAAGCAGGCAGACGTTGTGAACACAAATCCACCCCCCCTTTTTTTTTAACAAGGAGAATTCTTGGCTAAAGGGCTGGTGGGAAGGAGGACTTACCAAGAGAAAGAACATGGTGAAGAAGTAGACCATGGCCTCCATGTGAAACTGCCTCTTGGCTGCGATGCTGACGGTGGGGAGGAAAGCCAGGCTGCTGACGGTGGGCAGGAGGAACTTGGCAGCTAAAGAGCCCATTGGGAGGAGAGCAGCTCCTTCCCCCTGAGGACTGCCCGGGAGACTGGGGAGCCAAGGGCAGACCCTGTGTGTGTGGGAGAGAGGGCAGCTGGGACCAAGGACAGAGGCCTCCCTGTCCCTTCTGCTCTTCGATGGAGAACAGCTGCAGGGAGCCCACCAGCTGCTCCTGTTCTTGGGTTCCACTTGAACAAATGGTCCCTTCCATCTCCCAGGAGGAGCCAGCTGTCTTTGGAGCAACTCCTGAGAAAGGCAAATGGGGAGGAGGAGGAGGAGGAGGAGGACATCACTCTTGGTCGTTGACTGAACACTGGGGCAGATGTGGGGGGAGGAGGGATCCAGGATCTGGCCCAGGGCAGAAGGGGATTTGATCTGGGGAGGGTCCTTCTCCAAGGAGGCTTTGGGAGGGGTTGCTGAGGATGGACTCCCAGGCACATTGTTCCCAGATGCCTGGCCCTAAAGTACCAGATGCTCTCCCACCTTGTCAAAGCTGCTTCCTGGCCCCTTCAGGGGCCTGCTGCTGCAAAGTACCAGACTCCACCCTATATAAAGAAATGTAAATGCAAGTAAAACACAATTAAGACACGTGACAATGTAATGGCGTAAATCCCAAAGCTTTATTCTTTCTTGTTTATCAGATATGTTGCCACTCAACTCCCAACCTAAAACAAAAGCCTCAAAATAAAGATTAGAATATGGTCAGAATAACACAGGTGGAAGGCACATTGGAGGTTTTCTAGTCCTACCCTCCCCACCGGTTAAGCAGGAGGCCCTATGCTACTAAATAATTAACCATTAATTCATTGTATACCTATTCAAAAACATCATAAATGACTTAGATGAGGGAATAGAAGGGGAACGTACCATTTTTGCGGATGATACTAAGCTGGCAGGAATGGCCAACACCCTAGAAGATAGGCTCAAGATCCTGCCAGCTGATTTTCGGCCTTCTGGTGGGCCGGGGGGGGGCTGTTTTCGCCCTCCCCATGCTTCAGGAAAGCCTTGGGTGAAAACTCCCCCCCCACCAGGTGCAGGGGGTCACACACACACATGCACAGGTGGGTGGGGTGCATTGAATTGTGGTTGTGGGCACACACCTATGCGATAGTGTGTGCACACACAATTCTGGCACGCCTTTGGAAAAAGGGTCTTCTGATTGGGCAGGGGGTTGGACTAGATGACCTTCCAACTCTATTAATTAGTTAATCTTTGTTGCTCTTCTCTATACGCTTTCTAGAGCCTCTACTTCTTTTTTGTATTGTGGCAGTGACGTGCGATGAACTTTATGGCTGATGAGGCAAAGCCCTGGCGCGGCTTTCCAAAAGCCCCACTGAAGCCCTGCTGCTGTGTCCGCCATACAGGTGGGAAGCGTCCCGCTCTATAGCGGACACAGTGCTGGGGCTTCGGCAGGGCTTTCCGAAAGGGCAGCACTCCGAACGCGGCATAAGCCGTGGACAGGGCAGAGGGGATAGCGGCGGCAGCAGAGGAAGCGGCAGCGGCAGCTGATGAAGTTCCTGCGATGCAAAGTGCCCGGGCCTTCCCCACCGGCCAGAGGGCCCCCTCCTCCTCCTCCTCCTCCAGGGGGCCACTGGGACCTTCTCCGGCCCAGGCCCGGAGGGCCCCACTGCCACCAGGAAGCCGCCCGCCTGGGAAGCCTCTTTGGCCAGCCGGGGGAAATGCCATGGGCCTCCGGGGAGGGGGGAGCAGGGCGCTGACCTGCATGCTGGCGTCCAGGGCAGTGAAGAGCAGCCTGCTGGCGGGGCAGCTGAGGTTCGTCCAGTTGAAGCGCGCTCTGGCCGCGGGCAGCAGGCTCTCCAGGGCCGGCCGGCTCTCCTGGGGCACCGCCAGCCCCGCCGCTGCCACTGCCAGCGCCCCGGCCAGCACCAGCCGCACCGCCATCGCCCGGCCCGACCCGGTGGCTCAGCTTGCAAGACGGGAAGCACTCTGCCCGGGCTCCCCTCGCCTCGCCTGCTCACTGCCGCCCGCCGCCCGCCCAGCAGGAAAGGTGCTGCGGAGGATGGGCGGGCGGGCGGAGCAAGGTTCAGAGCCTCCGCCCCACAAGATGGCCTCCGCCTGGCTGGCCTCGGAGTTGCGGGTCCTGCGCTCTGCCCGCCCGCCCACGGTGGAGCCTCTGCAGTTGGGAAGGGCCGCATGGACCCCGCGGGGGAAGAGCCGCCTGAGCCCGCCCTCCCCCCATGGCCCTTCCCGGCCCAAAGCCCCCGCCTGCCTCAGACCTTGCGGGGCAGGCAGGCAGGAGGCCCGCAGCGTCTTTCCTTCCGCCCCCCAAGGCTGCCGCCAAGGAGGACCCCCCATGGCCCTCTCTTTGCACCGCGGCCTCCTTTGCATCACGGGAGCCATCAAGACCCGGTTCTGCAGCAAAGGCGCTTGGCAGCTCCCGCGATGTAAAGTGCCCCACCGGACAATTATTTGGAATACATTCTAACATCTTATCATTTTCCATAGCCATAGCTGTATGAATACTTTGAGAATCATTCTCTGCAAATATTAATTTAAACTAAAATAGATATTGATATATAAAAAAACTTGTAAAACAAATATTTCAGTACAAATTTAAATGTATATTAAATGTTAGCTAGTTAAAGATATGGTATCCTTCTGCGACGACTGCGGGAGGTGGGAGTGGGAGGAACCGTGTTGCGGTGGTTCTCCTCCTACCTCTCGGACAGGTCGCAGTCGGTGTTAGTGGGGGGGCAGAGATCGACCCCTAGGCCCCTAACATATGGGGTGCCTCAGGGTTCGGTCTTATCCCCCCTACTATTTAACATCTACATGAAACCGCTGGGAGAGATCATCCACAGGCACGGGATAAGATACCACCAATATGCGGATGATACCCAGTTGTATCTGTCCGCCCCGTGCCAACTCAATGAAGCGGCAGACGTGATGAACCGGGGTCTTGAGGCCGTTATGGACTGGATGAGGGCTAACAAGCTTGTACTCAACCCAGAAAAGACCGAGTGGCTGTTGTGTTTCCCTCCCAAAGATTCGACCAATATTCCATCACTCAGGCTGGGGGGGTCAAATTTTATACCCCTCAGAGAGGGTTCGCAACTTGGGAGTCCTCCTGGATCCACAGCTATCTTTTGACCACCACCTGACGGCTGTGACCAGGGGGGCATTTGCCCAGGTTCGCCTGGTGCGCCAGTTGCGACCCTTCCTGAATCGGGAGGCTCTCACAACAGTCACTCGGGCCCTTGTGACCTCTAGGCTGGAATACTGCAATGTGCTCTACATGGGGCTGCCCTTGAAGAGCATCCGGCGACTGCAGCTAGTCCAGAATGCGGCCGCGCGAGTGATTGTGGGTGCACCTCGGTTCACCCACATAACACCTATCCTCCGCGAGCTGCGCTGGCTACCTGTCGATCTCCGGGTGCGCTTCAAGGTGCTACTAGTCACCCATAAAGCCCTGCATGGTAGTGGATCTGCGTACTTGAGAGACCGCCTTCTGCCAATTACCTCCCTGCGACCAATTAGATCTCATAGATTGGGCCTCCTCCGAATTCCATCGGCCAGCCAGTGCCGGCTGGCAATTACAAGGAGGAGGGCCTTTTCAGTGGTTGCTCCCACCCTTTGGAACGAGCTCCCCGTGGAGATTCGTACTCTCACCACCGTCCAGGCCTTCCGCATAGCCCTTAAGACCTGGCTAGCCCGACAGGCCTAGGGACAAAGATAGCCGCCCCTCCCGAATGATGAATGAATGTTGCTCATTATTTTTACTTATATGTGTCTATGTTATTGTTTGTATTCCCCCTCCTGATTTTATGTGAGCCGCCCTGAGTCCCCTCAGGGAAAAGGGCGGCCTATAAATGTTAATAAAATTCTAAATTCTAATATTGCAGGTTAATGGGGAAATAAGAGACCTCCAAGTCTTCTGATGGTTCTGCTCTTGGCGGCTCCCGTGATGCAAAGTGGAGAGTTGAACTTGCTCACACAGGCGCGTTTTACAAGCAAGGCTCCTGCTGCTAGATTGCGCAGTCGCTCAAGTGCAAGGCATGATTCACTGTTCCCATATCAGGAGGTGGGAGAATCAATGCCTCCTTTGCATACGAAATTTTTCGCCTTTTAACCCTTGCTTAACTTTTAAAAGGCGAAAAATTCCTTATGCAAAGGAGGCCCTTAGTTCTCTCGCCTCCTCCTATAGTTAACACTAAGCAGACTCCAAGCCACTGTGACTTGGAATCTGGTAGCAACTACCTTAGCTTTAATTCTTTTTTAAAAATTCTTTAAAATTCTTTCCTTTTCCTGAGGAGACTGGTGAGGCCCCGCCTCCCCTGCCTCTACTGACTGCACGTACCTGTATTGTGGTAACCAGAACTGGACACAGTATTCCAAGTGTGTCCTTCCCAAAGCCATATAAAGCATACTAATACTTCCTGTGATTTTGATTCTATTCCAAAGAAGCATTGACTTCTGATTGTCCCCCAGGTGATTTTTGGTTTTTCTTGCCTAAGTGTAGGACTTGACTTCTCTCTACATTGAATTTCATTTTGTTAGATAGTGTTCAAGTCTGTCAAGGGCTAGCATTTCCCTCCAGCTTGTGTCATCTACAAATTTGATGAGTTCCTCTTCTTCTTAGGTGGCCGAGGTGGCTCAGTGGTTAAATGCAGCACTGCAGGCTACTTCAGCTGACTGCAGTTCTGCAGTTCGGCTGTTCAAATCTCACCGGCTCAGGGTTGACTCAGCCTTCCATCCTTCCGAGGTGGGTAAAATGAGGACCCAGATTGTTGTTGGGGGCAATATGCTGACTCTGTAAACCGCTTAGAGAGGGCTGAAAGCCCTATGAAGCGGTATATAAGTCTAACTGCTATTGCTATTGCTATTCTAGCTGCTGGTTAGGACCGTTTATGAAGACGTTGAAGAGTCCTTGGCCTACTAGGAACTGTATCCCCCAGATAGAAAGGCATGTCCAGGGTCTCTTGGTCCATCCAGGCTCTGGTGAGGAATTGGGATTTATTTATTTGATCGATCGATCAATTTCTACCTCAGTCAGTCGATGATTTTGAGTCGCTTACAATCTAGGATTGCCAAAGAATTTCTAGGATCTGGCCTCTTTCCCCTCAGAACAGTTGATAGGTTATTTAAAGAGCATGCATCTCCCTCCACCCTGTGGTGGCACACAGAAGGTCTGAGGAGACACGTGGCAAATTCCGCAAAAGTAAGAGTTGGGGTGGGCCTTGGAGAAGATCCAGTCCTGTGTCCTTCCCAGAGCAGGAATGGCTAAAATGCCCCTGACAGATGGCTCTCCCGAATCTGGGCAACTCTTATTCATAGGGAATTCTTTCTGAAGTCCAACCAAAACCCACTTCATTATTTCTTTGGGAAACTTTTTTATTGGTTTATCAAAATATAATATTCAAAGAGAATTTCAAAATAGTAATAGAAAACTAGAAGGAGGTGGAGAGAAAAGAAAAAAAATGGTGTAAAGAGGGAAAAGGAAAGAAAAAGGCACCAATTTCCGACTCCCTTTAGCCAGGGGTGAGTTTCAAAATATTTTACTGCCTATTCTGTGGCCATGGCCTATTTTGTGAGCGTGGCTTGGTGGTAATGTGACCAGATGGGTGTGGCCAAATTGTAAAATGTGGTGAAACTCACTTAATAAAGCTCTTGCTTAGCCACCAAAATGTTGGCTCAGGAACTCTGGCATTTGAAGCGTGCAAGTCTTAAAGCTGTCAAGTTACAAGACCCTTGCACCCCTAACCCTTTAGAAAAAAAAGCCTCAGGAGTGTTCAAACTTGACAGCTTTAAGACTTGTGGACTTCAGCTCCCAGAATTCCTTCTCCAGTCATGTTGGCTCAGGAACTCTGGCATTTGAACAAGTCTCAAAGCTGTCAAATTACCCTTGCAAAAAAAAAACCCCAAAACTAAAACTTTATTTTTAAAGCATTTTGCACCTGGGGAAAGTCAGAACAAGGCACACCAGCCACACACCACCTCCACCAACTTTGAAGTCTTTCTCTCATGCTGCCAAAACTCCTCAGTGCTCCTCAGTGGAGGTTGCTTGGTGGTCCTCCGGCTCAGCAGCAATGGCAAGAAGCAGCTGCCAAGGATGCTCTCAGCGATGGCAAGAGCCCTGTGGCTGAGCTGGATTCACCAAAAGCAGTGCCAGCAGCAACGGGGCATACTCGGGGAAGGGAGAGCCAGAACTGACTGCCCGGGATTGTGCTTTAGCCGCTGCCACTGTGTCTGCTGCTGCTGCTGCTGCAGCCACCAGAGACTCCTTCCTCTCTGGTGCTTTGTTTCGGGCCAAGAAGCAATGCTTCTCAGGGGCTGTCCTCGGATGGCACCTGAGGCCACTTCACCTCCTTTTGCTCCGCGGCCAGCCACCCAGTTAAGCAGGGCAGGCGGGACTGCAGCCTGCGGGCCACAGAGGCGGCGGTGGTGAGTGCTTAGGGAAGCGAGCGCCGGCTACCATATCTGCCTCTTTCCTCCGTGAATGCAGCCGGGGAGAAATCAGGGAGAAAGAGGGAGGAGAAGGCCATCCCTAGCAGAAGCTCAGCTTTCTCCTCCATCTCTCTCCCTGATTTCTCCCCATGGCAAGCAAGGCGACTTTCAAAGAGAAGGAAGCGCGGGTGCTTCTTCCAACAGCCGAGGCCTTCACTCCTTTTCCTTCCTCAGCTGTTTCTTTCTTTCACCGGTATGGGGATGTGGCTAAGCTGCCATTGCTACTGGTCCTGTCCGGTACATCAGATTTTCACTACCTCTTCTGGTGTACCATACCATACCGGGAGAAACCCACCTCTGCCTTTAGCACAGTGGAAGGTAACATTACAACTGCAACCTTTTACTTTTACACAACAGTATGTACAAGCCATAAATCTATTTAATTGGCAAAAACAAAATCAAAGTTTCATTTTGGCAGAAAGAAAAGAAAAAGGAAAAAAATGTGGCTTAAATTGTTAAGCCCAAAGAGAACTGCTTGCTTTAAACAACTTGGAGTCAGAAATGAGAATTGACCAACCCACTGAAATACGAAACTTTGAATTTGGATCTGAAAAGATTGTGTCTTTAAGAGAGATTAATTGACATGGGGAAAGAAAGAGGGTGGAACAGAAGCTAAAAATACCAACACCAAGGAGATTTGCTATTTTCCAGCTGGTTCTAATTTACATATCTTAAACAACCCCCATCAATGAGACGTGAAAGATAACAAGAGGAAAAATCAAGAAAAAGTGTTCTTTTTTCTGTTCATATTTCTCTTTCCTGGATTTAAAACTGGATTTAAAAATATTAAGTTGTATTGTTGAAAATCATCGAGTTGAAAGAATACGGAGCCATTTGCCTGAGGGAAGAACAAAGAAAGTGAAGTGTTTAAGAAGGGTTTGAACTTGTGGCTATGGGGGAAAAGAAGAATGTCTCCCCCTTTCTCTTTCTTTTTTTTTTTAATAAATTTTTTTATTAGTTTTATTACAGAAAAAACACAAAAAGAAAAGCATCATCTTACATTACATCTTGTAGAAAGTGTATCCATTGGTCACAAGTACATTTCGTGTGTTCTGTCCACAATGACATATATTCCATTCAATTTAAATTATATATGTTAAAAATTTATATATTTTACTATCACCATACCACAATTTTCATTTAGTTAAGATTCAAAGACACAGCCACCTGCTGGCATTTTTCTTTCCTCTTCTCTCCACAAACGCAAAAAGCAACGATCTCTAAACAACAATCTATTAATATGTGTTAACAAAATGACCATTTAACGTCTAAGACAATCTAAAGGGAAAAGGAAAAATGTTGACATTTCTAGTTAATAATCACCAGTATATGTTAACCTTCCCTTTTGTTTTTATAGTTGAAAGACAGAAAAAAAAAACAATTATTTGCCATTTCTAATCCAAATTAAAATGTCTAGTTGATAATCTCCAAAATATGCATTAACATTCCCTTTTATTATTGTAATTAGAGAAAAACAGAGAAGAGGAGAAAAGAAAACAATTGTTTGCTATTTACGTCACATCACCTCTTATTCTAATCCAAATTATTTATAGCTTCATAACACGGTCTGAAACACAAATTAATAGGCTTTATCATACCACGAAAACTCAGTTGCAATTTGTGGCTTGGTTATTTATCTTAATTAAGGTTATCCTTTCATTGTTAATATCATGATATATTATATGTTAGCAACTAAACATTCAATGATAATCTATAAGAATCTACAAAATACTAAAATCCCTACTATTAACCATCAAAAATTAGCTAATTTTTATCACCAATTGGCATTATCAGCCAGTGTCTTTCCAGTAGCAAAATAATCCTTTCTCTCTCACCAGCAGTTGTGTCATTTCACTTATTAGAATCTTTTCAGAGTTTAACATTTCTCTCTGCACTCTGTAGTTTAAAGCAGTGTTTTTCAACCTTTTTTGTGCAAAGGCACACTTTTTTCATGAAAAAAATCACGAGGCACACCACCATTAGAAAATGTTAAAAAAATTTAACTCTGTGCCTATATTGACTATATATAAAGTAATTTTCCCACGGCACACCTTACACTATGTCACGGCACGCTAGTGTGCCGGGGCACAGTGGTTGAAAAACACTGGTTTAAAGGATCTCTCATGTAGTTTCGTTGCTCTTTAATTGTTATTAACATAGGCTTAGCTTTGGTTATCAAACTTGTTTCTGGATATATTTGTTCTTAGTTCCATCTTTTTCACTCTTTTTTCCCCTCCTGCATCTTGAAGTTGAAAGAAAGGCTCCAAGTTGTCAAAAACACGTTTCCAGCTTCCCTTCTTTTCACTTTCGCTCGTATTTAGTCCATTGATGGATTCAACTGATATCTTATCTTAATTTTCTATGTTTACATTCTCTTCTTTGATCTCTGGGGCTCCAATCCCCTCCTCTTTAGCTGTAGCACCCCATAAACTGTCCCATTTCTTGTCAAATCTCTCAAGTCCTTCTGCAATATTTTGAAGTCCAGCCAGGATGTTTTGGATTATTAGATTTTCTTCCTTTGAATATTGATCCATTTTTCAAAATGCAAAGAGATATAAAGGAAAAAAAATAGGAAAAGGAATCTGCCACTCTAGCCTGTCAAATTTTAGGAAATATGTCTGTATGTCAGCCTCTGCTTTGCTGCTGCTTCGGCTGCCTTTGAAACGGGGAGGGAGGGCATGGTATTTGGGAGGGGACTGATTGTTGTGCTGGAGGAAGATTCTGGAGTTTCAACTGCCCGTCTTACTGCGCATGCGGAGGAGGTTTCCCGCCAAGGCCAACGGCACCGACATTCCATCTTGGTGATGCCTTTCGAAGTTATCTCGTACCTGACACTTGGGAGAATTATGATTGGACTGTGCATGGGATGCCAAGGGGTGGGGAATGGGATATACAATATATCATTCGCTTTCATGCCTAAATAATCAGACTTCGCTTTGCTACGCTTCTGTTCATTTATAATTAGTAAAAGTACACTTGATTTTCATCAATGGAGTCTTGTGGTTTCCTTTCCTGATTATCCAATGAAGAAGTGCTGACAATAAGCGAAGTCTCACAATACACCCCACCAGGAGTTTCAACCTACCGTGGGGGGTGTACTCACAAGAAGGAACAAAGAAAAATGTCGTTGCATGCGAGTGATGAAGAGGAGACTGAAGGGGCAACTGCAGAACCATCTTTACCTGAAAGCCTGGCTGGTCTAAAAGTAGAAGAGCCTATGGTTCACCCCCGATGGACTTTGGGTGTTGGGCAAAAAGAGGAATCTGAAGAATTGGATGCAGGAGTCACCAGAAGGAGACTGAAAAAGAAACCAGCTGAATGGGAGGAAGCTGGGGTCGAGGATTACAGATTGTCCAAGGCAAAACGGCTCCTTGAGGAGGCTATGTCCAAGCGAAAGACCCGTGGGAGAGCGATGGAAAGGGAGTAAATGGAAGCATTTGAACAAAGGTACTCCATGCATAAATTTAGGGAGGGTGAAGAGGCCGAGGGAGGTTGGGAGCAAGGAAACCCAGAACCAGCCTCCCCGCCCCCCTGCCAGGGCTGCTGCCAGAGTAGGGGGGGGGGCAGAAGACGCCAAATGGCAAAAGTCCCTCCCTTAACAGTAAAATATAATGGTGATCCCAAGAGGTTGGGGTTATTCGTTTTACTTTCATTGGAAGAAAAAGTGGCTGATTGGATGGTGAGCTTACACCAATGCAATTCCCCTCTCCTGAGGAATTTTAATGGCTGCACTTAAGGGGAGGTTTGATGACCCGCTGATTGAGAAACGCGGGAAGGTGAAATTTATGGCCCTAAAGCAGGGAAATAGACCAGTGGCTGAATATGTTCAGGATTTTCAACAGCTATCAACTTATATGAGGGGATGGTCAGAAGAGGCCCTCTTGGATCAGTTTGCCTTGGGATTGAATGAGGACATTTACCAGCAATGCGTTAACAGATACCTTCCCTGACGAGTTGCTGCTTGGTACGAAAATGCAGCAGACATTGAGTTAGATTTGGCTAGACTTCAACACACAAAAGAGAGAGAAGCAGAGAGATCACCCCCCCCCCAGCCCCAAAAGCCCCGGTTCACATCAGAAGTGAAGGGAGGGGAAGCTTCGCTGGCAAGACCAAGCCCTTCATGTGCTTCCGTTGTGGGAAAGGAGGCCATCGCACCGTGGATTGCCGCATTAAACTGGCCCAGACCACTCCACCCCCTACCAAGAGGGAGGGAAAGGCAGACAAGGCCCCAGGGAAGAAGAGAGAGGCTGTGTGCGCTGCTGAGAATGTTCCCCAGCATTTCCAGCCGGAGGAGGAGGAGGGGGACGTGACCACCAGTTCTTCTGATGAATCCGACGACGACACCTCGCATCATTGGATGAGTTCAAATAAAGGCCCCATGTTAATCCCAATTGAGTTAAGAGTGCCACCTGCTGGTGAGAAGGAGCAGCTTTCAGCTCTCCTGGACTCCGGCTGCTCCAGATGTATGATTAGTCCAGCAATGGTTGAGAAACTGGGCTTGAAGTTGAGGACTTTAAAAACCCCTATTGTTTTTTGCCAGATTGATGGTTCCATTGCAGGTGGGCCCCCCACCCATTTTTACATTGAACCTCTAGAAATGAAGATGGGAACACATTTAGAGTTAATCTCTTTTATTGTGGCACCTGGGATGGACAGACCCCTTATTTTGGGACTCCCCTGGCTTTGTAAATGGAACCCTCGCATTAACTGGAGGGAGGGGTGGCTGCGCATTCGCACCAGCGCAGCCCCAGACAGGGAGGTCGAACCCTCAGAGCCTACTGGCTCCAACCCCACTTTGGCCGCCAGGAGAGAATTGAAGGGGAGGAGAAGATTCCAAAAGAATATTGGGACCTAAGAGGAGTTTTTAGTGAAAAATCTTCCGATGAGCTTCTGCCCCACAGACCCACTGATTGCACCATCGAGATTTTGCCTGGAGTGGCGCTTCCAAAACCCCAGATATATTCAATGTCACCCAGGGAGATGGAGGCGATGAGGAAGTTTATTGACAAGAACTTGGAGAGGGGCTTCATTGAGCCAGCCAGACCCAAGGTGGCTACCCCTGTGATATTCAGAGAAAAGAAAGATGGCTCTCTCCATCTGTGTGTTAATTTCAAAAATCTTAATTCTATCTTGGCCCAAAATCTCTACCCATTGCCTCTGATGAAGGATATGCTGGCTCAGCTGGGGAAGGGCCGCATTTTTACTAAACTGGACTTACGGGAGGCATACTATAGGGTCCGGATTAAGGAGGGAGACGAGTGGAAAACGGCTTTCAACTCCCCCCTGGGTTGTTTCCAGTTCCGTGTAATGCCCTTTGGCCTGCAGGGGGCACCTGCGGTCTTCATGCAGTTAATTAATGAGGTTTTGCATGACCACCTCTACAAGGGCGTTATCATATATTTGGATGATATCCTTATTTACACGCAAACACGTGACAAACACGTCAAGTTGGTCCGCACAGTACTAAAGAAACTCGGAGCCGCGGAGCTTTATGCCAAATTGTCCAAATGTGAATTTCACCAGAAGAAAATAGACTACCTTGGCTATTGTATCTCCCACGCAGGTGTGGAGTTGGACCCCGCTAAAGTCAAAGCGGTCACTGAGTGGGAGGCGCCTCGTACACTCAGGCAGTTGCAGAAATTTTTGGGTTTTGCCAATTTCTATCGTCAATTCATCCCTTCCTTTGCCAAAATAGCACTTCCCATCACTAACTTGTTAAAGTCCAAAGGTGGGCCGAAACCCAAGCCTAGCAAGCCATTGGATTGGACCATGGAGTGTCAAGCTGCTTTTGAGAAGTTGAAACGACTTTTTGCCGAGGAGTGGTTCTGAAGCACCCGGACATGGACAAGCCGTTCGTGGTTCAAGCTGATGCCAGCGACATCACTTCAAACCAACGATCAAGGTAAATTACAACCTTGTGCATACACCTCTCGCAAACACACTGACACAGAAAGATGTTGGACGATCTGGGAAAAAGAAGCATTTGCTGTTCGTTGGGTTTTGGCCACATAGTGCCATTTCCTAGAGGGCGCTAAGCACCCGTTCGAGGTGTGGACTGACCATAAGAATTTGGAGGCTTTGAGAACTCCCAGGAGACTTTCCCCTAAGATGCACTGGGCTCAACATTTCAATCATTTTAATTTCACCCTGAAGTACATCCCGGGGGGGAAGAACTTCATGGCTGACACTTTGTCCAGACTCCCTCAGTACAACTGCTCTAAGCTCAGCGTTGTCCAGCCCGTTGTTCCCACATCAAGCCTCGCTGCTCCTGTGGTTACTAGACAACAAGCACGTTCTAAGATAGATGTGTCTCAAGATTTTCTTTCCGATCTCAAGAAGGCCCTTCCTCATGATGATTGGTTCCAGCAGCATCAAAGTGAATGCATCATGAGGGATGATTTGCCATGGATTGGGGTGAAGCTTTACGTCCCTGCCTCTCTTCGTCTAGTGGTTCTCCAATGGGCTCATGATTCCAGGATGGCGGGGCACTACTGACTTGTTCTCCAAGCAAGTTCATTTTATACCTTGCCCCAAGATTCCTTCTGCAAAAGCCCTCGCTAAACTGTTCATTTCTCACATTTACCGTTTGCACGGGGTACCTGATCGCATCATTTCTGATAGGGGCGTGCAATTCACCTCAGTGTTCTGGAGGGAATTTCTTAAATGCATTGGCTCCGCCCAGGGCTTAAGCTCCGCCCATCACCCTCAGTTTTATACAGGGGAGACAGATGAAAAGTAATGTCAGATTAATTATTAATGCATTAGAATATCTGGGAAAGAACAACCAGATCCCTGCTGCGTTTATATTCTTGGATGCTGAGAAGGCCTTTGATCGAGTTAATTGGCAATTTTTGTTGAAGATATTGCAAAAAATTCAGATAGGAGATAATTTTTTACAGTCAATTAAAGCAATATACCAACAGCAAACAGCACAAATCATAGTCAATGGAAGTTTAACAGACTCTTCAAATTGGAAAAGGTACAAGACAGGGCTGTCCTTTGTCCCCATTATTGTTTATTATAACTTTGGAAGTATTGTTGAATAAAATACGGGGCTTGGATGGTCTAAAAGGGATCAAGATTAGGCAGCAAGAATATAGAGTGCACGCTTTTGCGGATGATTTGGTCATAATATTGGAACAACCGCAGGAATCCAGTATGGTTTTAATGAATACGATTAATCAATATGGTCAAGTGTCTGGTTTTAAAATAAATTTAGGAAAAACAAAAATATTAGCTATAAATATGAATACTAAACAAAAGGAAGAACTAGGAGTGATGCTAGGATGTGAGGTAGTTAAAAAAGTTAAATATCTTGGAGTTAACATTTCACCTTCAAATGGGAAACTATATAAGCATAATTATGAACCACTTTGGCATAGTATACAGACAGAGATGAAAAAATGGGAGAAATTGCACTTATCTTTGTTGGGTAGGATAGTGAAAATGAACATCTTCAAATCAAAACATCAAAACATCTTCCACTGGTTAGTTGTTCTTCCCCCCTGCAGAGCAATACAAGCAAAAGACTCATTTCCTAAAACTAGAATCCATTCCACAGAACTTCAAAACCCACAGCTGTGGCGCTCTTTGGGATGGAGCCAGCAGTGGCATTCAAAGGAAAGGGATCTACCAGATCTGAGAACAAACTCTAGCAATCCCAAAGGTGCTTTTTCAGGAGGCAACTGGAGTTTCTTGTTTTTTCTTTTGAAGATGTTTCACTTCTCCTCCAAGGAGCTTCTTCAGCTATGACTGGATGGTGGGGAATAGAAGGATTTATATTCCTTGCAGATAGCTGGTCATTTGCATCCTTTACTTCATTGAAGCACTTGGAGATTTACCTGTGTCCTCGGGTTCACCTGAGTGGTGGAAATTATTCCTGTAGTCTGAATTTTTTTCTCTGGAAATCCATCCCTACTCCCACATCATTCAAAGGGTGTTCATCCAAAACTGTATAGCTAGAGGTCTGTACAGATTCTTAGACATCCAGGTCATGGTTGTCCCAAAGGTGCTTTTTTCAGGAGGCAACTGGACTTTCCAGTTTTTCTTTGAAGACGTTTTGCTTCTCACCCAAGAAGCTTCTTCAACTCTTACTGGATGGTGGGGAATGGAAGGATTTATACTCCTTGCAAACAGCAGGTCATTTGCATCATTTTAGAGGGTCCTTGAAGCACTTGGAGGTTTATCTATGTAGAGCTGAAGAAGCTTCTTGGATGAGACGGTTCAAAAGAAAAAACAAGAAAGTCCAGTTGCCTCCTGAAAATAACACCTTTGGGACAACCATAACCTGGATTGTGGAGAATTTCTACAGACTTAAGTTCTTAACAATCATTGTGAATTAGGCCCTTAAAAATTGCTCATCTAGGGAAGGCAGGTGGCCGAGAACCCCAGTATCCAGGGCTATAAACCTTCGGCCTAACATAGTTTTTTAGAGAAGAGACAGTGCTTGACCAACCAAGGATGTAAATTTACTACACCCACTTTTTCTCAAAGAACTGGACTGGAATTAGCTGAGCATCCTTGAGCTGTAAGTTCTAGACAGCCACTAGATGACAGCAAAGACACACAGAAGACTTGGAATCTGGCTAGTTGTCATCGAGATCAGTGTTTCTCAACCTTGGCGACTTTAAGTCCTGTAGACTTCAACTCCCAGAATTCCCGTTGAAGTCCACAGGATTTAAAGTTGCCAAGGTTGAGAAACACTGTTTTAGATCAATTCCTAGGTAGCCTTTTGCACATAAATAGCGACCAGGAGTGAGAAATTAGTATAGGGATCATTCACATAATCTTTTCCACACTTAAATGGGATGATCTTTCAATGAGACTGAAACTAGCTAATTCCTCCCCTTCCAGCTCTATTCTGATTGATTGACACTTGCTTTCAAACTGCTAGGTTGTCAGCAAAGATGAGATTGAAAAATTTTAGCAAACAGTTCTCTGCCCAGTTGCTGGGTGGGTGTGGTCATGTGGCCGTGGTCTAGTCATCTTCCTGCACCACAGCGGGAAGGGGGGCATTTTCGTCCTCCCCAGGCTTTCCTTGAGTCTCCAGGAGGACAAAAACGCCCCTCCCGAGCTCCTGAGGCCCTCCAGAGGTCAGAAATGGGCCTGTTTCCTGACTTCCAGTACTCCTGGTAGGCCCATTTTTTGCCCTCTCAGAGCTTTCGCGTGGGGCCTGCACTTACCTGGCATCCAAAACAGGCCGTGTGGAGACTCCTGGGAAGGGAGGGGTGGAGTGGGCGGGGTCAGCCAATCCTTGTAACCAGTTTAGCGAACCAGATTAAAATTAACACCCTGTTCACCTGAACTGGTCCAAACTCTGGCTGAATCCCACCCCTGGTTGGCAGGAGCTGGGCAAAAATGGGAGCATACCCCAACACATAGATCTCAGGTCTGGAATCTGGGCTGCCAGATTTCCAGATGACAAACCCAGCATCTTAACTGCTGAGCCATTGCACTGCCCCTTAATAGAATTCTAAGAATACATCAAAAATAAATCTGATATTGAAGAGAATTTCTGGTTTGGATTGTATATTTTGGCTTGTACCCTATCAAAACTTGGGGTTTCTATTAACATAATTTCTTAATATTCTTAATACTTGAAAATACAGATTAAATCGGAATAGGTCTTCATTACTTTGGGTAGAATTTACAGTAACTTTTATCATATTTTTTATGACTACTGCTCTTAATATTTATATATTGATATGATTTTACGTCTGATTTCTTGTTCTCAAAATAATTATCATATATTTATTAAATATATTTATTTATATTTATTCTGAACATGCGCAGAAGCCAAAAACAAGGTGGCAGTGCCGCCACCAAGAGTACCGGTTTGGGGGCATGACAAGCTGGGTCACTGCCGGTTCCAGTGACCCAGGCCACTAAGTTACTACCAGTTCAGCTGAACCGGTCTGAACCAGTAGGAACCCACCTCTGACTTCAGGTGATCTTGATTCTATCCCTCTGTTTATGCAGCCTAGAACTGTGTTGGCTTTTTTGGCAGCTGCTGCACATGGATGGCTCCTATTTAAATGGTTGTCCACTGGGACTCCAAGATCCCTCTCACAGTTACTACTGTTGAGCAAGTATCACCTATACTGTACCTGTGCATTTTGTTTTTCTTGTCTAAATGTAGAACCTTCCTTTTTTTCACTATAGAATTTCATTTTGTAAAGATAGCGCCCAATGTTCAAGTCTGTCAAGATCCTTCTGTATCTTAAGCCTGTCTTCTGGAGTGTTGGCTATTCCTGCCAGCTTGGTGTAAGGTGACCTGTCCCGCTTTTGGCGGGACAGTCACAATTTTTAATAATTTGTCCTGCGTCCCGCGGCATTTTAAAAAAGTCCCGATTTTTGTAGAAAGGGTGCCTCGCCCCTTTTTTGGCTCTACCACGTGGCTTCCTCTTGCAAACATTTTCACTCATTTTTCCAGGTCTAACTTTGTCTATAGTGGCTGTACGCCGGGAGGACAACCTGCGGGGCTGGAGGCTGTGTGGCGGCTGCGCGCTGCCGAGCACTATCAGGAGTCGTGGGGCGGGCTGGCTGAGCGGCCTCGCATGCAACTCGCCTCACCACCCAATGGAGGCTGCCTGACTGCTGGCGCCACTGCTGCGGACGCTGTTGTGCCTCTGTTTCACTGCCGAAGATGCCACCGCCACCCCTCGCCGGCCCTTCCCGCCCGGACGCCTGCCCAGGAGCCACTCGAAGGCTTCCATCCCGAGCACTAGCAGGAGTTACGGGGTGGGCTGGCCGAGCGGCCTCGAACGCAGCTTGCCTCGCTGCCCTATGGAGGCTACCCTACTGCTGCTGCTGCTACATCTCTGTTCCACCGCCGAAGATACCACTGCCACCCCGTTGCCAGCCCTTCCCTCCCAGACGCCCGCCGCCCAGGAGCTACCTGAAGCCTTCCTGCCCACCACCGGCTGCACCACGGCCGACTTGCCCCGGGCGGGCTGGAAGGTTTCGGGCGGCTCCTGGGCGGCGGGCATCTGGGCAGGAAGGGCCGGTGACGGGGTGGCAGTGGCATCTTTGGCAGCGGAGCAGAGGTGTAGCAGCAGCAGCGGCAGCAGTCGGGCAGCCTCCATCGGGCAGCGAGGCAAGCTGCGTGCGAGGCCACTCGGCCAACCCGCCCCGCGACTCCTGCTAGTGCTCGGGCTGGAAGGCTTCCGTCGGCCAGAGGGTGAAGATGAGGCCAGGTGAGAAGAAGGACCCGGGCATGCTGGGCTATGTGTTAGGGCACCCCTTCGATTCCCCCCCCCCGTCAATGGTGTCCCGTTTTACCAATTTTAAAGTCTGGTCACTTTAGCTTGGTGTCATCTGCAAATTTGATGAATTCCTCATTTATCCCCTCATCCAAATCATTGATGAAGATGTTTATTGGGCCTAAAACTCCACTGCACACTTCCCTCCATGAAGATGCAGTTCCATTGAGGACTACATCTTAAGTGTACGAATCTACCTGGTGGTGATGCTGTCTAACCCAATTTTTTCTACTTTATCTAGTAGTAGGTTATGGTCTACTTCAGAGGTAGGTTCCTAACAGTTCGGACTGGTTTGGCTGAATAGGTAGTAACTTGGTGGCCTGGGTTGCTGGAACCCCCCACCCGCACCCCACCCAGTGACTGCTCACCTCCCGGGCAGCTGCTCTGCCTAAGCTGCCATGTGGTATCTACCCAGTGCCCCAACTGAGCTGCCTCCTCCTCTTCCTGCCTACAGATAAGTCTTGCTAGCCCACCCTCACTGCAGCTTTCTGTGCCCCCCATCTCCATCAGACTCACAACCTTACCTTCCCCTACCCCTTCCAGGATCCCTATGAGCCCCATTTTTGCTTCCAGGGAGCTTCATGGAGGCCTGCTAGGCCCAAAATAGGGTGTGGGGCCATATTTTAGGGTGACCAGACATCCCGCATTTGGCGGGACAGGCACGTCTTCTCATAATTTTTCCCGCGTCCCGGGCCATTCCCAAAAGATCCCGCTTATTTTTGGTGCCTTCTTCGACTCGCTCCCCCGCCCATCCGCTGCCGCTCACATGGGCGGGGTAGCGTAGCGAGTGAGCAGGTGGATGGGTGGGGGAGCAAGCTCGCCTTTCCAGCCTCACCTCTGGACAAGCCATGGGAAAGCCTCCGCGAAAAGAGCCACCTGGGGCCGCCGCTTCTCTAAACTCAGAGTAACTGGCGGGCGGGGCAAGTGAGCAGGCGGATGGTGTTTTTTTTAAAAAAAAAACAAACATGCCGGATTCCTTGAATGCCCGCACGTGTGCGCAACGCAGCTAGGCGGGGGAAGCTCCGCTTGGGATGCCCTCCATAGCAGGGTTTTCTTTTATTTTTTTAATTTAATATTTTTTAAATATTAAATGAAGCCGCCAAAGCCCAGGATCCCTGCCTGCCCAGCTGAGGTGTGTTCCAAGCCAAGGGGGGGAGGGGGAGGCGCCGCTGCCGCTGTGAAGCCTCCAAAAGCAAAAGATCCCTGCCTGCCCAGCTGAGGTGTGATCCGAGCCGGGGGGGGAGGGGGAGGCACCACCGCGGCTGTGAAGCCTCCAAAAGCAAAAGATCCCTGCCTGCCCAGCTGAGGTGTGATCCGAGCCGAGGGGGAGGCACTACCCTTGCTGTGAAGCCTCCAAAAGCAAAAGATCCCTGCCTGCCCAGCTGAGGTGTGATCCAAGCCGAGGGGGAGGCACTACCCCCGCTGTGAAGCCTCCAAAAGCAAAAGATCCCTGCCTGCCCAGCTGGGGTGTGATCTGAGCCGAGGGGGGAGGAGGGGGAGGCACCACCCTTGCTGTGAAGCCTCCAAAAGCAAAAGATCCCTGCCTGCTCAGCTGAGGTGTGAACTGAGCCGAAGGGGGAGGAGGGGGAGGCATCACCCTTGCTGTGAAGCCTCCAAAAGCAAAAGATCCCTGCCTGCCCAGCTGAGGTGTGATCCGAGCCAAGGGGGAGGAGAGGGAGGCACTACCCCCGCTGTGAAGCCTCCAAAAGTAAAAGATCCCTGCCTGCCTAGCTGGGGTGTGATCTGAGCTGAAGGGGGAGGAGGGGGAGGCACCACCCTTGCTGTGAAGCCTCCAAAAGCAAAAGATCCCTGCCTGCCCAGCTGAGGTGTGATCTGAGCCAAGGGGGAGGAGAGGGAGGCACTACCCCTGCTGTGAAGCCTCCAAAAGTAAAAGATCCCTGCCTGCCCAGCTGAGGTGTGATCTGAGCGGGGGGGGGGAGGGGGAGGCACCACCGCGGCTGTGAAGCCTCCAAAAGCAAAAGATCCCTGCCTGCCCAGCTGAGGTGTGATCCGAGCTGAGGGGGAGGAGGGGGAGGCACCACCCTTGCTGTGAAGCCTCCAAAAGCAAAAGATCCCTGCCTGCCCAGGAAACTGATCAAAGAGAGGTTCAACCTGGAAATAAGGAGGAATTTCCAGATAGTGAGAACAGAATGAAACAGAAGTTGCCTTCAGAAGTTGTGGGAGCTTCAGCCCTGGAAGCTTCCAAGAAGAGATTGGACTGCCCTCGGTCAGAAATGGTGTAGGGTTTCATGCTTGGGCAGGGGGGGGGGGTAGGACTAGATGACCTACAGGGTTCCTTCCAACTCTGTTAATCTGGTGAGATGAAGACAAGATAGGTAAAGCATGATTCATCAACCCAAGCCCAGAATAATAATAAAAAAGCCTTCACAGTTATTGTGTTGATGCTAGGACTGAAAGTCCTTCCAGAGAAATAAAAGCAAGAAATCCCAGGTGGTGGATTTGCTACCTCAGTTGCTTCTTGAACCAGAAACAAATTCATCCATAAAGCATCCTTTCCATCCCCCTCATGTTAGCAGAAGAACACAAGCCAGCCCTTGCGGGATTGGACCCCTGGCCCATCTAACCTACTAGTCATCTTAGAGATTCTCAGTCACCCAGGTCATTGTTGTCCCAAAGGAGACAATTGGGTTTTCTTGTTTTTTTTCCTTTTGAAAACATTTCACTCCTCATCCAAAAAGCTTCTTCAGCTCTGACTGGATAGTGGGGAATGAATCTGTCAGAGCTGAAGAAGCTTCTTGGATGAGAAGCAAAACATCCAATCCAATCCCTCACCCAAGCAGGAAGTCCTACACCAAAAGGCTGTTAAACTGCTTGGGAAGTTTTGGATAAATCATCAAAGGCTTTTTGGAAGTCTAAGTCTAAGATGACGTCTATTGACTTGCCCTTGTCCACACCTAGATAGGACCTTTCCTTGGAGGATCTGTGTTGAGTAACGCCTTCTCCTCCTCCTCCTCCTCCTCCTCCTCCTCCTCCTCCTCTTCTTCTTCTTCTCCTCCTCCTCCTCCTCCTCCTCCTCTTCCTTCTCCTTCTTCTCCTCATTATTATTATTATTTAAATGTATTTTCTGTCTGTCTTGCCATGAGGCTATTCTCAATCTAGTCTAGCTTCAGAGTAGATGGTAGAAGCATAGGAGAGTCCTCAGCCTATAAGTGCGGTCAAGAACTCGGTTTGGAAGAATGGCTCCCTGTTGTTCTTGCTTTGTGGCCTGGCCTCTTCTGAGCCTTTCCTAAGGGTCACATCTTCCCAAAGACTGATGTGCCTCAGGCTGCCCCAGTGCAGATGGCCCCTGGCACTGACAGCTATGGAGGAAGAGCATGCAAATGCCAAGAGGAAGCACCAGGCCAGACTCCTGGGGCCCAATGAGAAGAGAAGGTGGGGATGATACCTACGAAGTGCAGAGGAAGCCAAGTCTCGGCAGGAGACACCTGCCAGCCGGCTAATTGGATAATATTCCCTTGTGGTACAGTTGCTTAATTGCAGTTCTGGTCCAGATACAGGTACAGATTAACAGAGTTGGAAGGGACAGTTTACGGATGCTCCCTCAGACGGAAATCTTTTTCCTGACTATTAAGTTAAAAGATCCTATGAAAAAGTGACTATATCCAATTATGCCTCCCTTGGAAAATGTGAGTGAAAATGAACATCAGGAACATCTGCTGAAAGTTGTGAATAGTTTGTTTTTTAAAAAGTGAAAGAAAAAGGCAAAATTCTTTTCAAGGCCAGCTGGATTCCTAAGGACACAAATTTCCTCCTGTATTTGAATTGGTAGGAATACGGAGGTGGTTTGTCATTTATTCTTCCAGAACTTTTTTCTTTTACATTTCCTGGTGGATCCCATTCAAACACTAATCAGGGCCAACCCTGCTTAGCTCTTCAGTCCAGAAAAGTCCGGCCAGTCACTGACCTATTGCGGCCCCTGGAGGACCTGGCAGGAGACACTCCCCCTTTTATTTCCCTGTGCAGAGCATGGCCCCATGGCCATCTCTCTGAAATCACCAGGCAAGCTGTGGCTTCCTCCATCCAATCCCAATTTTCTAGAGAGAAGAGAGTTTCTCATGAAATCTAAGACCAGTGCTAGATTTCTAATGGCGTTATAAGGCCTTGATAAGGCTACACTTGGAATACTGCATTCAGTTTTGGTCGCCACAATGTAAAAAAGAGATTTTGACTCTAGAAAAAGTTCAGAGAAGAGCAACAAGGATGATTAGGGAACCGGAGGCTAAAACATACAATGAACGATTGCAAGAACTAGGCATGGTTAATCTAGTGAAGAGAAGGACCAGGGGAGACAGGATAGCAGTGTTCTGATATCTGAGGGTTTGGCACAAAGAAGAGGGAGTCAAGCTATTCTCCAAAGCACCTGAGGGCAGGACAAGAAGCAATGGGTGGAAACTAATCAAGGAGAAAAGCAACCTAGAACTAAGGAGAAATTTCCTGACAGTGAGAACAATTAATCAGCAGAAGAACTTGCCTCCAGAAGTTTTAAAATGCTCCAACACTAGAAGTTTTTAAGAAGATGTTGGACAGCCATTTGTCTGAAGTGGTGTAGGGTTTCCTGCCTAAGCAGCAGTTTAGACTAGAAGACCTCCAAGGTCCCTTCCAACTCTGTTATTCTATTCTATTCTATTCCATTCCATTCCATTTGATTCTCTATTCTATTTTATTCTATTTCTGCATTCCTCAAACAGGATTCAGGAACTTGTTTCCTGGAAGCAGCTGCTTGGCTGGCTCCTTTTGTTACTTGCTGGCTGATGAGATGTTGGGAGGGAGGTGGTGAACGAGAGCACTTACTGTGTGCTCTGATGCAACCTTTTCCCTGGGGCTTAGTTCGACTTGAACCGCTCGTTATGGGCATGTCCAGGAGGAGGTGCTGCGCAGCCCAAGGCCAAGAAAGCAGGGTTGTGGTTGGCCTCTCAGAGAAGCCACGGGGGTGGGGGGAGAATCTCAGCTCCTCCTGTGCAGAAAATAACAGGACTTAGATATCTCGGGATCAAGGAGAAGTTTATTGGCAGCCAGGTTCACAAAAGCCAGTCAAAGGCTAGCATGTAACTTCTGAACAACCCTTCTTATGGAAGCACGCATTCTTATACGTTCTCAAAAGCAGTGCAATACGGAAACACTTAACCCACTTCTTATTGGTTATCTTGAGAAAAGAAGCCTTATAAGTAGATACTGTCTTACTTCTCCTTTTGTCTTGGGCCACAGGTAATGGCTATGTGGCTTTGTAAGAACTTTAGCTGAACTCTATGGTTTTGGCTTTTGACATTTCCTGTTTTTGTACACGTCTTAAAAGCAGGTCTTTATATCTTCTTTCTGCCACATCTCACTTAATTCACATTTTATCCTGCATTACCTGGGCACCATCTCATTGCTGGCTGCTCCTGGGTGAGCAAAGAGAAAGCTTGGGCCAGAAATACTTCTGTTGGGTATCATACCAGAAAAATATGATAAAGGGGACATGTGCTAACAGCAGCTGGAATTATATTTGCACAATATTGGAAGTTTAGAGATCCCTACAGAAGAGAAGAGAATTAAAAAAAAAACCCTAGAAAGTGCAGAAATGGATAATTAACATTTGAAATTAAAGAAAAGAAAGACACTGAATATATTGAAATATGGAATTTGTTTTATAAATGGCTAACTTAGAAACAGACGTTAGAACTTTCAAAACTATAAGAGAAGGATTACTTTTATTATGATGGCTTATTACTATATGCTTATTATTAATGTTAATTGGTAATGATAATCAATAGTATTAAAGTTATGATGAGAAATCACTGTTATATGATTACTACTAATGTATATTATTATCATGATGATGACTGTTGCTTAAGTTAATTGTAATCAGCCAACATATTGTTTATATAGACACTGGAATTGTTGCTTGGGAAGCTGAAAAATCCTATTGCTGCAGTGATTCCTCAGGCCAAAGATTTAAAGGATAAAATTTTAATGTTTGCTGAAAGATGGAAGCCACATGGACATAATATAAAAAAGAGAAGTGATTACTTATCACAGAACCACTACATTACATCATTAAAAAATCCTGGAACATCAGGGAATTGCCTGAGGATTGGAAAAGAGCTGATGTGGTTTCTAACTCCCCCCCCCCCCAAAAAAGACCACCAACAAAATGTGGGGGGGGGACCCCGGAAACTACAGACCAATCAGCTTAACATCAATATCTGGGAAAATACTGGAAAAGATGATCAAAAACATATTTGCGAACATCTAGAAACAAATAAAGTTATAATCAGAAGCCAGCACGGGTTTCTTAAAAACAGATCAGGCCAAATCAATCTTATTTCATTCTTTGACAAAGTGATTAAATTAGTAGACCAGAGAAATGCTGAGGACATAGTATACTTAGACTTCAGTAAGGCATTGGACACAGTAGACCACAACATACTTCTTGATAAGCTAGAAAAAAATGGAATAGGCAGCATCATCACCAGATGGATTTGTAACTGGTTGACAAACCATACTAAATGAGTAGCCTTTAATAGAGGAAAATAAGCAGTGAGGTACCACAAAGTTCTATCTTAGGCCTGGTACTCTTCAATATCTTCATAAATGATTTAGATGAGGAAATAGAAGTGGAGCTCATCAAATAGACTGATAATACTAAGTTGGCAGGACTAGCGAAGACAAGCTCACCATCCAAAAAGATCTTGACAGACTTGAACAATGCGCCCTATCAAACAAAATGAAATATAATGTGGAGAAAAGCAAAGTTTTACACCTGGGCAGGAAAAACCACAGATACAAGTACAGATTAGGTGAAACCTGGCTCAAAAACAGTCACTGTGACAGGGACCTTGGAGCCCTAGGGGATGATCTCTTCATGATCTCTTGGCCTCGGGCCCGGCACTGGGGGCAGCGGGGGCTCCGAAGCTGCAGAGGGCCTCCTGCTTGCCGAGGGGTAGCGACGCTCGATCCCCGGACAGGGATGGGCAGCACCGGAGTACGGTTACTGCCCGGACGGCCCAGGCGGGCAGCGGGGATGAAGCGCTCCGTTCCGAAACCGCTGCAGGTGCCGGCGGGGCGACAGCGGTTTTTCTTCTCTCCTAACTCGGCCTTGGCCGGAGACGCAGCTGGTGGGGCAGCGCTGGAGGAAATGGGGGCCTCTCCCGTCTCCCCGCCGGCTCGGAGCCTGGCAGCAGCTGTAACAAAGTCGCTCCTCCTGGCGGGACGCCCCGCGGCCTCCTTTGAAGTCGGAGGAGAGGCGCGGGGGGGGGGTGTGAGGGGGCGAGGCGTCTGGGCTTCCTCCTCCTCCTCCCGCCGCCGCTCCCGGCCTCCGCAGACACACGGGCAGCCGCGGACAAGCCTGGGGCTGAATCTCGCTGAGGTGGCTGGCAGGATGCCCTCTCCGAGGTAAGCTCGCTCGCCCGCGGCCAACGTGAAAGGAAACGGGGTGGGAAGGGGCTCCGAGAGGGCGTCGAAAGGGCCCCTCCCCGTTGGCTGGCAGGGTGCCGCCTGGCCCGGCACAGGACGCTCTGAGGCGGCGGCGGGGGAGCGGTTACGTAACCCGCGGGCTGGACTCTGGAGGCTCCGGCCGAGCGGCGAGTCAGCGCCCCCCTCGCCCGGGGGGGGGGATCCGGCTGAGCGGGACTGGCTGGCATCACCCCCCCCCCACACACCCCCACACACTCCGGCGGTCTACCGCTCAGGCTGAGGAAAGGGCCCCCCCTTCTCCTCGGGGGCAGCAAAGCGCTCGGCGGGCGAAGGGTGCATAACCCCCCTTTGCGCCTCACGACCCAGGCGGCGTTCACGACAACAGCGCCCCTGTGGGGCAGGTTGGTTGAGAGCTCAGCTGTGCGGCGGAGCAGCACTCGAACCCAGGACTCGCAGTTGCACGCGGTTTCAGGGCTGCGCAGGACGGTTGAGTTGGTGCTTATGCGGCGCCAAGTGCGCAAGTGGGTTGCACGCCTCTCGGGCGTCCGTGTTTCACCAAGTAGGAACATTAAGGTCCCAACTTAAATAGCCATTTTAAGTTGTAATTAACTTAAGTAAGAGTTTTATGTTCTCCAGTAAAAAAAAGAAAGAACTGTGTTAGGTCTGCACAAAATGTTCCTGTAGTCTGCAATTTCTTTTCTTTTCTTTGGAAATCCATTCCTACACCCACACCATTCCAAGGGTGTTCATCCCAAATTGTATAGCTATAGCAATTAGGTATTAGCTACAATTAGCTATACAATTTGGGATGAACACCCTTGGAATGGTGTGGGAGTAGGAATAGATTTCCAGAGGAAAAAGTGCAGCCTACAGGATTCAGGAGCACCACTGAGGGCACAGATAAACCAGTAGCCTCGAAGACCCTCTAAAAGGAGGCAAATGACCAGCTGTCTGCAAGGAGTATCAATCCTTTCACTTCCCAGTGTCTGGTCAGAGCTGAAGAAGCTTCTTGAATGAGAAGTGAAACGTCTTTGAAGAAAAAACAAGGAATGCTAGTTGCCTTCTGAAAAAGCACCTTTGGGATTCCTTCGAAGCATTTATCGGAGGGGGGAATGGCTTACCTGAGAATCCCCTCCTACCCCATGGCCTTTCTGTGCCCACCCCCACCCCCTGGCCAGCCTTGCTAGGTGAACCTCTGTGTGGGGGAGAAGGTGCTGGCCCAGATCTGCAGTGGCCGGGTGGGAGGGAGGGGGCAGAATATGAATTGGCCCTTTTTCAGAATGTTGTAGAGGAGCTTCAGCAGGACTCTCCTTTAAAGGAGGCTGCTGCTTTAAATGGGCAAAGCTCCACTGGGATCGCCCACCACTGGTCACGCCTCCTGGGAGAAGAAAGGCCGATGGAGGGGTAGGGCTTTCTCTGCCTCAAGAGCTTCTCCAGGACAGATGCAGGCAAACCTCCTCCCTACGGCTGGCGGAGGAGAAGGCGGGTCTGGGTCACATCGCCCTAGGTTCTTCGCTGGCAGCCAGTCCAGACCACAGACCGAATTCGCACAATTTGGAATGTGTAGCGTCTTTTTGCTGCTGGTGGCAACAGCCAAAGATGAGCAGAGTTTTAGGAAGTTCAGTCTCTTGGCAGCCAGAAGCGGCGGCTGAAGGCCGGGTGAGAGGAGGAGACAGGAGTAAATCCTCGATTTTGGTCTGCAGCAGTGACGTGTGGTGAGCTTCATGGCCGGTGAGGCAAGTGTGAAAGCCCCGCCAAAGCCCCGGCGCCGCGTCCGCCATAGAGCGGGACCCTCACCGGCCATGAAGCTCAACGTACGTCACTCGGCAGTTCAAACTCTGCTCTGCAGCCCAAACTTTCTCCTCCCAGCAACTTGGCCTGTTGGACACAGTGGTGGCAGGGGGAGGAATGGGCTGGCTGGCTGGGGAGGGGGGAGCCCTTTAAAGCCCTGCTGCCGCGTCTTCCCAGCAAGACTTCCTTTCGGCTCGCAGTTTCTTTCCCCTTGCCTGCCTTAACCAAAGCTTGGCGCCCTGCCTCTGCTTTCGCGCTCTCCCTCCCTCAGCTGTGCAGCAGCATCGGCAGTAGATCTCGGCCTACGGCGGCAGCGTCGCACAGGCTGTGGAAGGAGGAGGAGGAGAGAACCAAGAGAGGCTTTTACCGGGCGTGCGCCCCACAGCCAGGACCGTCATTGCGCCTCAAGCCGCGTTTCTTCCTGCAAAGCCCTTCGGGCGTCAGGCAGAGCTATCGGGTTGCCCGAAGGGCTTTGCAGGAAGAAACGCGGCTTGAGGCGCAATGACGGTCCTGGCTGTGGGGCGCACACCTGGTAAAAGCCTCTCTTGGTTCTCTCCTCCTCCTCCTCCTTCCATAGCCTGTGCGACGCTGCCGCCATAGGCTGAGAGCTACTGCCGACGCTGCTGCACAGCTGAGGGAGGGAGAGCACGAAAGCAGAGGCAGGGCGCCAAGCCAAGCTTTGGTTAAGGCAGGCAAGGGGAAAGAAACTGCGAGCCAAAAGGAAGTCTTGCTGGGAAGATGCGGCAGCAGGGCTTAAAGGGCTCCCCCCTCCCCAGCCAGCCAGCCAGCCCAGCCAGCCCATTCCTCCCCCTGGCACCCCTGTGTCCAACAAGCCAGGCGTCTCGCGTTTATGGTGGACATAAACGCGAGACACCTGGCCTGTTGGGACACAGCGTCGAGAACGTCCCTGCCGCCTCGCCCCCCCGCCTCCTCTGACCCCACCACTGTGAAGAAAGAAACACACACACACACACACACCTCTCACAATAAAAAAATTACAAATTAAATTACAATAAATTTGAATCCCCCCCTCCCTCCGTCCGATCCACCTTTTCCATGCGGTGGAAACTCTCTCAACTCTCCTCTTGTCCGCCCAACGTAAGCGTGCTCAACGTAAGCGTGCTCATAAGGCATGATTCGCTGCTCCCCGTTCAGGAGGCAGGAGAATCAGTGCCTCTTTTGCATATGAAAGTTTTCGCTTATTAACTCCTCCTTAACTTTTAAAAGGCGAACAATTCCTTAGGCAAAAGAGGCCCCGAGTTCTCTGGCCTCCTCCCATAGTTAACACTGAGAGCAGACACCAAGCCACTGTGACTTTGAATCTGGTAGCAGCTACCCTGGCTTTAATTATTTAAAAAAAATTATTTAAAATTCTTCCTTTCCCTCAGGAGACTGGTGAGGCCCCGCCTCCCCTGCCTCTAGTGACTGCACGTCCCTGGTCTGCAGAACAGAGGAGGTCAATGTACAGGAACGTGCTGGGCTGGGCTCCTTTTAAAGAGTATATTTATACAAAAGTAAGCCGATAATGTTCAGCACAGCCAATTGAGTTCTAGTTAAGTATCCCTGGAAAGGATTTGAGAGCTAGACTTGTTAAAGTACTTAACAAATGGAGAGTAAATTGTTTGCCAAGCCAATGCTATGTCCACTGGTCAGCCAGTACAGTTTTCATTGTCCAGAAGAGCATCCCATTAGATGCCCCAGAGTGGAATGGAAGGGTGTGTCAAGTGGGAAGAATCAAAGATCCATTAGCATCACAAAAACTTATATTTTAATCTTGGTTGAGACTATTATTTTACTCTATTTACATTGACCGCTAGGGCTGCATGGAACATTGAAAAGAAATGCTCCAGAAGCATCTTGACTTTCCCTAGTTGTTTCGACCCATGGGAACTCAGGTGTTTGTGCACTTGTGAAAGCTGCTGGCCGAAACCTTCAGGGAACCCTATGGAGATTTTCAGTTAACCAGGTCATGGTTGTCCAAAAAGTGCTTTTTTAATATCCTTTTAGTGGTTCCAAGAAGGAATTCACACCAATTCACACCATTCAGGTGACCCTGAGGACACAGAAAAACCTCTAGGTGACTTAAAATGCAAATGACCAGCTGTCTGTAAGGAGTATAAACCCTTCCATTCCCCATCATCCTGTCAGAGCCGAAGAAGCTTCTTGGAGGAGAAGGGAAACGTCTTCAAAGAAAATCCAGAAAGCCTTCGGGAACCCTTTAAGGAGAGGCACTTTGCAGAAGGCCCCTTCGGAATCCTCCACATAGCTTTGCTCATTACATTACATGTCATACTTTTTAAAAACATTGATTTACAGTATTTACATGACCTATCCATCCTAAAATGAGAACTCTAGACATCTTACAACCAGAGGTTAAAACAATAGCATACGAAAACAGTACAACCCAAAACAGAAAAAAGCAACTTCACCAGCAGCTCTCCTATTGCAACTCAGTTCTTCTCCAACCCCCAGATTCACCCTTTCCCCACATCTGGGGGAAAAGCCAGCTATTTACCACTTTCTGAAAGGAGGGGGAGGCTGCGGATTCCAGGGAGGGTATTTCCCAGGGCAGATCACCATGTTTTTATGTATTAACATTTCTGTCCCATTTCCTGTTACAAATCATCTTTGGGGTGGCTAATAGCACTAACATAAAATTACAACCAGACAAAGGAAAACCAGTTAGAACAGCAATAGCACCATATTTTTCTGAGTATAAAAGGCACCCTTTCCCCCTCCCCTAAAAGAGGTTGAACATATGGGTGTGTCTTATACAGTGAATGTAGACCCACCCACGCACTGGCCCCAGTCCTTTGGCCTCTGCCTCCCAGCAATTTACCTCTTTGCAGCAAAAGGGGGGGGGGCTAGTGGAGGCTTTAAATAGATTATAACAACCCCTGCAGCCTGAAACTTGCTGTTTGCTCCAGGAGGCAAATTGCTGGGAGGCAGAAGCAGATTTTTTTTTCTTGTGCTAATCAGGCTGTTTGCTGCAAGGAGGTAAGTCAACAACTATAAATGCCTATAGAATGTTCAAATTATTAGACTTATTTTTTAAAGACTATTATTATTCTAGACAATTTAACCAAATGAAGAAGCTTTTTAAAATAAATGCTTGATCTGAAGAGGGCCAGTGCTATTGTTTTTAAAAGTGCTATTCTTTTAAATAGCAGAGAATAACTATACTCCCAGAAAGCACATCAATTTTTAACAGTATCTGTACAGGTATAAACTGAAATATAACACTACAAACAGTGTATATTGTCTGTACGTCTTATACTTCAGAGTGTCTTATACTCCGAAAAATACAGTACTTATATACCGCTTTACAGTGCTTTCCAGCCCTCTCTAAGCGGTTTACAGAGTCAGCCTCTTGCCTCCAAAAACCTGGGTCCTCATTTTACCCACTTCCGAAGGATGGAAGGCTGAGTCAACCTTGAGCCTGGTGAGATTTCACCTGCCAAATTTCAGGCAGGTGGCAGGCAGCAGAAGTAGCCTGCAGTACCGTACTGCACCACAGTGGCTCATAGTAATCAATAAAAAATAAGTAGCACTTCAGTGAAATCTTATTTCAGTCTTTCCTACTAGTAGAAGAAAAAGGAATAATTGCCCTGAACTGTTGACCATGCCAAATGCTGCTCGGTCCATTGAAACTGGAAATTTGGGGGGGGGGGCTGCCTTCCAGGTTCCTTATAGCAGGAAAACTGGGCTTCCTGTATTTCAGCTTTCTTAGAAATGGTTTCCTCTTTATGCATCAACTGTGTGCAAGATTATTGCTTGAATAGCAATAGCAATAGCAATAGCAGTAGACTTATATACCGCTTCATAGGCCTTTCAGGCCTCTCTAAGCGGTTTACAGAGAGTCAGCATATTGCCCCCAACAATCTGGGTCCTCATTTTACCCACCTCGGAAGGATGGAAGGCTGAGTCAACCCTGAGCCGGTGAGATTTGAACCGCTGACCTGCTGATCTAGCAGTAGCCTGCAGTGCTGCATTTAACCACTGCGCCACCTTGGCTCATATCAGAATATCAGAAATGTATTAAATACCCAGAGGTGCTTTACTGCAGGGTATTTTGAATATCTGGCTAAATTAACTACCCCTGCCAGTGGGTCGTGTTGGGCTGGAAGCAATCAGTGATGCCTTCACTCTGCTTCTCAGCTCAATATTTTCAATAAACATGTTGAGAAGGACCCCTCTCAGGCATCAAGATTGAAGTAGTCCTTCTGTATCAGAGGTGTCAAACTCGATTGCATTGAAGGCCACATCAGGGTTGTATTTGACTTCGGGGGGCAAGATGAATGTGGCTAGTTCAACATCACTCGTGCCGAGGGCGCCTGTGGTGGCCTGCACACTCTGCCAGTGAAAATGGGCTCCCAAGCTCTGTTGTTGGCTGCGACAGCTTCCTGCAACTCTCTGCCAGCAAAAACAGAGATCAGGAGGGCTACCCGTGGCCCTCTTGAGCTCCATTTTAGCTGACAGAGTCACAGCAGGCTGGTCCTCTGCTGTTTCCAGGGCAGCCCCATGGGCCAGATCTAAGCACCCTGCAAGCTGAATCCAGCCTCCGCCGCCAAGGTGGCGCAGTGGTTAAATGCAGCACTGCAGGCTACTGCTAGATCAGCAGGTCAGCGGTTCAAATCTCACCGGCTCAGGGTTGACTCAGCCTTCCATCCTTCCGAGGTGGGTAAAATGAGGACCCAGATTGTTGGGGGCAATATGCTGACTCTCTGTAAACCGCTTAGAGAGGCCTGAAAGGCCTATGAAGCGGTATATAAGTCTACTGCTATTGCTATTGCTATTGCTTTGAGTTTGACACCTGTTCTATAATGATCAGGTTTTGCTATTTGCTTTATTAGGATGAGGAGAGTCAAATGCACCTGGGACCACCGAGTTCCTCATGGCTGTTCGCACCCCAAGAGGACTTTTGTGCTTGCATTGTTCGTGGTGAACACTGCTCTGACATTCTCACAGGTGAACATTTTCTTCTCAGTGATTTCATGCACAAGTTCTTTCATTTGTCTTTCATGCACAAGTCCTTCTGCCTCCTTTTTTGTTCTGTATTTCTCAAGAAAGCTTTATTTGTTAATTTTCAATGATTGAACTTTGTTGCATTTTCAGTTGTCCCAGAGTTTGAATAGTCAAAAAGTATTCCACACTCGGCCCTTGTCTGTAAATTGCTCTCCCATTTTCAACTTTCCAATAATGGGAGCTGCGATTGGTCAAAGGACAGCCCCGCTGCTGTGGGTAGGGCTACTTCACACTCACAGCCACATCTGGGAAGGGAAAGGAACACAATTCCTGGCCATTGCAGTGGGAAGAAAAACCTTTTTTATACCTTCATTCATTCACTCCGCTTTTACACAAATTAAAGTCTAGGAGAAAACACTGAGGAGACAAACCTTAGGGAGAGCAAAGAGGTGGGCTTGCTTCAGATAGCATTGGCATTTAGACTTATATATCGCTTCACAGTGCTTTATAGCCTTCTCTAAAAGGTTTACAGAGTCAGCCTCTTGTCCCCAATAATCTGGGTCCTCATTTTACTGACCTTGGAAAATATGGAAGGCTGAGTCAACTTTGAGCCTGGTGAGATTCAAACTGCCAAATTGCAGTCAGTCAGCAGAAGGAGCCTGCAGTACTGCACTCTAACCACTGTGCCACTTCAGTTCCCTGACGATCCCTTATGGGAAGCCCTTGGAGGCGAATCATGCCAGAATGAAAGTCAGGAGCAGGAAGCAGATCCCACTGGATAGAAAAAAAAAACCTTAGCAGGAAGAGCTCTCTGTGTGTGTGTCCATGTCCGTGTCCTATGTTCTGTTCAAGTGGAATATGTACAGCCTTCTACCTGGGTGTTTGAATTCAGGTTTCCTAAGCTAGGCAGAGGACCAAGGGGGTTCCACTCTTGGCCAGTCCAAATTCAGCCAATGCAGTGCCACCTGGATGTTTTGGGAACTCTGAGGTGCTTTGGCTGGTAACTTTCCACACTCCAGGCAAATGACCTTGAAAACACCATGAGCTGGTCCCATGGTGATCTCCTTGTCTTCAGCTGTCATCCCCCTCCCTAATCCCCACACAAGAATGCATACAGGTTTATTGCTACTTCCCCTTTCCAGCTCTTTGGTGACAGGATGCCAGCATGGCACCAACCCTAAGATGCTGGACCTGGCAATCAGTTATACTAGACTAAATTCTTAGTAATAGAGATGAAAGGATAGAAGGGGTTGACGATGCAGGAACTTTGGAGAACATGACCATATGATACTAGAATTCAATTCATAATGCAACACAAGTAATCAATCAAAGTCAAATGTGTGTCTTAGACTTTAAGACAGCTGACTTCAACAAACTTAGAAATACTTTAAGAAGGATTCCATGGATGGAAGTCTTAAAGGGACAAACAACTCAAAACACTTGGGAAACTCTGAAAAGTGCGATTATAAAAGCCCTGTCTAACACAATGGTACTGAGAAGAAAAACAAGAGTCCCCAGATGAAACCAGCAGGATTGTATAAAGAACACTGATCAAATGAGAGTCAAAAGAAAATGCAAGTATAAAAGATGGAAAGAGGGACACAAAACAGAATACCAGCAAACACCCTGAATCTTTAAGGATGAAGTCAGGAAAGCTAAGGCTCAAAAATTGCAACCAGTGCCAAGAACAATTTAAAAATGTCTCTTTCATCATGTAAAAAACAAGAAAGAACTCAGGGAAAGCATGTGTAAAAGATTAAAGAAATGGTAAAGGACAAAAAAGAAAATCCAGAAAGCAGCAAAGTCGAACACCAAGTTTTTATTGTAGGGTGAGGAGAAAGCAGAGGGTAAAGAAATGCTGAAGGAGGCCCTGACCTCCTGCCCCTGAGTCTTCTACCCCTAGCAGAGTGCAAAGGCCCTTCTAAGACCTGTAACATTCATTCTACAAGACAGAAGGCGCAAGGAACAGATTTCCATTGCACGAAATCCAAATAAACATTTCTTAATGCTAAGAACTGGTGCTTTAAGCCTGTCTTTGGCTTTCCTGCAAATATAATAAATATTTCTGAATGTCTTTATCTGGATGAAGTTCTTTAGAAGATACTTGGGAACAAACAAATATTTTAGAGTTACAAGAGCTGAGAAAGAAAAAACAACTTACTTTGTGTGTTGACATAATATTTATAATTCATGTCAAGTTTGTGGTTTGCAAGCACTCAGTTCAGTTCAGTTCAGTAATCAAGCCGTTCCAAGAACCATTTAATTCAGCCATCAACCATCTGGAGCCTGCAGTGCCTCCCATCTCTCCTCTTTGCAGTCCCAGGGCAACTGGTTAACAGAGGCCATTGCCTCAGAGGAGTCATTTATCACTTTCATAGTTTACGCAGCCTTGCAAGTGGAGACCTAGAAGAATGGATTTCAGGGAGCCAAGGGTGCTCTGCAGAGTTGAGAAATTCACCTCCAAAGTCTGGAGAGTCATACTGAAAATCACTGCAAGAGCTACTTAAGGAGATGTTACCCACACAGATGGAGGCTTAAGTAACACATTCCTCTAACGATTCCAGGAATAGCCACTTGGTGAGTAGTTAGTATTGAAGAACTCTCAAAGAGGAGATTCTAAATGCCCAGGATTCTGCACATAAAGCCATAACCTAGAAATGGGTATAAAAACTGAATGTTATGGGAGCTACTCCGTTTTTTAAAGATTTGTTTTATACTGCCTTCTTTACTATTTTTATAAAACAAAATCTTCCTCCTGTTTTCCCACAGCAACCACCCTGAGACAGAGTGACTGGTCCAAAGTCACCCAGCTGACTTCCATGCCTAAAATGGGACTAGAACTCACTGTCTCCTGGTTTCTGCTTGGTGCCTTCACGATTAGACCAGACTGGCCGTATATTCTTATACATTCTCACAGCTATATCACATTTTCATCAAGAATGCCTCTGAAGTAGAGAAACTTGCCATGAGGGCAAGTTTTTTTTTAAATTAGCTGATCTTCCAATCAGTTTGGTGATGATGGAATGAAAGAGAGGGGGTTTCGCAAGCAATAAGAAAACACAAGCAATTCAACCCATCAGGCCAAAATCTCACTGAAATAAAACCAGGTTTCTAGAATGTCAGCAAATGTGGGAGACCTTACCCGGGAGGGCACTACATACTATTTATAAATTATATCTAATATTTGGTTATAATTTTCCAACAACTCATATCTATAAATAGATATGGGACAACCATAACCCGACACTGAATTCACAAGCAAGTTCCTACAACCAGTGTTACTGGATAAATTTATGAAATTCCAAAACCCTTAGAATAGAGATGAACCAATCTTAAAGAACAATATATCTAATAATGTTTTCTCAATCTTGGCAACTTTAAGATGTCTGGATTTCAATTCCCAAAATTCCCCAGCAACACACTTGATTGGAAAATTCTGGGAGGTTGAAGTCCAGAAATTTTAATGTTACTGAGGCTGAGAAACACTGCTCCATGGGCAAACACTATAAACTGCAAATATTTCCTGCTGGGATCAAAATCATAGAAGGATTAAATTTTGGGCCATGACCAAAACAAAAAGAACCTTAAGCCTAATTATTTCATTCTCTCAAGGAAGAAACACAGACCAGTATTTTGGGTAAAATAATTATAAATTTAAAAGCCTCTCTTGTGTAAATATGCCACCAATCAATCTGGTAGGACCAAAGTGGGGCATACTTTCCCCATCATTCCCAACAGAGATCAGCTGGCAGAACAATCTACTGTGTGCCATTTCTGACCCAGGACCAGATCTAAATTGTAGAGAGGCAAAGAACCCACTGAAGCCGGATCCCCCTCACTTTCTTAGAGGGTTTCCGGGAGAGGAGGGGGGAAAGAGAGAATGAGAATGGCAGTTGGACTTGCTGAACTGCAAGTTTAGAAGCAAGGTGTGGGAGGAGTAACCAATGGGTATTAACCCAGCCCTCTTGCCTAGGAGACTGAGGTAATCTTTTGAGGCCACACCTACGGTCCTCCTCTGACTTCTCCAGATTAACCGATGGATCGTAGCAGAACACCTGAAAGGAAGGACAAACAAGAACAGCCAACACATATTCTTCCTAACTGCTATAGCTGACCCTGGACTCACTCAGGCCCCCTAGGTGCTGGGCGCCCTGCACGGGGGGGGGGGAGTGACTCCTCCCACACCTTTCTTCTAAACATGCAGTTCAGGTAAGTCCAACTGCCAGTTTCCGAAGAGAAGGTGTGGGAGAAGTAACCAATGGGACATACCAAAGCTAGATGTCCTGGGAGGGATTAGATGGGCCTGAGCCCCCCAGAGAGTCCAGAACTCCCTGCAATACCCTCCTGCCAAAGGCAGCCTCCACTGAGATGTAAGCATCTAGCCTGTAATGCTTAATAAAGGGTGAAGGAGAAGCCCAGGGGGGCAGCTTGGCAGATCTCCTCTATGGGTGCCTGGGTGGACCAGGCTTTTGAGGTGGCCGCACTTCTGGTGAAGTGCGCTGTGATGCCCTCTGGGACCTGGAGTCCCCGTGCCCTGTAGGCCTGAGAGATGGCCGCTCTAATCCATCTGATGATGGTGGCCGGAGAGACCTTAGCTCCCCGGGAGGATGGTTGGTAGGACAGAGGTTGGTAGGCCTCTGAACACCTAAAGGGGGCCGTGCGCTTCAGGTATATGCGCAAGGCTTTTCTGACGTCCAGCTTGTGCCAGGATCTCTCCCTCTCCCTGGAGGGATGGGGACAGAAATCCGGCAGAACTATTTCTAGAGCTCTGTGAAATGGGGAGTTGACCTTGGGCATGAAGGCGGGGTCAAGTCTGAGGATGACCTGGTTATCTAAAAAGGTGCAGAGATCCGCTCTGCTGGAGAGAGCGTTGATCTCAGACACTCTCCTGGCCGAAGTGATGGCGACCAGGAAAACGACCTTAAGGGTCAGAAGCTGAAGGGAAACCTCCCTCAAAGGTTCAAACGGTGCTTCCGTCAGGGCCTGGAGGACCGTGGAAAAGTCCCAGGTGGGGAATCGATGGACAACTGAGGGTTTCAGATTCACCGCCCCTTTGAGGAAGTGCTTTAGTACCGGATGCTGGGATAAGGGGGCGCGTTCACCCCCCCCCCGAACCGTAGAGAGGGCGGAGACCTGTCTTCTAAGGGTACTGGTGGCCAGACCCTTCTCGTGACCCTCCTGGAGGAAGTCCAGGACCTTTGGAACAGAGGCCAAAGCTGGGCGGAGACCTTTAGCTCAGCACCAGTCTGCGAAGGCCACCCAGGAAACGTTGTAGATGCGGGTGGTAGACTGCCTCCTGGATGCCTCTACTGTCCTGATGACACTCTCGGAAAATTGGCCCTCCCTTAGTTGTTCCCACTCAATTGCCAGACTGTCAGATGAAGCCACTCCGGATCCGGATGCTCCAAAGACCCCTGGTGCAGGGACACCTCCCCCGCTGGGATCCTCCAGTGAGGGGCTGTGGATAGATCCATGAGGTCTGCCAGGCAGGGGCGGCGAAGCCAGAAGGGAGCCACCATTATTACCTCCGCTCCCTCCATCACTACCCTCCTCAGGACCCCAGGAATGAGGGGAAGGGGAGGAAAGGCCTAGAGAAGTCCTGGTGGCCATCTGCATCGAAGGGCTTCCGTGTCCATGGCTCCCTTGGTCGGGAACCTCGATATGAATTCCGGCAGCTGGGCGTTCTGTGGGGTCACGAAGAGATCCACTGTCGGATGTCCGAATCTCTCACAGATCTGTTGGAAGATTGAAGGATGGAGTTGCCACTCCCCGTTGTCGATCGTCTCCCTGCTGAGCCAGTCTGCCTGTTAGTTTTCTGTTCCGGAAATGTGTTCTGCTCTGATGGATTGTAGGTGTCTATCTGCCCAGTTCCCCAATTGCAGGGCCTCATCGTGAAGGGCCTTGGAGTGGGTGCTGCCCTGTCTGTTCACATGGGCCTTGGCCGCTACATTATCCGTCAGGACTAGGATGTGATGACCGGTCACCGTGTTCCTGAAGTGGCGGAGGGCCAGATGGATGGCCCTGAGCTCCAGCCAGTTGATGTTGTTGCACAGATCTGCTGGAGTCCAGCGGCCCTGGGTGATCTGGTTCTCCAGGTGTATCCCCCAGCCGAAGAGACTTGTGGTGAGGATCCTTCTTGCCGGTTCTCTGAAGAAGCATCCCCTGCTCAAGGCTGGGGACGGCCACCAACGAAAAGATAGCAGCACATGGGGTGACACCGGAATCCTGAAGGTGGCGTCGCTCGTCCCGGCTCTCTGGTGAGGAAGTAGGAACCACTGGAGCTCCCTGGCGTGTAGTCGAGCCCACGGCACGATCCCTATGCACAAGATGAATTTCCTCAGGAGCCTGGAAAGAAGAACTACAGGGGCAGAGCGTAACTTGCGAACCTCATGGATCATTTTAACAATGCTGTCCTTGCGATCTTGGGAAGAGAAGACCTCCCCAGCCACTGAATCTATGATGGACCCTAAGTGCAGGAGCCTCGTGGATGGCACCAGGTGGCTCTTCTCCAGGTTGATGGAGAAACCCAGGGCCCTGAGGGTGTCGATGGTGGTCTCCAAGTCCTGTTTAGCAGAATCTGGGGACCTAGCTAGGATGAGGATGTTGTCTAAATAACAGAACAAACGGACTGGGAAGGAGCGCAGGTGGCCTGCGGCGATGGTGAATGTCCTGGGGGCTGAGGCCAGCCCAAAGGGGAGAGCCCTGTATTGGAAGTGGTTGCCCTCGTGGGAGAACCTAAGGAATTTGCGGTGTTCTGGGGCAATTCTGATGTGCAGGTATGCCTCTGTGAGATCAATAGAGGCTAGGAAATTGCCTGGACGGATGCCCTCCAAGATGGATTTTAGGGAGGCCATTTTATAGCAATAGCAATAGCAGTTAGACTTATATACCGCTTCATAGGGCTTTCAGCCCTCTCTAAGCGGTTTACAGAGTCAGCATATTGCCCCCAACAACAATCCGGGTCCTCATTTTACCCACCTCAGAAGGATGGAAGACTGAGTCAACCCTGAGCCGGTGAGATTTGAACAGCCGAACTGCAGAACTGCAGTCAGTTGAAGTAGCCTGCAGTGCTGCATTTAACCACTGCGCCACCTCAGCTCTCTATTTTAAACTTACGGTATACCACCCTGGAATTAAGAAGCTTAAGATCCAGGATGGCTCTCCATCCCCCTGAACTCTTGGGGACTAGGAAGAGGTTCGAGTAGAAGCCGGAGCCCTTCTCCCCCTCTGGGACTCTTTCAATGGCCCTGATGTCTAGCAGATGCTTGATGGCCTTGGCCTTAAGGGCCCGTTTGGTTGGGTCTGTGGAGGAGGCGAAGGTGCGGAACCTACTGGGGGGGAGAGAGCGAAACTCCAGGTGCAGCCCGAGCCTTACAGTCTGGAGTACCCACTCATCCGAGGTGACATGATCCCAAGCATCCGCGAACAGGGAGAGGCGACCGCCAATGGGGTGATCCAGGGCCGGATCACTTGAACCTGCGGAAGGGGCAACCACCTCCTCCTCGAAAGGGCCGCTTGCCTTGCTGCTGGCCCCTGAACCTGTCTCTCTGGAATTGCCTATCCCCCTGCCTGTGGAACCTGGGGTTCTGGTACCTCTGGTTCTGGTTCTCCATGTCCAGCGGCCCGTATGAGGTTCTCCTGGGATATGGCGCATGACGGAAGTCTGATCGTCTGGTTGTCATTGGGAAGACCTTCCGCTTGTTCTTATCCTCCACGAGGATAGGATCCAGCGCTGTTCCAAACAGCTTCTCCCTGGTGTAGTCTGTCCCTGTTAGGTGCCACTTCATCCGGGACTCTGCCTGCCAGTGGTGTAACCACAGCAGGCGTCTAGACGCCACTGAGGAAGACATTGCCCGGGACACATACTTAACTGCGTCCAGAGTGGCGTCCGCTGAGAACTGTGTGGCTGCTAGAATCTTGGAGATGTCCTGCAGCAGACAAACCTCTGAGGCCGGAGTCCTGTCCCTCAGCTGCTCCAACCACAGCACCGTGGACCTGTTGAAGAAAGAAGCCGAAGCGGCCGCCCTAATGGCCCAGGTTATAGCCTGGAACGTCTTGCGCAGAACAATGTCTGCCTTCTTGTCCTCTGCCTTGAGGCAGCGGGCAGTGTTTCCTGTGATAACCGCTGACGCTGAGGCTAGGGTGGCCACCGGATTGTCCACCTCAGGTACCTGGAGAGCTTGAGCAAAGGTCTGGTTAAGGTTGTAAAATTTTCTCTCATTTCCCCCTGGAGTGGGAAATGACCCTGGCTTTACCCACTGAGACTTAAGCACCTCCATAAACATCTCTGGCGTGGGAATCTCTTCCTTAGTCATGGGGGGTCTATGGAAAGGCCCCTTCTTCTTCTTACTCTTACCAGCGCCACTCGTCTCAGCCACAGGTTTAGGATCTGGTAGGGGGTCCAGACTGCTATGGCAGTTGCCTTGCGAAGCAAGGAACTGAATAAGGAGGGGGAAAAGAGGCCCGCGGCAGTGGAATAATCTCTGCCTGGGGTTCTTCGTCCTCAGAGAACCCCACCTCTTTCAATTCTCCCTCCTCCAGATCGGAAGCCTCGCTAGCAGTGGAGGGGGAGGGAGACCTGGCTTCCCTGGCAGCTGAAGTGCTGGGGCGCTCCTGATGGCCCCTGGGAGGCTCCTGTGGGGCCCTGCTCCTGGAGCTCTGAGGCTGCTGTTTAAACTAGAAGTCATCACCTGGGCCAAAGCCCTAGCTAGCATGTCCTGAAAGCTATTGGTGAGATCAGGCAGGGCAGGTTGGAGCTCTGGAGGTTGGGGATATTCCCTGGGTTCAGGGGATAGGGGAGGCAAGCGAGGCCTGGCTGGGCTGGTAGCCCTGTGCCCAAAGGGATCCGCTCTCGACTCTGCTGGGGGGGCAGACAAAAGGGGGGGTGATAGGGAACTGTGCCCTCTAAGGGAGCCCCTAGGGGAGCCTGGGGATGCTGTCTGGGCCTCAACCTGGGCTGGAGGCCTGCGGGGAGATCGGGACCTGGAGGGGGAAGGGCTGATGGTCGCCCTGAAGCCTCTGGCCGAGGCCCTCGTTGTCCTGATGTCCTTCCTGGGGGCTGCCTTCTTAGGGGCCCTGGCCTTGTCCCTTCTCACTGGGGATCTCCCCCTGGGGACCGGGAAAACACCCCAGGAGGTCCCCTCATCCGTGTCCACACCCCCTGGGGCCCTGGGCCTGGCATCCCTGCTCCTGGTCGCCTCCGCCATTACTTACAGTTACGGTGCTCACCAACCTCCTCCCTTCTGCAGCCGGCTGCAAGGTTGGATTCATTCTTCTGGGGCTTGGATCTGCTTCCTTGCTCTTCTGCCGCTGGTCTGTGGCCTGGACTGCTGGCAGGCACCGCCTTGGAGCACCCCCCGGATCACCGGCGGGATAGATCGTAAAGGAAGCCTCTTCCGGCTTCACTGGTGCCTTTTGTGCGCTTTCAGCGTCCGTAGGAGAACGCCGATCACACGCTCACCCACGTGCTCCGAAATGGTGACTGGCAAGATGGCAACCGCCAACATGCGGTCCGGCTTCCTCCTGTGGCTGGGGAGCGTGGGGGTGATCTCCACTGGATCCCCCCTGGGTCCTCTTCTGCCTTCCTGAGGCTGCGCGGTCGTTCCAATCGTCCCTGCGGAGCGGAGGCTTCCTCCCCCTCTTACGCGACTGGCCGGTCGCACGGGGCGCACGCGCACACCTGGCAAGCACGGAGCTTGTCTCAGTGGCGCATAGCACAGCAGAGGAGTGGTGAGTGAAAGGGAGAAATCTGTAGGTAATCCTTTTGTTTGTTGAAGAATCCTGTGGAAAAAACTACTAAGTCTTCAAAGAGAAGGGAGAGTCAGAGTAACGCTCCTTTCAGGCCGGAGACTGAGGTTAATCTGGAGAAGTCAGAGGAGGACCGTAGGTGTGGCCTCAAAAGATTATCTCAGTCTCCTAGGCAAGAGGGCTGGGTTAATACCCATTGGTTACTCCTCCCACACCTTCTCTTCGGAAACTGAATTAGAATCAGGGCAAACATTATTTGGCGGTGGCCACTTTAGGAGGAGTTCATTCCTGCCTCTGATATTCCACGGGAAATTATGCACCTCTAAGTGTAAGTCTTTAGTTTTCTCTACATTGAATTTCATTTTGTTCTGTGGGATCTATGAAATCCACCACCATCATCAGAGGGGCACTTCAGCTCTACAGGAGATGGTTGCTCCATAAGATGAGGTGAACCAGTTTTAAGGAAAGATGGAGCCTCCTCATGGTCTCAGCCTAAACTTGTCCGGGTCTTTAGAGAACCTGAACCGAAATAAACAGCTTATACCCTCACAGATCTCACCTACCATGGCTTGGGGCACATAAAAGATTGAACCCAAGTAACGTATCTGTCTTCCTGTAATATGCTGTCCTCAAATGAATAGATTGTGTGATGGCCTGGGAAACACAACATGGAAAACATAGTGGCTGGGCTCATGCACATCCAGAAGCTTTCTGCCCTTTGTGACATTCTTTTTTATTTATTTATTTAAGTTTTATTAATTTTCTACTATTACATTTAATTAGTACTTAATAAACATCATCTGGATTATTTTTGTTTGCTTAACAGTACAAATTATATTCTTAACCTTTACCCTTTTTTCCAGCTATTGATAAAATAAATTCCATTTTTGATAGTATTCTGCATCTTCTTTCTGTTTGATCTTCAAACAGTCTGTCGATTTCTGCACAGTCCAATATCTTCTTAATTATCTCTTCATCTAGTGGGGTTTCTTCATTTTTCCAATACTGAGCAAATACAATCCTCGTGGGTGTTAATACATGCAACATTAAATATATACTTTGTTTATCAATTTTTTCTTTGTTTATCAATTTTATTTTTTCTAATAAAAAAAAGTTAAGGTTTAAAATCTACATGCTTTCCTAACATCTTTTCTATGTGTGTGTATACACACACACACACACACACACACACACACACACACACACACATTTGTTTTTGTAGATTTTCACGGGTGTAGGTATGCTGGTCTTGTTGTAATCAGGTCTTTTCCCGTGTAAGATTGAGATTGTCTTGGCAATGCTTTAGCGAGGTCTCACTCGCCATCTTCAGGCTGGGTTTTGGGCTTAAAGTGTGATCAGAGCTGCCGTCTTTCTATAAATCTTGGTGTGTGTGTGTGTGGAGTGCTGGCTTTGTTTCAGTAAGTGGAATGATTGGTTGTATGGTTGTATCATGATTGGTTGATGGGTGCTGGCTGTGTGTCTATTGTTGTTTTGTGTTTTAATGGCCTGGGTGGTGGGTGGGGCTCGTTTGTTTGCAGCCTGAAGATGGCGAGTGAAACCTCACTGAAACGTTGCCAAGACAATCTCAATCTTACATAGGAAAACACCCGAACACAACAAGACCAGCATGCATGCATGCATGCATGCATACATACATACACACACACACAAACACACATGTATGTGTATATATATACATGCATGCATACATACATACATACATACATACATACATATATATATATATATACACACATACACATATACACACATACATACACACCCACATACACACACACACTTAGAAAAGATGTTAGGAGAGCATGTATCAGCCTCTGCTTCGCTGCTTGCTTTCGGCTGCCATTGAAACAGGGAGGGGGGCATGGTATTTTTGTGGGGAAGTATTCAGTACAGGAATGATTGCAAAAAGGGAGTTGTTCTCACCATCTACTGTGCATGCTGCAGATAGTGGATTTGCCAACTGTCCGGCATACCAACCTGATGATGCTTTTTGAAGATGTCTCCCACATGACACCTCAGGGATGTGCGAATTGGACTATGGGATGGGATTACCAGGGGGAGGGAGTTGGGTCACATATTGATGTAGGATTCAACCACACACAGGATTCACCAAGTCTAGCCTGAATCCCTGAAGATTTCTCCTTTTTGTTATATTTTTGTTATATATTTCAAGTATCCACATCATCAACCGAGCCTTTTTTTTTCTTTGCTTCCTGATGGCAAACAGGAGAAGGTGCCAGCTTCCAACAGCCTTGAAGAAAGAGATGATGTCACGGCCTACTGGTGGGGCGAGTGGACCAAGTGGGCAGCCTGCACTCGGACATGTGGTGGAGGAATCCGCTTCCAAGAAAGGCACTGCCTGCAACAGAGGTAACTTGGGTTGCTTCGTCCATCCATCATGGCTCACTCTAGCTGTGCGCAGCCTCTTCCTGAATATGTATTTTGGGGTTCATAGCATCTTTGCATTCAGAAGCAGCTGGAAAGATGTTGCACAAGGTTCTTGCTGTTATGCAGGTCAGTCTTTTAACAGAATAGAGTTGAAAGGGCCCTTGTAGGTCATCTAGTCCAGCCCCCTCTGCCTAAACAGGGGACATTACACCATTTATGACAGATGGCAGCCCAGTCTCTTCTTGGAAGCCTTCAGTGATGAAGCTTCCACAGTTTCCAAAGGCAAGCTGTTCCATTGAATATAGAATACCAGAGTTGGAAAGGACCTTCTAGTCCAACTCCTGCCCAAAAAGGAGACCCTGTACCATTTCTGACAGAGGGCAGTCCAGTCTCTTCTTGAAAGCCTCCAGTGATGAAGCTCCCACAACTTCTGAAGGCAACTTCTGTTCCATCATTTGATTGTTCTCACTGTCAGAAAACGTTCTCCTTATTTCCAGGTTGGTTCCTCTCAAATATTGGAACCAGTTTCCTTGCATTCACCCCACCTACCATCTGGGTGTCCATGCCCTCTAATAAAACTGCTGGCTGCACAAATAAGTTCTGGTCTGCCCCATAGCCGGAAAGGGTTAGGTTTCAGGTTTCAGCTTCACCAGGAAATGTGCACCAGGAAATGGACCTGCTTTCCAGCCCTTGGCTTCTGTTCCTACAACGCCAGATAGGAATGGAAAGATTGCTTGCACCCATGATCTGATCATGGATCTTCTCATGAATGAGGGTGCAAACCTGGTGTGTCTCACCAAAGCCTGACTGGGCCTCTCAGAAACCTGCCATCCCAGATTTCAGGTCCTGGTTGAAGTAATTTATTTTCATTATTTTAGTTTTTAGTTTTACTTACGGGACTTATACAGTGACTCTAGCCATCTCATAACTTAAAAGTTAGTTAAAATATATCCTTGCCTCCCCCTCCCCCACAACAAGGCACCAGACCAAAACATCATGAACACTCAACCCTCCCATCCTAGTCAGTGCTTGGAGGAAGAGCCCACCAGAAGGCTCACTGCAGTGCAAGTGAGCTGCAGTTGCTGTATCTGGGTCCTCCTGGGCCGTGGGGCAGCTGGGGAGGGTAACTGATTGGGCCCCCGGATGGTCGGTTAGTCTCTCTGGCAGAGGGAGAGGCATCTCCTGCCTTGGAGGGGATGGGGGGATCCCCTCTTTAATTAGGGGGTTGCTGTCCTCGGCCCAACAGCTTTCAGCTGGTCCCCGATCTCCCCTTTGCTGAAGGAGGGAATGGATGACCCCGATCCATTTCAATCCAGTTTCATGTGGGATTGAGGTTCTCATCCCTGCGGTATCCTTCTGAGCACATCAGGTGCTGGCCTCTGTAGGTAAATACAGGTGTAGCCTATATTTCAGCTGCCCCGGAGCCTGGTTCCTTGAGGCAGTGTTTCTCCGTGACCCGTCAAAAGCGCGGACGACAAAAGCGCGATCGACAAAATCGCGCCTTTGACGTCATCACAGCGCGACGAAAAAGATTGAAAAATTCACATAAAAATTAATAAAAATTAAATTAAAGCAAGCCGATTCACATAAAGGTAAGGGTTAGGGTTAGGGTTAGGGTTAGGGTTAGGGTAAGGGTAAGGGTTAGGGTTAGCTTTAGAGCGTTAGCGTTAGGGTTAGGATAAGGGTTAGCGTTACGTTTTTCGTTACTTTAACGGTTAGGTTTAGGGTTAGGTTTAGGGTTAGGTTAAGAGTTAGGGTTAGGGTTAGGTTTAGGGTTAGGTTTGGGGGGGTTAGGGGAAGGTTTTAGCTTTATTTTTACATTTTTTCGATCTTTTTCGTCGCGCTGTGATGACGTCACAGCGCACTTTTGTCGAGCGCGATTTTGTCCTACGCGCTTTTGTGGTGGAACCGTGTTTCTCAACCTTGGCCACTTGAAGATGTCCGGACTTCAACTCCCAGAATTCCCCAGCCAGCGAATGCTGGCTGGGGAATTCTGGGAGTTGAAGTCCGGACATCTTCAAGTGGCCAAGGTTGAGAAACACTGCCTCGAGGGATGGTCTGTCTCCTGTGGGGTCCGCCAGCTGATTCAGCTTGATGTGGCCTGGTCTCCTTCAGTTGGGAGTCTGTCTGTGGGACAGGGCCTCCCTCTGCAACATGGCCCAGGTGCCCTTCTTGCCTTTGGGAGCTCTGGGTCTCCCCCTGGCTCAGGCTTAGGGGGTGAGAGGAAGCCCCCTTTGGATCATGTGGGCTCAGTATTTCATTCCTTCCTGATTTTCATCATCGTCCTCATCTTTTTTCCTTTGTTTTGACCTGCTGCTGTAGACCAAAGCAGAGGAGTTAAAAGTCAAATGCTCTTTTAAACACATAAAAAGAAACACGCTCTTTTTCCAGTTATGTGCTGCAGAGGAAGAAAATTCTGAAAACAAAATGTTAATTAGGCCTCTTTTGTAGTTATTCATACAATTGTGGTGTTTCTTCCTGAACACAGCAATTTAGATAACAGTGCTGCATCTTAGCCATTTAAGAATGGGAGGGCTGGGGACTTCTCTGCAGGACCTCTGAGTCCCTTAAATCCCGAGTTTCTCACACAGAGAAAGCCCCAACTCACTGGAGCCATGCTGGCAGGATAAAATAAGGCATCTTCTCTAACCAGCAATTGGATTGAAAAACACTTTAATAGGAATGAGTTTTTAGCCCTGAAATAGTTGTATGTAACTTGCAGAAGTGATAAAAAAGGGAGATGAGCCCCCATGCATTTGTTGCAGCCAGCTTGAGAATTGTCACTGCTGTTCCTTTTTATTTAAAATGATTTAACAAAAATTGAAAATCATACCATCTGTCCTTTTATGTTTAGAAGGAAGCTGGCAACAGGATTTCTTAATAAAACCTGCAATGGGATGCCCAAAAGATACCAGCTGTGTGAAGTGCAGGTAAGAGAGATAAGGGAGATAAGGGAAATTCCACTCTCAGGGTAGATGGCCTTGAAGATGCCAGCGCTTGCACGAACTGGATTCCAAACTTCTCTGTTCTTTCTCATGTGTCTATTCCCCCTTCCCAATTCCCCTCCATAAAGGTATACATCTTTATTGCCAATTTGTCTGGTTCCCCCCCACTCCCATGTCCCCAATTGATGGAAGAATGCCAGCAAGAAGCCAAGTTGAAGGTGTTGGATCTGACATTCCCTATTTTCTACTTAGTTGTAACTTTGGTGATTAAACAAATGGTCATGTGTCAAAGATTACCTGTACTAACACTTCCCTATTTAGAGACTTTGTTTGGCTTTTGACTGGAAGGTGTGGATTCTTTGAAGCTACAGAACACACAAGCTGAGAAATCTCTTGCATCCCCTCCCCCCCTTTAATTGTGATGCACAGGCTTGGTTTTGAAGGCAGGTGGGCAGCGTGAGGAGCCGTCAGGGCAGTGGCTCCCTGGGCCTCACCCGGTATTCTCTTCCTTCCAGCAGTGTCCTCCAAGTGGAAGGAGCTTCCGGGAGGAGCAGTGCTCCTCATTCAACTCTCGGGTCTACAATGGGCACACCTTTCACTGGAAACCTTTGTATCCAGGTAAGCAAGTGGCGGGTTTTGATCTTTGCAACAAGAAGCATTGTTAAAATGAACAAGGCTCTTTCCTGCTCTAAGAAAAAGGAAAATCTGTGCAAGATGCCATGTGTTTTGTTATCTTATTTGTTTATTTTAAGGATTTATATAGCTATCCATTTTGTAAAATACCACCACAACAGCAAAATAGTAAGACGAAACAGGCACCTGATCTCACATCTCCATCCATTCTTCTTTGCAAGCCCTGGCTCCAACCTGCTGTCCAAGCACCTGGTAGGAAAGGTGCTTTCAGGAAGACGAAGTGGGTGGACGCTGCCAATTCTCCAGGGGAAGAGTGTCCACAGGGCAGTGGTAGCTAAAGAGAATAGGGCTTTCTTGGGGCCCTTAGATGAGAATGTTTAAGGGAAGGAAGTGGAGCAGGCCCACCCCATCCAATCTGGAGGAATTGCCAGTATCCTCAGGGAAGTCTGCAGGGGGTTTGCAATAAAACTGGCTCCGGGCCATTCATTAATAAGCAAACCTTTGAATTGCACCAGGAAAGAATCTCATACAGCAGTGATGCCACCTGGGCAAACCAAGAGGTGCCCAGTACTGCACCAGCTGCCACATTCTGGACCAGGTGGGAGGTCTTAAAGGGTGGAACAACAACACATGAGAGTCCATGAGGAAGGCCTCCCAGTCCAGGAACAGGTCAAGTCGACACGGGATGTCTCTGTGCAGAGGCTTCAGTCACAGTTGCTACCTTAAAAGGGAGCAGCAAGAGACCCAGCTCTGCAGTATCCCACATTAATCTAGAAACCCAGGGTTAGACCTCTACCATACACGATCCCTGGCTGGAACTAAACCCCCCCTCCCAGAAAGGAGGAGAACCCTTGCAAAGCACTGCCTGACTTCACAGCTGGTCAAGAAGGTAGCAATGGTCAATGGTACTGAAAGCTGTCCAGAGATCCCGTGTCAGCGTTCCAAGTAACGCATCTAAAGAAATCAGAAATCAGAACCAATTTTGTTGTATTTAAGTACAATAACAATAACAATAGCAATGAAGGCAGTCTTAAATGGTAGACTGAGCTTAATCCCAACTGCAGGGGCCCCAGATAATCCACCTCATTGAGGGCTTCCTGGAGTTGAAAGCTAACCACTCTCTTCCTCACCTTAATCCTGGACAGGAAATAGTGGGGACTCAGTGGAAGTTGTCCAATATAGTAAGGTCGAAAGATGGTTCTTGAGGAGGAGATGAGCCCCCACAACCCCCCTTCAAGGTGGGCACAACCACTCCTTCCTGCAAAAAGACATTGGCTGCCACTTGGACCCAACTACAGTATCCTCCTCGGGGGCCTTGACCAACCAGGGAGGGTATGTGTCCAGCACATAGGTGACTGAGGTCACAGCCCTGAGGACCTTGCCACAATCTGTAAGGATATGTGGGAAAGACCTTGGGAGACTGAGATGTTCCCTAGAAAACAGACCACATAGCCTGCAGCTGGAGAGGCCAAAGGGCCAAAAGAGACCCTCCCTTAGTTGCCCGGACTGTAAAGGAGACAGCAGGAGAAAAGTACTTTCAAGCATTCATTATTCTGTTTATGTAGCTTTAAAATAAACTAGAATTACCTCATCTGGCTGTTTCTTGTCTGGTTACCTGGCAAGGCTGACAGGATTGACTGATGCAAAGTCCTCCTACTTACGTTTTCCATGTATCAGACTCAAAGGAGCTTTTATAACACTGAGTGATTATATATATATATATATATATATATATATATATATATATATATATATATATATATATATATATATATATATATATATATATATATATATATATATATATATATATATATATATATATATATATATATATATATATATATATATATATATATATATATATATGTAATTGCCCTGACTCTTTAGCACCTCCGTGTCTCCCTTCAGATGACTATGTCCACATCTCCAGCAAGCCCTGTGATCTCCACTGCACCACCACTGACGGGCAGAGGCAGCTGATGGTCCTGGCCCGAGATGGCACCTCCTGCAAAACCTCTTCGTTCCTAGGGGTGTGCGTGTCTGGAAAATGTGAGGTTGTTAAGTGTTTTGGTTGCCCTCTTGCCCGCAGAATTCTTGCAGCTGCTCCGGCCGCCTCTCAAGGCACTCTTTCTTCTGCTGCTTCTAGCCCATCGGATGCGATGGGGTTCTGTTCTCCCCCCACGCCCTGGATAAATGCGGGGTCTGTCAAGGGAACGGCAGCAGTTGCACTCACGTAACTGGGAGCTACCGGAAGGGAAATGCTCCGCTTGGTAAGGCAAGAGGGGGCCTTGAGGACAGCCTTGGCCCTGAGCAAGTTCAGCCTTGGGTAGGGAAGCCAAGCGGTGGGAGGGTCCCCTCCCCTCCTTCTGGTGATTCTAGCCATCCCTGGTGATTTGCTTCTTCCTCATCCATGGGCTGTTCTGCAGGATACTCTTTGGTGACTCACATCCCTGCTGGAGCAACAGATATCCAGATAGTCGAACGGAAGAAGTCTGCTGATGTTTTGGGTTTGTATTATACTTGGGACAATAACCAGTGAAACCCTGATGTCTTGCGTTGTTAGGAAGCAAAGTATTTTCATTTTGTAATCTAAATCTACAGCCTACCCTGGCTTCATGATTGTAACAATTCCAAATTCACCCTGCCTGCTTGCTTGACATTTGTCTTGTTTCTGTGGCTTTTTCTCTTTTCTCTTACCTTCTCTTTTCTCCTCAAAAAAATAAACTGCCTCCCAACTTCCTCTTGCTAACACTGATCACGATGCCCTGGTCACGAAGCAGATTCTCACAGTGGGCTGGGTAGTTGGGGTGTTATTTCATTCAGGCCTGACCAGTGGCTTTTACACAGAGTAGCATTGAAGAGTCTGTGACCAGGGCAGAAAGGAAAGTGGGTGTTATTTCAATAACTCCTACCGTACAAATTGTGGCCTCTCGTTTGGATTTTGCAGCCATTGCAGATGAAGGTGGCTCTTACTTCTTCAATGGGGATTACAGAGTAGACATCCCCCAAAACTTCAATATTGCAGGGACTGTCTTCAAATACAGAAGACCCATGGACATTTTTGAGACCGGCATAGAATATATTGTTGCACAAGGGCCTACCAATCAGGGCTTAAATGTCATGGTAAGTTTTGTTTCTTGGAACATATGAATACCTTTCAGTGCATGAATGTCGCCCATCTTGTTACCAGTATGTAAACAAAGAAAATACATTGTAAAATCATAAAGTTGGAAGATACTCCAGAGATGTTCTTGCCCAAACACCCAGCGATGGCAGCTTTAGAAAGAAAGTTGTTTCACTGTTTAATAGCTTTCACAGTCAGGAAATTTCTCCTTAATTTGATTTTGGATCCCTCTCTCTGTAAAGCTTCCACAGACCAATTCTTCTCTTACATGCTTGCATTCCGCAGAATAAATCCAACTTCTCTTCCCTCGGAGGGTACTTGAGGCATCAGAGGATGGTTATCATGTCTCCCTTTAGCTCTCTTTAGATTAAACATACCCAGTTTCTTTACCTATTCTTCATAGGATTTAATCCTTGTCATCATTCCTGAGCCCATGTTCCAGAATCCTTCTTGAATTGTGGGGTCCAGCATAGTTGGGGCTGTCAGTACCTTCAAAGGGAGGCTGTTCCCTAGGGAAGGCATGGCTCCTAGGATTCACCAAGTCACCCTTGTTGACTGAGGAGACCCAAAACATGTTTTTGCCACTGGATCTGGTACAATGGGTGGAAGCCCTGCGGGAGAGACAGTTTGGCACAGCTTGTGATGGCCTAGGTAGTTATGACTCATGTAACACCCTTGCCAAGGAAACTGAGGGTCACACTCCATAAGGGATGCGGTGTCAACTTTCTGTTGGGGTGTCTTTGAAAGGCCTCCCCCCTGTGTAACAGCCTGCCCTGGTATCTGGATCCCTCCCCTTATATTATTCCTTCAGAGACTGGGATAAACCTGGCTCTTCAGAGGAGCTCTGGCAGACCAAGGAAAGGTGGGGTATTAATTACTATAATTGACTGCTTGGTATAGTTTTACTCTCTGTGGCTGTAACCACTCACAGTCAGTAGGACAGCAGTGATATATAAACCTGATCAAAACTAAGTAATCAGCCCAAAAGCCTTTAACAGATCTTGCCTTGAGGAGGAGCAGCACTCAGGGACCCCTCAAGTACCCCCAGGATGCACCTTAGGTTTCTGGAAAGTGTGCAGAGAATTAATCCCCCACCTTTCCTTGGTCCTTCAGTTCTATGGTCTGTAATCCTTCTTGTGCCAAGTGGACTTTGTGAAAGGGCCGAGGACAAGATAGGTTCACCTGAAGGCCTGCCCAGGTCCTCTCAAGGGTGGGGAGACATTACAGTGTAGACATTCTCCCTGATAAGCCTGTCATTCTGCCTCTCCCAGTGATGAGAGAGAGGATTGGCTTTGGGGTCTGTGGCTTTTGGGGCCTTTGAGCTCCTGCCTTAAGAGCTGTGTCCCCTCCCTTGCTTTACATAACAAGGATGTGGCATTCCCCCCCCCCTTTCCTTCAGGTTTGGAACCAAAATGGTAAAAACCCATCAATTACATACGAATACATCCTGCAGACAAGACCTTATTTGAAAAAGCTGCCGCCACTTTACTACGGCTTCTCTGAATCAAATAGCGAAGAAAAAACTGAGTATGAAGGAGGATTCCTTTGGGCGCTCACTCAGCTCAATGCCAGCCTGCTGGCCACCGTCTCCCAAGAAAGGGGCCATCTGGAGAAGCTGCTCTTTGGCCGGCAAGGGCGAGGGGACAACCTGAAGCTGAGCAAGATGCAGCAGACCAATGAAGTTTACCCCAGGACCCCTCTTGAGTACGGCCCTCCCCTCCCGAGCAAACCCTCCATAGGTGAGTAACCCACACCTGAGGACAGCCTTCTTCTTGTCGAGGTCCTGCCTGGTGGCCGCTGAAGGTCTTGCGAGAAAGGCCTTTTTCCAGCAAGACCTTCAAGCTGCCCTTTTCATTTCCATGGCAGTAAATTTCTGTGAGCTCTCAAGCTGGATGGCCTTTGAGAAGGGAATTCAAGTGACAGCATCCCACCCAAATGCCTGTCCAGCCTTCACTTGGACAAACAAACAGGGACTTTTAGAGCTTTGGAAACTGTTTGGATTGATGTGGCCAAAAGTGTATTTGCCTTCCTTGCCACCATATTGTACAGCTGGCAATTCATTTTGCCATCTACTACTGTTCCAAGGTTTTCATGAATCGAGGCCAAGGGTTTGATTTCTGTTTTCTAGTGGAAAATATTCAACATTGTTCTGTTTCTTTCAATTCATTTCTTGAAGGTGGTGTTTCTCAGCCATGGTCACTTTGTGTCTGGACTTTCAGAATTTCCCAACTAGCATGAAACTCTGCTCTAAGCTATCCAGATTGCTTTGAATTCTGTTCTGTCTTTTCCGGTATTAACCCAATCACTCAATTTATATATCTGACAAGTATTCCCTCCATCTCCTTATCCAAATGATTAATGCTTGAAAAGTAGCCCTGAGCCCTGGATCATCTCGCTGGATGCCTCTGCTCAGATTGATGAGAAACAATGGATAAGACTCTACAGTTGTTGAGCCATCCATTCAATTATCATGCCATCCAAATCTTATTTATTTTTCTTGCTAATCAACATGCAGAAATACAAAGAGGAGTCAGACAGGGCTGTATTTGTCTCTGCTATTGTTTAATATCTACTCTGAGTCAATTTTCAATGAAGCCATGGAAAACATCGATACTGGCCTCAAAGTTCAGATCAACAATTTAAGATATACGGTACTGTTATACAGTTCTGCTTGCCAATAAGCACGAAGACCTTCAGCTCCTCATCAACAGAATCTCAGAAATATCTGAAAAATATGGCTTGAAGCTGAACACCTCAAAAACCAAGATCATGGTCATCAGCAAACAACCCATTAACTTACCACTGATAAATTCAGAACGAATACCACTAGAAAAAGTTGAAGGGATCGTGTACCTTGGTTTTAATTTACATAAAAGCTGAGACATGACCAGTGAAGTAAAGACAAGGATAGGGAAAGCTCAAACAGCATTCTTCAAAATGGAAAAGGTCTCCTGCAGTCATGACATAAGCCTAAGATTGAAAATGAAGCTTGTCAGATGTTACATCTTGTTTCTGAAGAGAAGGCGTGGGAGGAGTAACCAATGGGTATTAACCCAGCCCTCTTGCCTATAGGAGACTGAGGTAATTTTTTGAAGCCACACCTACGGCTCTCATTTGACTTCCCCAGATTAACCTCAGTCTCCGGCCTGAAAGGAGTGTTACTCTGACTCTCCCTTCTTTTCGTAGACTTAGGAGTTTTCTTTTCCGCTACATTGTTCAACAACAAAGGATTACCTGAAGAAATCTTCTCTCCGTCTCAACACTCCTCTGCTGTGCTCCACGTCGCTGATCCAAGCTTCGTGCTTGCCAGCATGTGCGCATGCGCTCCGTGCGACCGGCTGGTCGCGTAAGAGAGGTGGAAGCCCCCAAAATCGCAGGGGCGTTAAGAGAGGCTGCGTGGCATCCGGAAGAGCCAAGGAGGACCTGCAGGGACCGAGGATCCATCAAGGATCATTCCAGCGTTCCCCAGCTGCGTGAAGAAGCCTGGGCTGCAGCAGCGGTCGCCATCTTTGCCGTCGCCATTTTGGGAGCACGTGGGTGAGCGCGTGACCAGCGTTTCCCCTACAGACGCCGAAAGCACTCACAAGGCACCAGGAAGCCAGAAGAGGCTTCCTTTAGGCTCTACCCCGCCGGTGATCCGGGAGGTATTCCAGGTCTGTGCCTGCCGGCAGCTGAGGCCACAAACCAGCAGCAGAAGATCAGAGAAGCGGATCCAAGCCTCGAGGGCTAGAATCTACCTTTGCAGCCGGCTTCAGAAAGGAGGAGGTTGGCAACCGTAAGTAATGGCGGAGGCGACTAGGAGCAGGGATGCCAGGCCCAGGGCCCCAGGGGGTGTGGGCCCAGACAAAAGAACCTCCAGGGGCGTTTCCCCGGTTCTCAGGGGGAGATCCCCAATGAGGAGGGACAAGGCCAGGGCCCCCAAGAAGGCAGCCCCCAGGAAGGAGGCCAGGATGACCAGGGCCTCGGCCAGGGAGTTCAGGGCGACCATCAGCCCTTCCCCTTTCAGATCACGATCCTCCCGCAGGCATCCAGCCCGGGTTGAGGCCTGGGCAGCATCTCCAGCCTCACCAAGGGGCTCCCATAGGGGGCACAGTTCTCAATCGCCCCCCCTTTCATCTGCTCCTCCAGCGGAGTCGAGAGTGGATCCCTTTGGGCGCAGGGCCACCAGTCCAGCCAGGCCTCGCTTGGCTCCTCTATCCCCTGAACCCAGGGAATTTCTCCAGCCTCCAGAGCTCCAGCCTGCCCTGCCTGATATCACTAACAGCTTCCAGGACATGCTGGCTAGGGCATTGGCCCAGGTAATGGCCTCTAGTTTAAACCAGAATCCTCAGAGCTCCAGGAGCAGGGCCCCACAGGAGCCTCTCAGGGGACAGCAAGAACGCCCCAGTACTTCAGCTGCCAGGGAAGCCAGGTCTCCCTCCCCTTCCACGGCTAGCGAGGCTTCCGACCTGGAGGAGGGAGAATTGAAGGATGTGGGGTTCTCAGAGGATAAGGATCCCCAGGTAGAGGATGATTCCATGGTAGCGGGCCTCTTTCCCCCGTCCTTATTCAGTTCCTTGCTTTGCAAGGCATCGGCCACAGCAGATCTGGATCTCCTACCAGATCCTAAGGCTGTAGCTGAGACATCTGGGGTTGGAAAGGTAAAAGGAAGAAGGGGCCCTTCCATAGACCTCCCGTGGCTAAGGAGGAGATTCCCACGCCAGAAATGTTCATGGAGGTGCTCAAGTCCCAGTGGGTAAAGCCAGGGTCCTTCCCCACTCCAGGGGGAAATGAGAGAAAGTTTTACAATCTTAATCAGACCTTTGCCCAAGCTCTCCAGGTACCTGAGGTGGACAATCCAGTGGCCACCCCAATGTTCCCTCTAATTTTTTTTCAGTGTGAGCGGAAAAGTACAGTGTGTGAGCGGCACAGTTTCATGCCTGAGCACCTAAGAGAGCCACAGTTTGAACTGCTGTCGCGTCTGCTGGACATTTGCGCAACATTCCAAGCGTCAAGCGCCAATTGCGAGCGAGGTTTGAACCCGATGAATGCCAGGCATGAAAAGTGCCACTCAAACACTATACTTTTCCGCTCACCCTGGAAAAAAAAAAGGCTCTCTGCTCAGCTTTTACATTGTTAGATTGGCTAGAGAGAGACATGGCACCAACAGGGTCCTGGGTCCTGGCATTTTGCAGGCAACCTGTCCTCTCATATTCTTTGGAATGCAACCCATCACGTGTGAATTAGATTTTGCCAATTATCCTATTAAAAGATAATCCTATTATTCTAAAATACGACTCTCAATATTAAAAACTGTAAATATTTGATGCTGATAAATAATAGCAGTAATTGTTATTTAGTATGAGTAAAATCAGTATTGATATATCAATATAATATCTATCAAAATTGACAATAAACACTAAAATAACAATACAAATATATAATGTGAAATATAAATGTAATAAATATAATATATAAATGCAACATAAATGTAATAAAATAATTTATCATGAAACTCTCCCCCTTTAAAGTAGTAAGATCAATTAAATAGTCTAGCAAGTTTGGACAATATGCTATATGTTATGTTACTTAAGAATATATATACCTCAGAGTCAGATACAACATCCACATCATTTCCAACTGAGTCAATAAAATCATATGCCATGCCAAAACTATTTTAAATAAAGATATGAAATTAATCAAGTATTGCATTTATTTTTCAAAATGAATGTACATTTTTTTATTATTTAAGTTTTGTACCCTATCTTTTCTAACGTTAACTTTAAAAAGATGTTACATCAGACTACAATACAAGTAATTAAATGAAGACTAAAATAAGTGTTTTGGCATATTGAGCTTTTTATATTTCTTTCTAATATTTCTTCCTTAGTTGAGAACTTCCTCCTCAGCTTACTTACGCATTAACTGTTTGTTGCTTTTATGGTTTATTCATTCACTGCTCCATCTTCAGTTTTTTTCACAGGGGGAGGGCTTCCTTCCTTCCTTCCCTCCCTCCCTCCACTCCTTTGGCCACCAATTCTCTCTCTCTCTCTCTCTCTCTCTCTCTCTCTCTCTCTCTCTCTCTCTCTCTCTCTCTCTCTCACACACACACACACACACACACACACACACACACACACACACACGTTATTTGGGGGGGTTGAATTACTCCGCCTCACTGCGCAAAGTCGGCTCAGCATGTGTTCGGCTCCCACTTACGCCGAATCAAATCCGCGGCCGGCGGGACCAAGGCAGGGGTTGCATTTCAAAGCCGCCAGTCCTCTTGCTTCTTCTCCTTCACCAGCAAAGCTCCCGCTGGCTTCCCGGCCCATGGCTTTGGCGTTTCTCCCTCCACGCGGAGCCCCTGAGCTGGCTCCCGCGTTATCCCTCCCCCTTCCTCCTCTGCCGTGCTTTTCAGGCCGCGGGAGCTAGTAGGAAAGTGGCCGAGCCCTCCGCCACTTTCCTACTAGCTCCCGCGGCCTCAAAAGCATGGCAGAGGAGAAAGGGGGAGGGATAACGCGGGAGCCAGCTCAGGGGCTCCGCGTGGAGGGAGAAATGCCAAAGCCATGGGCCGGGAAGCCAGCGGGAGCTTTGCTGGTGAAGGAGAAGAAGCAAGAGGACTGGCGGCTCATCAAAACAAGTCTGGGGAGGTCCTTTGCGGGCGGCCTGTTCTAGCCGCCTGCAAAGGACTTCCCCACGTTTGCTTTGGTAGAAATCTCTGCGCGGCAGTTAGAAACTTCTGCGCGGGGATTTCTTTCCATGTGTGCAGCCGCGCACGCGCGCACCTTAGAGGGAACAGTGGGCCACCCTAGCTTCATCCTCAGCGGTTATCACAGGAGACACTGCCAACTGTCTCAAGGCGGAGGACAAGAAGGCAGACATTGTTCTGCGCAAGACATTCCAGGCCATCATCTGGACCATCAGGGCGGCCGCCTCAGCTTCCTTCTTCAACAGGTCCACGGTTCTGTGGTTGGAGCAGCTGAGGAACAGGACTCCGGCCTCAGAGGTTCGCCTGCTGCAAGACATATCCAAGATGCTGGCGGCAATGCAGTTCTCAGCGCACGCCACTCTGGACGCGGTAAAGTATGCGTCTTAGGCTATGTCTTCCTCGGTTGCTTCTGGGCGCCTGCTCTGGTTACGCCACTGGCAGGCAGAGTCCTGGATGAAGTGGCACCTAACGGGCAGACTACACCGGGGAGAAGCTGTTTGGGATGGCGCTGGATCCTATCCTCGTGGAGGATAAGAACAAGCGGAAGGTCTTCCCAACAACGACCAGACTCTCGGACTTCTGCCATGCGCCATACCCCAGGAGGACTGCATACAGACCACCCGACGGGGACAACCAGAACCAGAGGTACCAGAACCCCAGGTTCCACAGCCAGGGGAATAGACAATTCCAGAGGGACAGATTCAGGGGCCAACAGCAAGGCAAGCGGCCCTTTCGAGGAGAAGGCGGTCGCCCCTTCCGCAGGTTCAAGTAATCCATCCCTGGATCACCCCATTGGCGGTCACCCAAGACATTCACTAAGGTTCTAGCAGCGGCCGCTGGTCATCTACGCTCCCTCCCAGTCCGTTTGTTCTGTTATCTAGACGACATCCTCGTCTTAGCCAGATCACCAGAGTCAGCTGAACAGGACTTGGGGACCACCATCAACACCCTCAGGGCCCTGGGTTTCTCCATCAACCTGGAGAAGAGTCACCTGGTACCAACCACCAGGCTCCTTCATCTAGGGTCCATCATTGATTCAGTAGTGGGGGAGGTTTTTCTGTCCCAGGATCGCAAGGACAGCATTGTTAAGATGATCCATGAGGTTCGCAAATTACGCTCTGTCCCTGTAGTTCTTCTTTCCTGGGGAAGTTCATCTCGTGCATATGGATCGTGCCGTGGGCTCGACTACACGCCAGGGAGCTCCAGTGGTTCCTGCTACCCCACCAGAGAGCCGGGACGAGCGACGCCTCCTTCAGGATCCGAGTGTCCCCCCAGGTGCTGCTATCGTTTCGTTGGTGGCTGTCCCCAGCCCTGAACAGGGGATGCCTGGAGCATCCGGACCCGTAGTGGCTTCATCTGATCATCTGGCGTTTGAGCGGGAACAATTAAGGGAGGCCCATTTTTCCAAAAGTGTCATCAGGACAGTAGAGGCATCCAGAAGGCAGTCCACCACCCACATCTACAACGCTTCCTGGGTGGCCTTCGCAGACTGGTGCCGAGCTCTGGGCCTCCAACTAGCTTCGGCCTCAGTTCCACAAGTCCTGGACTTCCTCCAGGAGGGCCATGAGAAGGGTGTGGCCACCAGTACTCTTAGGCGACAGGTCTCCTCCCTCTCCACGGTTTTGGGGGGGGTGAATGCCCCCTCTTGTCCCAACATCCGGTGCTGAAACGCTTCCTCAAGGGGGCAGCGAATCTGAAACCCTCAGTGGTCCATCGATTCCCCACCTGGGACCTTCCCATGGTCCTCCAGGCCTTGACGGAAGCACCGTTCAAACCTTTGAGGGAAATTTCCCTCCAATTGCTGACCCTTAAGGTCGGTTTCCTGGTCGGCATCACCTCAGCCAGGAGAGTCTCTGAGATCAACGCTCTCTCCAGCAGGGCGGATCTCTGCACCTTCTTAGATAACAGGGTCATCCTCAGGCTTGACCCCGCCTTCATGCCCAAGGTTAACTCCCCCTTTCACAGGGATCTAGAAATCATCCTACCGGATTTCTGTCCCCATCCCTCCGGGGAGAGGGAGACATCCTGGCACAAGCTGGATGTCAGAAGAGCCTTGCGCATATACCTTAAGCGCACGGCCCCCTTTAGGCGTCCGGAGGCCCTCTTCGTGTCTTACCAACCTTCCTCCTGGGGAACTAAGGTCTCTCCGGCCACTATCAGAAGATGGATTAGAGTGGCCATTTCTCAGGCCTATAGGGTACGAGGACTCCAGGTCCCAGAGGGCATCACAGCACACTCCACCAGAAGTGCAGCCACCTCAGCAGCCTGGTCCACCCAGGCCCCCATAGAGGAGATCTGCCGGGCGGCCGCCTGGGCCTCTCCTTCTCCCTTTATCAAACATCAAACAACAGACTAGACGCCTTGCGGAGGCTGCCTTCGGCAGGAGGGTACTGTGGGGAGTCCTGGACTCTCCAGGGGGCTCAGGCCCATCTAATCCCTCCCAGGACATCTAGCTTTGGTATGTCCCATTGGTTACTCCTCCCACGCCTCCTCTTCGGAAACTGGCAGTTGGACTTACCTGAATTGCATGTTTAGAAGAAAGGTGTGGGAGGAGTCACTTCCCCCCCCCCCCGTACTGGGCACCCTGCGCCTAGGGGGCCTGAGCGAGTCCAGGTTCAGGTATAACGGTTAGGAAGGATATGTGTTGGCTGTTCTTATTTGTCCTTCCTTTCAGATTCTGCTACGATCCATTGGTTAATCTGGGGAAGTCAGAGGAGGACCATAGGTGTGGCTTCAAAAGATTACCTCAGTCTCCTATAGGCAAGAGGGCTGGGTTAATACCCATTGGTTACTCCTCCCACGCCTTTCTTCTAAACATGCAGTTCAGGTAAGTCCAACTGCCATTTTATCCTGCTCTACAGAGTAGAAAGTTAGTCTCGGACAGAAAACCTCTTGAAGAAACTAGAAGCATTTGAAATGTGGATTTACAGATGGCTATTACATATAAGCTGGGTTGACAAAATCACAAATGAGATGATAAACTGCCTCAGAAGATCATCAAAACCATTAAAAAGTGAAAGTTAGAATATTTTGGACATGTGATGTGACGCCCAGATAAATACCGCATCCTTCACTTAATCCTCCAGGGAAAGATTGAAGGCAAAGGAGGTCCAGGCAGAAGAAGAACATCATGGCTTCAAAACCTAGGGGTCTGGTTTGAAGAAACTCAGCAGGATTTTTTCATGTGGCTGTTGACAAAAATAGGATTGCCAACATCTGATGGTGGATATGGCACAAGAAGAAGAATCAACATGTCATCAAAGCAAGAGTTGGAGGGGACCAAGTAAAGTGGTCCAATTAAAAATGAAGACTACAGTATATAATGATAGAGCCACAGAATGCAATGAAAGGGACCTTGGAGATTAGGGCTCCCACCACTCCCCAGTACAGCATTTCTAAAGCATCTTCAATAATATCTGCCAAAATGAATTGAAGCAAGAGGGACTCCACCTCTCCTGACAAGACACTATGCTCCATTGCTGAATGTCTCTTATCACTTAGATAAGAGCAGGCCAGGGATGCTTTGCAAGTTGACATATTCCTCCTATCTCCAATTGAAATCTGCTTCCTCATAACTTTGCACAATATACTTCAAAATGTTAAGGGATCTGGAGCCTAACTATATGATGAATGGTTGACTGAACTAGGTATTTCTAGTCCAATTAAGAGAAGGATTAGGGGTTACATGATTCACAGTTCTACTTTATCAAGATCCTCTTGAATTTTGAGCTATCTTTTAAACTGTTTTTGTTGTTCCTTTATTTGTGACATCTGCAAATATAATCTTGTTTTCTAAACCCTCATTATTATAAATATGTTGAAGTACACAGGGCCTAAAACATAGCCCTGCAATATACTAAGTTTTGATGTACTCTCATTGATAATTGTGTTAATTTTCCATGTGTTGATTTGATTTGATTTGATTTGATTAGGGAACTAAAACATACAATGAACGGCTGCAGGAACTGGGCATAGCTAGTCTAGTGAAGAGAAGGACCGGGGAGACATGAGATCAGTCTTCCAATGTTTGAGGGGCTGCCAGAAAGAGGAGGGGGTCAAGCTATTCTCCAAAGCATCTGAAGGCCAGACAAGGAACAATGGATAGAAACTGATCAAGGAGAGAAACAACCTAGAAATAAGGAGAAATTTTCTGACAGTGAGAACGATCAACCCAAGGAACAGAAGTTGCCTTCAGAGGTTTGTGGGAGCTTCATCCCTGGAAGCTTTCAAGAAAAGACCGGACTGCCCTCTGTCTGAAATGATATAGGGTCTCCTGCTTGGGGGGGGGTTGGATTAGATGACCTACAAAGTCCCTTCCAACTCTGTTAAGCTGTTAATATCACATATGCGTCTTTAGGTGGCTTAGAGTAAAATAGATAAAATGTGTACTAGAAAAATAAAAACATGTGGCAGTCAAGCATCTTGAACATGACCATCAACAAAGCCAAGAAGTGGGCTCTTTCATACACCCAGATACCCACATCTTTGCACAAAACTACATTTCAATGATATTTTAAAGGACCATCAGGGTCAGATCTAGTCTGGTGTCAGAATAACAGACCTAGAAGGGACCTTGGAGCTCTTCTAGTCGAACCCCCTGATCAAGCAAGAGACACTAGACCACTTGAGACAATGGGATGATGTTTTAAAGCGCAGTGGTCATGGCAGAAGAGGGCCTCTTTCTGGGCCCTGCCAGCTGACACTCTTTTACTGATGATGCCCAAGATATGCCTCTCCTACTAGAGCAGACAGGATGGATAGAAGCAGTAGAAAAAAGACCATCCAGACCTAAGCCATGAAAAAGCTTTAAAGTTGACAACCAGAATCTTGAATTGTACCCAGAAGCACACCGGGAGTAGTTTATGGAGCAGGACCTGAAGTTCCATATATTCCTCAAGAGCAGCCCACATAGAGTAATCCTAGTGGGAGGGGTCTAAGGCATGAGCAGACTCTCCCCACTCTCCAGGCCAGGAACAGGCACATCTGATGCACAACTGGAAATTGCACACAAAGCCCTCCTAGCCAAAGCTGGGTCCAGGTGGATCCCCAGATTGTGTGCCACCCCATCCTGAACCAAAGATGGAAGGTTTCCGGTGCCTCAGTGTTGCCTGGGTGAGCCAAAGCCTCTTGCATCCCATCCAGGCCTCTACAGTTCTGGCATTCCTTGGGAGTCTGCTCACTACTTTTTTTAAGGGCGTTGAAGTTGGATCTTCTGAGCCTGGGGGGAGATATGAGCAGTTCTCCTTTCTCTAGGACCCTAAGAAAAGAGAATTGCTTCCTTGCAAAAATCCTACGGCATTTCCAGGGGTTGCAATAAGATTTGGGAGAATCAGTCTCCTTGTTTTTCATCAGCCTCCTACAAAATAAAGCCAACCAAGGCCACGGAAGAACATTTTGGGACCTTGCCATTTTGGCTGAGTTGGTTTTCCAACAGATGTGCAAGTAGTTGAATTTGTCTGTTATTATTGTGTCTTCCTTCCACAAACATTTGGAAATTAATCCAGAAGGACTTTCTCCAGATCATCTGCCTAGTTTGGCAATCTCTAACTCTGCTCTAATAATGTTCTGCTCCCTTCCATTCCTACCCAGATGTTCTGGCTGGACCCTCAGATTCCTGGTCTCAGTGCATTTCCTTCATATGTAACACCATACTTCCTTCTCTTCCGTGTGACCTCTTCCTTTTGAACAAAGTGCATTCTTCGGCTCCTGCCTTCCATGTCTCCCCCCCCCGCTTCTCCCCCATATTCTGGGCAGCTCCCTGGAATCCTTGGGCCCTTTCTTTTCTTACACTCAAGTGGCCATTGCCCAGGGCCTCCATGGCTTGTGCAGCCCTCCAAATTCCTTGTATGTCACCTCATTCCAGAAGAATCTTTGCTGTCTAGTTCAGGAAAGGGACACAGTATTCCTTGTTAAAAAAAATAACAACCTTGATCCTTTACCCATTTCATCAATCTATTGGTGCAATATTTAGCAAGCATGTTTGCCATCCTAATGGCTACTATAGTATAGCAAACAACAATCACATTCTTCATTGGAGCAAATTATGGACACCTTTTTCACCTGCATGCATTTCTATCAATTTTGGCATGCTTTGTTATACTCTTAAAACAGTCTGAAGAGTTTAAATGAAAAAGTTTCTGCTGTTTGTGTTGTTCCCATATTGTGTAAGAAACAGAGCCCTCTGCTGTTAAATTTTCTTCCAAATCTGAATGAGTCACATTGAAGTTACTGGGTCAAATTGGGCCGTGTCCAGAATGCCAGGTTTTCTGGACCAAGCAACTCTAGATTATCAAGTTTTATTTTTACAGCAAAACTATGGGATTTAGTGTGTGAACCCAACATTATCTCTCAGCCTCAGAAGTCTCCATCTACATTATGGAATTATAAAAATTGGATTTACAATCCTTATCTCAAGGGTTTTCTGGATTATCACAGTAGAACATTGGGAGTCTGAGCAGAACTGACATTTTCCATTTCATTTTTTGAATTTGCCCAATTGTTCACTTCAGTTACCTTTGATTCCCCCCCCCCTTTCATTCCAGAATCAAACACAACTAAAACCAATTATAAGGTGGAAGGAAATGGAAGCGAACTGGACTCCCTTCTCCCTTCCCAAGAGATCCTTTCAGAAAATGCAATCCTCCACAGCTTTGGGGATAAGAGATCAGATTCGAAAGAATCCATCTGGAATAAGACCCTGAATAGTATCTTTTCTCCAGTGAAACCTATCAACACCTTTGGGCCTGAAATAGACGGTCTTTATGTTGATTATGATGACAGTGATGAGCTGCTGGCTTATGTGGCTAATGGCACTTTTATGGAGCTGACCCACGAGGAAGCCAGCAACGCATCTTCAGAGATCCAGCTTTCCAACGCTACTATTTCTTCTGCCATGGGGAACAGAACCCAGAAGACGAGGTAAGGAACAGAGGACGCTTCTTGGCAAGTGAAATTTTGCTCTGATGTTGCTTCTAATGCATTTCAAGATGAAGGCCCGTATAGTAAGTTGGAAGTATACTGTTAGTTAAACAAAAAGAAATTGAGCTGCCTTCCAAAATAACCATGTGTAAAAAGAGGAAGTTGTTGCGCATTTGCCTCAATGGAAACTCACTTCTTTAAGTGAAGACCTTTTCTGTCCTCACAGCATCCTTCCCTCCAGAGAGGCAGAAATCATGGTGTGTGAGAATGGCCTTGAAGGAAGAGAGAAGAGGGAATGATCAGACAAGCAAGGCAGGAGTCCCAAGTGGTCAGAGAAAGAAGCTTAGAAAGGAAACTGATAGACTTGCATGATTCTATTAATGTAGTTTTACAAAAAGTAGAATTGTCTTATCTGGTCATGTTCCCAGTCTAGCTTACCTAGGAGGTTTGACCTAGGAGAGACTTGTCTTAATACGTATAGGGCATGCCCTCCTTTTCTCCTGGAAGAGGAGGAAAGGACTCCGAGACCTCAAAAGTACTAAACATGGGGATCTGGCAGGAAGAGCTATTGGGCTGATGCTTGCTGAGTCCAGCTCAAAAATCTTTGAACTTTACATAATTTCTCTTCTACCCCACCTTCATTTCATTCTATTTCTCCTTTTCTTTTTCCTTCCTTTCTTGGAGCACTATCCGTTTCCTCTTTTTTCCTGTTCTATTCCTACAAGAAGGAGGAAGGAGACATATGTAGGCTTGAGCGTGTAAATATTTAGTCCCAAAGGTGCTTTTTGCTTCTCATCCAAGAAGCTTCTTCAGCTATGACAGGATAGTGGGGAATGAATAAACAGTTAATGTGCAGTTGGTGTATGAAATGATAACCTCTATGTGTAGATATTATTAGTAGATTAAATTTACATATGAAATGCCTTCTTTTATAGGCAGTTAATTTGGTTTAAGACAGAACTGGCAACCATTAGTTAACAAGTTTGGGCGATTGAACATTGCACAGGATTCATATGTTTTGTTTTTCTCTTTCTTTCTTTCTTTTTTAAATTTATTTTTTTATTCTCTTACACACCATTTTAAGTATACATTCACATAATTGTTTTTCTCTTTCTTTGTTTGAAGAGGAACTTCTTAAATTTAGGATCAATTTCCTTTTGGTAATTATGGTAATTTTGAAAATAAATGAAAAATGCAGGAAAACAACCAAGCTCAGAGAGCACTAAGGACCCCTTAAGTGAAAAATGTATTATACAGATTACAATCAGGTGTTTAATATCAAAACTTTCTTCAAATAAAAAGGAAGAAAGATATACTGCTATTAATGATTTTTCTGGTTTTATGCTGGAACAGAGAAAACAGAGCAGGAAGGTTCTTTTGATAGGGGGTTCATTTGGAATTGAAGCTCTTTCAGTCCCAGATAACAGGAGCCTGAACCAGAATCTGGGTTTTGCATCCCGGCCCTTTTAAGCCCTCCTTCAGAAGATGGACACAGTTCCTAAGACATTTGGAGTATGAAGGAGAAGGCTTGCTCTGCAAACCCCAACAGCAAGGCTGGCAGGGACATTGCAGGTGAGACTCAGCTAGGCCAGGCGAATTTCCAAGTCCAGCACTCCGGCAGCCTGCATTGCAACCGAGTCAGACCCGGAGAGCACAGAACATGAGGAATCCAAACGTGGCACAAATTGTGGCTACACTGATGTTGGCTTGAAATTGGGAGCCAATTATCAGTCATTTTCCAACCCAACTCAGAATGCAACTTGACTTTGAAAGGGCTACTGTCATTCATTCCAAGTTCCCATCTGCCTTCTTGAGTTCTCCTATCCAGTTGAGGAGGAAGTGAGCATTTTGTGGCTCTGTGTGTCACAGAGCTCAGCCCCTGGTGGTCTGTGGTACAGGAACATGACCTTGTCTGGCTCATGTGTGGCGGCCCTAAGACCTCAGTAGCAAATTAAAAGGGCGGTTTTATATCACAGCCCTGTAACCAGAACCAAAGAGGGTGTGGTGTCTTCTATGACCTCTTTATGTCAGACCAAGTTCAGACACACATCATAAGACTAGTGTCTTCACTCCTAAAACTTGCTTACTTTTATTTTGTTGGTTTTGTTGGTGGTGTAACATATTCTGTGAACTCATATAAGCCTTGCATTAGTTCATGATTCAGTGCCTGCCCCATAGTCACCCAGCTGGCTTTCATGCCTAAAGGACATGAAACCCCTACATCAAAGATGCCCATCTACCACCATTTCCATATCTATCAATCTAGAAACAAATCTCTTTCTTAACTCAAATAGCAATAGTCATAGCCCTTAGACTTATATACCGCTTCATAGTGCTTTACAACCCTCCCTAAGCAGTTTATAGAGTCAGCCTCTTGCCTCCAACAATCTAGGTCCTCATTTACCCACCTCAGAAGGAATGAAGGCCGAGTCAACCTTGAGCCTGGTGAGATTCAATCTGCCAATTTGCAGGCAACCAGCAGTCAGCCGAAGGAGCCTTCAGTACTGCACTCTAACCACTGCGCCACCGTGGCTCTTAAATACTTATTTATTTGTCAACATGTACAAGGTTACAGGTATTAGTATAGACATGGGCATTTTCACATGAGTGGTACAAATAGATAGATATAAATATGTATAGCATGGCCATGAACACATAAAATGACTACATATCAATGGGGACAGTAGGACAGGGACGATGGGCACATTGGTGCGCTTATGCACACTACCTTAGGGAGCTCTTAGGAAAAGGATATAAAGGATGTTATATATGGAACTAATAGAAAAGATATATGAAACAATAGATATAGTTATATAAGATTTATATGTACAGACAAAGGAAACACAATGGATACGTAAAAGATATAAAATGTGTTGCAAATATAATATGATTGTATAAACAACAACAACAAAAGGGAAACATGTGAGGTCCACGGTTGACAGTTTAAAGTTAAAGATATGGGGGTTTGAGGAAGTAACAACGGAATCAGGTAGAGTATTCCAGGCATTGACCACTTGATTGCTGAAGTTGCATTTTCTGCAATCAAGTTTGGAGCGGTTTACATTAAGTTTGGATCTATTGTGAGCTCATGTATTGTTGCTGTTGATGCTGAAGTAGTCATTGACAGGTAGGACATTGTAGCAGATAATTTTGTGTAATTGGGGATACCATCATTGTGATTATCTAAGTAAGGGAGTATATTGAAACAAAAGTCAATCATGCTGGAAAAGGGTTTTTTTATTTGTAGTCTATAAATTGAGTTTAAACTGTTGCAGAAGATATCAAGGCAGTTGTTGAGTCTAGTGTTGTTAATTACTAGTTGATCTAGTTCCAGATTAGTAACAGCATTGTACAAGGTTGCGTGTATGAGTTCAGATGTACATTCATTTATGGTCCAATTAATAAGAGGTAGATTGAGGTCTCTAAGAAAGATAGGAGGGTGTGGGCAGGAGGCTGCCCACGTTAGTAGTGAGGTTAGGCTGCCCACGTTAGTAGTGAGGTTAGCTTGTTCACATGTTTGAGGTCATAATCAGGGGCTCTGTAACATAAGAAGCAAAATGTGGTATTTAATGACAGCTCGCAGACAATGGTCTCAGGAAGAGCAAGTTCCTATGTAACTTGGATATTTTTTAGATTTAGAGACTTTTTATAGACGATAGCAACACCACCCCCTCTACGATTTTCACGATCGGACCGGTAAACATGATAGTGCAATGACTCCTCTCCTAACTTGAGAAAGTAAAGACTCTTAAGTAATAATATATCCCACATGGTTATCATAAACATCCCCCCCAGAGATGTTGGGACCTTCAGTTTCCTGGTGCCAGGAAACCAGTTGTAAAGTTGTAAAACTCAGATGTAACTAATGATTTAACTCCGAGGCTCCCCAACTCCCATTTGAATGGCAGTATCACTTTTAGGGATCTGACAGATAGTCTCTTACTGTGGTAATGGAGTCTGGGAGGGATGTATTCAACCACGTCTCGTAGACAAATATAATGTTGAATAAAGCCATATTTAGTAAGAGAAGGCATTTTGTTTGCAAGTCTTCTTGCGTTAAGTAGCTTGCATTTGAGGTCTATAGTGGTGGGTCTTGAGAAAGTAAGGGGCGTGTATACCTAGTTTTGGATGGTGGGGTTGTTGAAATGTGGGCTGTAGGACTTATTTTTGATACACTCAGCTTGGTAGTCAATGTATAAATTAGTCTCTCCTAGATCTTGACGTCTTTTAAGTTCTGTGCAGAGTTCATGGGAGAGTTCACAACAAAGTGCCCTTTTGTTCCCTACTCCTTGGTGCCGGCAAGTTGCCAAGCTGAAGCTGATGGTTTGATAAGGCTGCCTCCCCTTGACAGGGACATTAGTCCTGTAAAACAAATGGAAAGACACAACATAAAAGAGAAACAAGGTAGAAATACAGTTAGAGTATGGTACTATTTCGGTTTGTTAGGATACTGGTTGTGGAAATGTTTGAGAAGTTTGGCCTCTTTTAATGTGCTTAAGGTCCACCCATTCAGTTTCTGAAGGAAGCAAGTCCTTCCAAATACTGATGTTTTCCTTGGTGTCTATGGGAGTCTAAGATATTCTTAATTTCAAAATGCGGGGGTGGTTAGGGCAGCTCAGGCATGGGTGCAAAGTCTCATCCTTAGTCATTTTGAAAGGGATGAATCTGGTGCTGCTATGTTATTATAGCAGCACCAGCTATAGCAGAGTTATTATAGGCCACCTCAGCAAACAGGAAGAGGTCTGTCCAATTGTGCTGTTGGTAATTTATGTAGCAACTCAGGTACTGTTCTAGGTCCTCATTTCTAGTATGTTCACACCATCCATTTATTTGAGGATGATGACTGGAACTGAGCCCTTGGGATGTCAGATTTTAACTACCAAATGACAGGCAGGCAGCAAAAGGAGCCTGCAGTACAGTTGGAAGGGCTCATCTCCTAACTTAAGAAAGTGAAGACCCTTGAAACGGAGTATTTCAAAAGGAACCTTTTATTAAGAAGCATGGAAACTATTGAAATCAAAGCAACGTCTGAATCCTCTTACGCAATGCAAGTAGAATTAAAGCAGTAGACACCCCTCCCATTTGTTAGAATGCAGATTCTATCCAATACACAGGTGTGAAGATGTTTCCTTTATCAACTGCCCTAAGAGCCAAATAAACATACATTCCCATGGCTATCTTCCATTACACAGTAAAGTGCTATGTCCCAGATGGCCATCATAAACATTCCTCCAAAAGATGATGGGATCTCAGGCATTTCGGCATCAGGAAACCAGTTATAAAATATCAGTTGTCACAGGCACTGCCAATAAATTGACTCCAAGGGCCCCCTCCTCCCAATTGAATGGCAGTATCACTTTTAGGGATCTGACAACTGCATTCTGACCACTGCACCACCACAGCTCTTAAAATAGGTTTTCCACGCTTTACTTGTTTCCACCTAGTTTATCTTGCCAAGTCCAAATATGACACAAGAATATGGTTTTGATGGGACCCCCTTATTTCATAGGAAAAGCAACATACTGTATGTCAAGAATAAACTTGCTTGTAGAAAGATGCATCAACCTGATGGCAACACAAATGTTGAAATTATCTGAATCAAAGGATGAATTAACTAACTTGCTAGGATTTTGCTGCAGATTATGAAACAAGTCAGAAGTGGTATGATGCCATGTTTGTGATGGGACCAGACCCAAGGTGCAGATTATGCAGAGAGGCCTCAGAGGGAGGGCCTTCTCTGTAGCTGCTCCGGCCCTGTGGAACGATCTACCCGTAGAGATCCGGAGCCTTCCCACTCTCTCGGCCTTCCGAAAAGCCACTAAAACCTGGCTATTCCGGCAGGCCTGGGGCTGTTGACTTCATGAATGAGGTCCAGCCCCACCTAGACTGAATGTATGGTGTGTTGTTTTTAAATTTGTTTCTCTTTTTCTCTTTTTAACTCTTATCTTTTATCTTGTTTTTGTAAGCCGCCCAGAGTCCTACGGGATTGGGCGGCATATAAATTTATTAAATTACTAATACTAAATAATCCAACATATAATGGCAAGGTTTAAGATGCAGGTAGGAACAGCATACACTGAAAAACACAACCAAGTAGCTGTGGCATTGGGTATGGGAATATCTGTACAGAATAGAGGTTGAACTCTCTTAAGTCTGTATGAGAAAAATTGCAGAAGGTTGTAGGAAAAAAGAGGGCTAAGATCCAGTGGGGCTTGATCCTGATAGACAGGCAGGTATCAACCAACCAAGCAGAAGCCAACCAAGCAGAAGACAGCGGGGGTGATAGATGTAGAAATGTCAAATGACAGCAGCATCAGAAAAGAGGAGGATGAGAAACTGGAGAAGGACCAGGGCATGAAGGAGGGACTGGAGAGGAAGTGGAAAGTCAAGGCCAAAGTGAATGGTAAGAGCACTCGGGGCTGTGACCTCTAAGCTGGGAGAGGGACTCCAACAGATCCCAGGAATCTGGACCTCACAAACCTCCAGATGAGTGCAGTGCCAGGAATAGCTAAGATTCTGCATAGAACCCTGAAACTCCCTGGCCTCTGTAGAGGACCCAAGATTGAGAAAGGCACAGACCACCCATAAGGCCAAGAAGGGACCTTAAAAAAATACAATAAATTGTATTCAAAAGATACAAGTGGGCTTGGGGATCTGATACCTTGAACTTGATCATGACTAACAGAAGAATTGATTGAAGATATTAAAATGATGGAAACTTTGAGTACAAGTCAGCACACATTTTTAGAATCCTTGATTTTAACAAATAATCTCTGTATTTCTTTATTTTAAAAAAACAGTCAAGTGCAAACAAAGAGCAACAAAGATGACTAGGGGGCTAGATGCTAAAACATATGAAAAATGGTTTCAGGAATTGGGTACATCTAGTGTAGTGAAAAAGAGATCCAGGGGTGACAGGATAGCAGTGTTCCAATATTTCAGGGGCTGCCACAAAGAAGAGGGGATCAACCTCTTCTCCAAAGCACCAGAAGGCAGAATGAGAAGCAATGGATGGAAGCTACTCAAGGAGAGAAGTGCTCCATCACTTGAGGTTTTAAAGATGAGATTGGATAACAATTTGTCCAGAATGATATAGGGGCTTGGACTATATAGGATACAGGAGGTTGGACTAGAAGACCTCCAAAGTCCCTTCCAACCCTGTTATTCTATTCTGAACCAAGAATTGTAGGAAAGCAGATTTTGATAAACTAGAATTAGTAACTAAGGTGTCATGGAAATAAAAGCTTGAAAGCTAAAGTGGAATTTCTTGAAAAGGCAAAAAAAAAGTAAAATCTAAAGAAATAGACATAGCAATAGAACTTAGACTTAGATACTACTTCACAGTGCTTTACATCCCTCTAAGTGGGTTACAGAGTCAGCATCTTGTCCCCAATAATCTGGGTCCTCATTTTTGAATAGGCAGCTCCCAAGAGGAGCTGTAACTGAAGGACAAAAAAGGACTACAAAAAATGAAAGGAAGGACACATAACTAAGGCAGAATATCAGCAGATAGCCCAAATCTGCAAAGATGGAGTCAGGAAAGCAAAGGCTCAGATAACAAAAAAAAGTATTTTTCAACATATAAATAACAAGGAAAAATGCCAAGGAAATAGTCGGTCCACTAAAGAGAGAAGATGGCAAGGAAGTAACAGGCAGTAGAAAGGAAGTAGAGCTACTTAATTCATTCTTTGCATTGGTCTTCAGGCAAAACGAAACTATAGCCCAATCTATCAAAAACATAGCTGTAAAAGACAGACTAGAAACAAAAGTTAAAATAAGCCAAAAAATGGTAAGATAACACCTGTCTGATCTTGATGAATACAAATCACCAGGACCTGATGGAATACATCCCAGAGTTCAAAAGGAGCTGGCAAATGTCCTCTCAGAAATGTAGCACATCTTTCAAAAATCCTAGAGCACCAGGGAACTAGCAGAGGACTGGAAAAGAGCTGATGTGGTTCCCATCTTCAAAAAAGGGAATAAAACAGACCCAGGAAACTGCAGACCAATCAGCTTAACATCAATACCTGGGAAGATACTGGAAAGGATAATAAAAAACAGATCTGCCAACGAGTAAAGTAATAACTAGAAGTCAGCACGGGTTTGTTAAAAACAGATCATGCCAAACCAATCTTCTTTTATTCCTCAACATAGTGACTAAATTAGTAGACTAGCAAAATACTGTGAACATAATATACTTAGACTTCAGCAAGGCATTTGGCAAAATAGACCACAACCTACTTATTGGTATGATAGAAAAAAGTGGGATAGATAGCATCACCATCAGATGGAATTGTAACTGGCTGACAAACCATACTCAATGAGTAGTCTGTAATGGGTCTACATCTACATGGAGGGAAGTAAGCAGAGGGGTACTACAAGGTTCTGTCTTAGGCCAAATACTCTTCAATATCTTCATAAAAGACTTAAATGAAGGAATAGAAGGGGAACTCATTAAATTTGCAGACAACACTAAGCTGGCAAGGATAGCCAACAACCCAGAAGACAAGCTCAGGATACAAAAAGATCTTGACAGACTTGAACAATGGGCCCTATCCAACAAAATGAAGTTTAATGTGGAGAAAAGCAAAGTTTTACACTTAGGCTGGAAAAACCAAAGGTACAAGTACAAATTAGATAAACTCTGGGTCAAAAACAGTTACTGTTACTTAGCATTTTAGTGAATGATCACTTAAACATGAGCCAGCAGTGTGCAGCAGCAGCCAAAAAAGCAAAATCATGTGAAATATTAGTACTGCTTTACAAAACCTTAGTAGGAACACACCTGGAATACTGCATCTAGTTTTGGTCATCACATTACAAAAAAGATGTTGAAAATTGGGAAAAAGTGCAGAGAAGAGCAGCTAAGATTAATAACAACCTGGAGACTAAAATGTATGAAGAAGAGGAACTTATGGCTAGTCTACAGAAAAGAAGGACTAGTGATGACATGAATAATCCTCATATGGACCCCTATTATTGAGCTGAGCCACAACAGAGGTGGGTTGCTAATCTTCACAATAGATGATGGAGGGTCCCTGGAACCAAAGGAGTCAAACAACCAAAATGTGCAGGTATTCAATCTATTGATAGCAATTTTGGATTCTCCATCTCCAGAGCGTTTTAAGAAAAGGTTGGGCAGACACTTGATGAGGATGACTTGATTGGTTTGTTGACTATTGCAGAGGATTAAGCGAGATGATCCTTGTGGCTGCTGGTTCGGCCTGAATCGGCTTGGATCAGTCGAACCAGTAATAGCGGTGGCGGGAGGCTCCGCCTACACATTTGCAGAAGCATCGCAAGTGTGCAGAAGCATCGCAAGTGTGCGCAGGAACGTGCCTGAACTGGTAGTAAAAAGATTAGCAACCCACCTCTGTTGTGGCTCAGCTCAATAATTCAAAGCACTCACAGTTTCCAGGAAAAGCTGTAAAAGCAGCATGTCTAACACTAAACTGACTTCTCTTCAAGAGTTTTCTGCAAGCTGTCATTCTTACTGGTTTCCCTCTCCCACCTCATCTTTTCTGCTCAGCCTTGCACTGACATGCCTCCTTTTTTTGTTCTTTCTCCTTGCTGCTTTTCTTGAATGAGCCAATGGCATTGCCTGTCACTCTTTTCTCACTGGTCCTGAAATACTTTCTCCCTCAGTCGCTGGTGCTCCAGGAAGCAAGGGCCAATAGTCAGATATCTGAAGAAGATGAATGCAGAGAAGAGGAGAGACTCCTGTCAATAATCCTGCCCTGGGCCCTGAAGGGCTTCAAGTGGCAACTAGCATCTTAATTGCACCCAGAAGCCCAATGGAAGCAGCGTAGCTCATGTGAGTTGGATCCACAACTGTCCGCACCATTTTGGACCAGCAACGGTTCCAAATGGCCTTCAAGGACAGCACATTGCAGGGATCCATTTGGGGGAGGGGAGATCAAGGCTTGAGTCACCCTGAGTAAGTCCTCCCAATTCAGGAAAGGCTGTGAGAACCCTCACCAGTATTGCAGGCAAACTCTGCCTAGTGCCAGGAGTTCAATCTTGACTCGTCCTTCCAAGGTCTGTAAAATGAGAACCCAGATTGTTGGGGGCTGGAGGCTAACATTTCCAAACAGCTCAGAGAGTGCCCTAAAGCACCGTGGAGCAGTATATAACTCTAAGTGCTCCTGCTCAAGGTTGCAATTGATGCACAACAGATGCCCTCTTGCCCATCACTGCCACCTGTTCCTTGAACAGGAGCCATGAGTCCAGGAGGACCCCCATATCCTGCACAAGCTGTGTCTGGATCAAGAACTTAGAATGAATCAAGAATTCCAGATCCACGGGGCCTTAAAACCCAAAGCCACTTGGTCTTGCGGGGTTGGGTCCTCCACGCACCAAGAAAGGATCTCAACAGCATCACTTGGTTGGCCAGGAATATAGACGTGTAACTAGTCTTTTCCAGCATATGGACAGTACTTATGTTTGTGCTGGCAGATGACGCCACCCAGTGGTTTAACTCTGGGGAGAAATAATGAAAATTGGGGTGGGTGAAGAAGAGTTTTTCTAGGAATTTCTCTCCATTGTGCAAGGAGAGAAATGTGTTTGTTTTGCTGGTCTTTCAGTAGGCTAAAATTTGATTTTCTTGCTATTGATCAGGTTGCAGATTGGAGAAGCTGACAATCCTAACTGCAGTTTTAGCTCTTCAAGTGGAGCTTGTCAGGGTTATTATGGTCAGGCAGTTTTTAGTTGGAAGAGTTTTTGGGGTCTTCTGGAATGTCTTTGACTCAGATATGGAAAACCTCATGCAGAATAATTGTGCCCATGTTTACTTTGACGTAGATCGCAGGGTCCCGTGTGACCTACTCTCAGGCAGATGCACATGGGATTACAACCAAGATATTTAAGCCTAAAAAGCAAGGCTGAAAGGAGGAATCCAACACGGTTGCAACTCTTGCAGTGGATGGGGAGGGAGGGGGGAGGTAAGAGAGCACTTCAGTCCCATTGTGGAAAGGAAAGGAAAGGGATTATGCCAGAGCTTCTACTGTCAAGAAATGTGAGCAGCCCTGATTTGGCAATTCAGAGGCAGGACTTCTCCATGCTCCGTCCTGGGCCCATTTCAAGCAGTGAAGCAGTTCTGCAAGTCTCTGTGAGCAACAGTTGTGGGAAATGTGTAGGGACCCTCGGACTCCAGCCGATGACCTACCCATCAGCCGGGTTGGGGATGGGTGGACAATCTGGAACACATTTACACACACACACACACACACACACACACACACACACACACACACACAAATCTCCACCACCACAAAAGGTCACAATTTGTGCTGTCTATATACCATATTATTTTTTCTTAAAGCAAAGAGTATGAAACAGAACTATAATACACAGAGACCTACAAACACACAGGTGAACATGCACTCTCTTCATCTGCAGATTGTGTAATTCTGCCTGTTGTAGATATTTTCTTAATATCCTTATCTTACTTCTGCAAATATACATCTACGCTTATTTATTATGGCATTGCTAGTCAAAAGGAAGGCTTTCTTCAGGTTTTTCCAGTTTGCTTCTTGTCCTTTTGAAAACTTGTGTTTCATCGCTCAGATAGCGGTCAGCACTGGCCTTTCAACCAGATGTTCACATCCCTTCGGAGCAGAACTTTCAACGGAGGGAGGACCAGGGTTGCACAAGGAGCATGTGGTCCATTCCCCTAGAAAGTACCACAAGTTCACCACTGGCTGGAGTTACATGTGTAAAGTGAGAGTTTTGTGCCTGTATCAATGCTGTTAAGCAACAGTGACTCATTCGAAAGTTTGTAGCTCAGGGTTGACATGAGGGCTCCTTGGTGCTCTCTGGGCTTGCTTGTTTTCTTGCAGATGTGTTTCATTACCCTGACTAGGTAACATCCTCAGGGCTAGACCGAAAGCACCAAGGCAGCTGCAAGCTTACCCCTCTCCATAACTAGTGTATAAACCAGTGAAGTGAGCCTTAAATGAAGGAAAGGGGGGGGGCACCCTGAAGGCATTAGGGCTGTTGATTGGCCTTGTCTTTTGGTGCAGGCCTCCCCCTCTTCCTCCTCTTTCTCATCTTTTCCTTTCATTACCACCACCACCAACTCCTCCTCTCCTGGAGCTTTAAGCAGAACTTCCCATGACAGGCAAGCCATTTCATGATATGAAGCCACTTAGCGTAATAATCAATTTTTATTCAGGAACTGGACAGATTTGAATTCGCTTCCTAAATTGAGCCCTTTTCTCAGCTTAAAGTTCTTTCTCAGAAATGGTTGAATGGTTACAACAGACCTTCCTCCAGCTCTCAGCAATATATATTGAGAGGGAGTCTCCACCTTGTGACACACACACACACCCATCTGAGACAGGAACTCCTCCCTCTTCTCTCTTCAGAACAGATAAGTTGTGGGTGCTCCATCACTGGAGGTTTTCAAGAAATGATAGAAGGTCTCTTGCTTGTGCAAGAGGCTCCAGGGTCTCTTCCAGCTCTGTTATTCTGTTATTTCTAATGATAATGGCCTGGACCAAGAGGATTACGCCCATCCAACTGGAAGGGAGCGAGTATTATTAAGGGGGGTAGACCATAAAGGAGTCATTATGTGAAGTGGCATCACAGCATGAAATCAGCTGTTTTGGCATCTAATAGACAAATCAGCTTACAGGTGTGTGTGTGTGTTTGTGTGTATGTGTGTGTAAATGGAACTGTTTCTGCTTGTGGGTATTTTTATCCCATTCTCTCTATTTCTAGACAGTGGAAGCTCTGCCAATAACCGGGCTGGGGATTCTGCTTGGGGAACAAGACAGGTATGTTTTATTACAACCAAACAATCCAAAACATTATTTTTTAAAGCAAGACCATGTGAACATATCTTCCCCAAATTTATACTTTGGGACCCAAACCTTTCTCTCTCTAAAATTGGCTGTGCCACAAACGCTTCATTGGGCTTTTTTGTTCTTTAGGAACCAGCTGAAGCTCTTCCGGAAGGGCCAAAATATGAGCCCAGCTGACATGTACCGGTGGAAGCTCTCCTCCCATGAGCCCTGCAGTTCCACATGCACCACAGGTGAGCAGCTCCCCAAAGGGCTTGCAGGGGGAAACCTCAGCCAGTCTGCTTGGGAAGGGAAACAGGCCCAGCTAGTCTTTTCCCCATGAGGAAAAGGATGGAGCCCGCAGCCCATCCTGCAGCTTTAGTTACACAGGCTTTCAAGGAGAGCCGATATGCCATGGCAGAATCCAAGCATGGAAGCAGCCACTTCTGCACAGGACAAAGGCAGGCAAAAGTTCTTGTAATCCTAGTGCCCAAGGAGGGACACGATCATATCTCCACAAAAAGCGAAGATGTGGCTAACAAAATCCACAGACTTCTACCCCTTTCTACTACTATATGTAGGGACGAATGACACAAAAAAGTACTTGAAAACAATGTTGAGTGATTACGAGCAGTTGGTAAGAAAGTCAAGGACGTAGGTGGACAAATAGTTTTTTCACCTGTAAGAGCCAAGGTGGTGCAGTGGTTAAATGCAGCACTGCAGGCTACTGCTAGATCAGCAGGTCAGCGGTTCAAATCTCACCGGCTCAGGGTTGACTCAGCCTTCCATCCTTCCGAGGTGGGTAAAATGAGGACCCAGATTGTTGGGGGCAATATGCTGACTCTCTGTAAACCGCTTAGAGAGGCCTGAAAGGCCTATGAAGCGGTATATAAGTCTACTGCTATTGCTATTGCTATTGCTATTGCTGTATTGCCAATGAAAGGACAACATCCAGTAAGAGAACAAAGAATTCTAGAAGTGAACCACTGGCTAAAGGGTTGGTGTTGCTCAAAAAACGTTGGATTCCTGGACCATGGTGTGTACTACCTCCAAGATGGGCTTCTGGCAAGGGATGGGCTGCACCTCACAAAGACTGGGAAGAATGTTTTTGGAAAACGATTGGCTCAACTTATCAGGAGGTCTTTAAATTAAAATTGAGGGGGGGAGGGTGACCAATCTCCAGAAGCTAATTCCAAACAAAAACCCCTAGAAAACAAGTAAAATAATGAGGTACGGAGGGATGTGAAGGAAGGAAGGCTCAAATGCCAAATAGGAAGTATATCTAGAGTCAGGCATAAAAGTGTCCCAGAACAGTCTTTGTGCTGGAAATGGATCTAACCATCTGATCAGAAATAATTCACTGTACAAGGAGCAGGACTTGGGTCATGCTTACAGGCACTATTTTCTCTAGTTGCAGCAGCTTGAGAGAGTTTTACCAACTCTCTTAAGAGATGTTAGATTTACATTGTTTTCAGACAGAACAGAGGTCTGTGAATAATTCTGCAGAGCAGAATTGGTGAATACAGAGTACAAGAGTACAAACCTAGCCTCAGAGTTGTTTTCAATGAAGAATTCCTGTTTCCTGTCCTTAAGGACAGCCCACCTGAGTCAGGCGGAGACCTAGCCTGTTGTTGTGGAACTACTAGATACCTCAGGAGCAGGAAACAAGGTTCCCTCTTTCTGCCTTTTGTTTCCCTGCAACCGTTATTTAAAGGCATACAGCGTTTGCATTTCCTGCATCGGATGAGGAGAGCACCTCTTTCTCCTTCTGTCCTGGCCACTTTTTTACAGAGGCACGATGGAGAGAGTTTTAACAAACTGCATCCCTGTTTGCTTTGGTAGCAGCAGCGCCTCAGACAGAAAGTCCAAATAGAGAGTGGTAAGGACAGAAGAAGCTTATATGAAGCTCTCTTCCCATTGGAGACAAACATCAGGCAGATGGAGACAAACACCAGGAATTTCCATAAGTGCTGGACAGAATATCTGTTCTTTATTTCAGTCTTTTGTAACATGCTCATTTTTAATGAATGAATTCCTGGGTCATTTCTTGAAAAGATTCTCTGTTAAGGAAAAGGGATTCAGAGTTGATCACCACTATTATCGACTCTTTAATCATGTTAGGTTATCTTTTTAAAGAACTGCCGGAGGTGGAGTGAATTTAATATAATAATAATATAATTTATTGTTAAAAGAGTTTGGGGTATAAAATACTGATGCGATTTTTCTTTAACTTATTTTCTTGGATAAAGTTGCCAAAAGTATCAAAAAAGGTGATTTTGCTCCCCAAAATTCCCATAACTGATATTAAAGGAAAAATGTTTTCTCATTGCACAGGCCATGCCCCTAAATTTCCCCAGATCTTCCCTATGTCTTCTATGCTCCCCATCCCAGGAAGATTTCTTGTGAATGCCTGGACAAATGATTTGGGAGAAGGGATGTCTTCGGGTCACTTTTGGACCCTGGCATTGGTCCCTGCTGCGACGGTTTTCAGGGGTGGTTTGCCAGTGCCTGCTTCTATCTCCTCCACCTGGGGATGAGGTGAGGGGCTGGCCCAAGGTCCCCCCAATGGGCTCCATGCTCAATGCCCAAAACTGGCTCTTTTAAAAAACAATACAAGGTTCCCCACCCACCCCCCACCCCCCAAGTGAACAAATGAACACTCTCTTTCCCACGATCTCATTTTGGTGAATGAGCTCAGATTCCATCTTTGCTTTGCCGGGATTAGAGGGGCTGAGTGTAATTCACGCAAGGTGATAAAAGGAGACAGGAGGTGCCTTGACTTTTACCGATGCTTCAGTTCAGAGGGTGCAGTGGTGTTGGGAGGGGGAGGCTTCTGGATGGCATCTGTGCAGACAAACAGCTGTGGCAGTGAAAGTCTGATGGCTTTGGTCTTTCTGAATGCAGGAGTGATGTCCACCTATGCCATGTGTATCCGCTACGATGGCACAGAGGTGGAGGACTCTTTCTGTGATGCAGCCACGCGGCCCGAGCCCATCCATGAGTTCTGTGCGGGAAGAGAATGCCAACCCAGGTTTGCCTTCCTCGCTGCTTGGGGAACCAAAGCCCAGAAGCAGCTGGGCAGCTTTCATTCCCAGGAGTGCTCTTTCTGTGCTTAGAGTATTGCCAGGGTGCCTGATGCAGTGCCAGGCTTTGTGCCTGTTGCTCTCGTGAGAATCTAGAAATGGGCCATGGGCAGAAACGGTGGATGAGGGCAGAAGCTTTGTCTAGGGACCTCTTGGCAATAGAAGCAGGTCTCAGGGGGGAGGACACAGCCTGGTTGGTGGCTAGGATAGACTTTCCTGCATCAAGGCAAGAGGTTTTCCTTCTGGAGTATCAGGGGAGGCTCCGGGGTTGGACAGTCACAGCACCACCATGACACGGAGGGAGGGAGATTGGTTGATTATCATAGTCCATGACTGCAAAGCAAAGGTAATTAGAGAAATAAAATGCCATCCCAACTATTCTTTATATGCCTTTAATTGTCTTAGCTGCTCTTTGCACTTTTTCCAACGTCTCAACATGTTTTTTGTAATGTGGTGACTAAAACTGTATTTGGTCATTCTTTGCTTTCCTGACCAGATTTGCATATTTGGGCTATCTGCTGATATTCTGCCTTAGTTATGTGTCCCACTTTCCATTTTTTGTACATACCTTTTTGGCTTTCAGTTTTTATCACAGAGATCTGGTTTTTTCTTGGATTTCCTGTTCTTCTTTTTCAGTGGTATTGTGCTGGTCTGGACACTGAGGTGGGCTGTGATTGGAGTCTAGTCAGAAGGCAGCTTTGGCATCTGTTAACCAAAACTCTGCACTTTGCAACAGAAGTATGCAAATCGGAATGCTGCCAGCATGCTCTAGAGTTGGAGCGCCAGAGTGTTTTTTTCAAAATGGCTTTTGACTTAAATGTTATTTGAGTCGACCTCACTTAAATGGGCCAAGATCCCTGAAGAATAGCAAAACCAAACCTGATCACAGTCCTGGTCATCCCCTAAGAGCCTGGCCTGGCTGTCCTCCCTCACTATTCCTCATCCTGAAACCCCACCTTGCCTTGGACAGGTGGGAGACCAGCAGCTGGAGCGAGTGCTCCAGGACCTGCGGAGAAGGCCACCAGTTCCGGATTGTCCGTTGCTGGAAGATGCTCTCACCAGGCCTAGACAGCTCTGTCTACAGCAACCTGTGCGAATCGGCCGACATCGCTCGGCCAGAAGAGAGGAAAGTCTGCAAGAACCCGGCCTGTGGGCCACAGTGGGAAATGTCCGAGTGGTCTGAGGTAAATTCCGGCCGAGGGGTCTCTGTGCTTTGATCCCTGTGGATCACCTAGCTTTGGGGGCAAGCTTTATAGGGGGGAGTTGGCCGGAGCAGTGGCCAATTTCTGTGAGTCTTTCCCAGCAGTTGCTCCTGCATGTGGTTTCGAATACAAGTGACCAAGCAATCTTTTGCTCAGGTGTGCTGGCCATGGCTCACAGGACGCCCCTAAGTGGGTCCTCTTAGGTGGAGGGTTTCTCAAAGAGTCCTAGATTTACTCCAGGCAGGGCTAACACTAGCCCTGTGAGCGGTGCAGTGGCCTAGAGGTGGAGCTCTCACTTCACAATCAAGAGGTTATGAGTTTGATCCTAGATAGAGGCAGGTATTTCTTTCTCTGGGTGCGAAGAGAATATATCTGCTGAATAACTCTGCATTGGTGACAAGAAGGGCATCGGGCCAGTAAACACTCAGCTCCATTCAGTTGCCCAGAGTCCACCCCACCAGGAATTATGCGGTCATTAAAAGAAGAGGATGAGGGCTAACATTAACCAGCAGATCCCTCTGGCTGTTGCCTTCAACCCTTCTATCCTTTTTGGAAGGAACAATGGAGGCACCCCTCCCCCCCTCAGGAACAGAGGCCATTTACCCAAATTGCACAAATCGATCCTGGGGTTCAGTTTCTGGGGGACTTGCTGCTTTTTTATGCTTCAAGCCTCTCCAGTCTACCATCCACCATGGATCCAGGGGCTGTCAAGGCTGACTCTCCCCACCATTCCCCCTGCAGTGCACAGCCAGGTGTGGCGAGAGGAGTATGGTCAGCCGAGACATCCGCTGTTCTGAAGAAGAGAGGCTGTGCGACGCCAACACCAAGCCAGCGGCTGATAAGAACTGCACTGGGCCGCCCTGCGATCGGCAGTGGACAGTCTCTGACTGGGGACCGGTAAGTCTTTTGGACAGAGGAGGAACTTGCTGACCAGGAGAGAGGGAGGCTTGGATATTTGCAGGAGCTGCAAGGCGGAGGCCAGTGTGGGTCACAAGATGTGGAACGGGCCTGCCTTCCAAATCAGAGCAGGGGTGCCGGTTAATCTAATATCCGGTTTGCAACCCAACGTGCTTCTTTTCTTCCACAAAATAAAGTCATCTGAATTTTAGCTCTGGGGCCTCACAGCCTCTGTGCATCAAAATAACTTTGAGGGCTTCAGACATCGTGATCTAGGATTTTTTATAGCATCCCTTTTGAAACATTGGTGTTTCTTCCTGCAGGGCAGCAGATTCCTACCAGGCTGGGGTGGGGTGGGGGGAGGTTTGGCAGTAAAGCCAACAAGTCAGCAAATGTGGGGGGGAGCTCTCATTCCCAGTCCATGATCAAGCAGTTGCTCTTGAGGATGCCTCCCTGGATTTTTGCCCCAAGGGGTGGACTGGATGGCCACAAGGGTTCCTTGCAGCACCTACCACTTCAACATGTTGCACGCAGGTGCCTAGGTACCTCTTCTCTTGGCTCAGGGGTCCCCAACCATGGACTGGGGACAAATATCGATTCATGGCCTGTTAAGAACTGGGCTGCACAAACAGCAGGCAAGCAGGTGAAGCTTCAATTGCACATACTCTTTTTGTTCGAGAGAGAAACAGAGAGAGGGAGAGAAACAGAGAGAGAGAGAGACAGAAACAGACAGACAGAGAGAGAAACAGAGAAAAATACATACACAGAGAAAGAGAGAGAGAGAGAAACAGAGAGAGAGAGAAACAAAGAGAAACAGACAGACAGAGACACAGAGAGAAACAGAGAGAGAGAGAATGAAACAGAGAGAGAGACAGAGATGGAGAGAGACAGAGACAGAGAGAAACAAAGAGAGACAGGGAGACACAGAGAGAGGGAAAAACCGAGAGAGACAGAGAGAGAGAAACAGACAGAAAGATACAGAGAGAGAAACAAAGAGAAACACATACACACAGAGAGAGAAACAAAGAGAGAGAGAAAAACACAGACAGAAAGACAGAGACAGGGAGAGAAACAGAGAGAATGAAACAGAGAGAGAGACAGAGATGGAGAGAGAGACAGAGACAGAGGCACATAGAGACAGAGAGAAACAAAGAAACACAGAGAGACACAGAGAGAGAGAGAAACCAAGAGAGACAGGAGAGAAAGAGAGAGAGAGAGGCAGAGACAGAGGCAGAGAGAGAAACAAAGAGACACAGAGAGAGAAACCCAGAGAGACAGAGAGAGAGAGAGACAAAGAGAAAAACCGAGAGAGACAGGAGAGAGAGAGAGACAAACAGAGACAGAGAGAAACTGAGAAAGAGAGAGAAACAGAGAGAGGCAGAGGCAGAGAGAAAAACTGAGAGACAGACAGAGAGAGAAACTGAGAGCGCGCGCGAGAGAGAAACAGAGGCAGAGAGAAAAACAGAGACAGAGAGAGAGAGAAACAGACAGAGGCAGAGAGAGAAACAGAGACAGGAGAGAGAGAGACAGACAGACAGAGAGAGAAACAGAGCAAGAGAGAGAGAAACAGAGAGAGAGAAACAGAGAGAGAGAAACAGAGAGAGAGAAACAGAGAGACAGGCAGAGAGAGAAACTGAGAGAGACAGACAGACAGAAACAGAGAAACTGAGAGCGAGGGAGAGAAACAGAGAGAGATAGAGGCAGAGAGAGAAACAGAGAGACAGAGACAGACAGATACAGAGAGAGAAACAGCGAGAGAGAGAGAAACAGAGACAGAGGCAGAGAGAGAAACTGAGAGAGAGACAGACAGAGACAGAGAAAGAAACTGAGAGCGCAAGAGAGAAAAACAGAGAGACAGAGGCAGAGAGAGAAACAGAGAGACAGGCAGAGAGAGAAACTGAGAGAGACAGGAGAGACAGAGACAGAGACACAGAGAGAAACTGAGAGCGCACGCGCGAGAAACCGAGAGAGGCAGAGGCGAGGAGAGAAACCGAGAGAGAGAGAGAGAGAGAGAGAGAGAGAGAGAGAGAAACATACAGAGACAGAGTCAGAGAGAGAAACTGAGAGTCAGAGACAGAGAGAGAAACAGAAAGACAGGAGAGAGAGAGAGACAGACAGAGACAGAGAGAAACTGAGAGCGAGAGAAAAACAGAAAGAGATAGAGGCAGAGAGAGAAACAGAGAGGCAGAGGCAGAGAGAGAAACACAGAGTGAGAGAAACAGAGAGAGAGAGAGAAATCGAGAGACAGGAGAAAGAGAGAGAGAGAGAGAGAGAAACAGACAGATATAGAGAAACCCAGAGAGACAGAGAGACAGAGAGAAATTGAGAGTGATACAGAGAGAGAGAGAGACAGAGATAGACAGAGAGAGAGACAAAGAGAGGCAGAGAGAGAGGAACAAACAGAGAGAGAAACAAAGAGACAGAGAGACAGAGAGAAACTGAGAAAGTGAAACAGAGAGACAGAGAGAGAAACAAAGAGAGACAGAGAGAGAGAAACAGATAGAGACAGAAAGATAGACATAACAGGGAGAGAGAGAGAGAAACAGAGATAGAGATAGACAGAAACAAAGGGAGAGAGAGACAGAGAGAGACAGAGGCAAAGAGAGAAACTGAGGGAGACAGAGACAGACAGACAGAGACAGAAAAAGAGAAAGAAACAGAGCGAGAGAGAGAGAAACAGACAGAGGCAGAGAGAGAAACAGAAAGACACAGAGACAGAGACAGAGAGAGAAACAGAGAGAGAGACAGAGGCAGAGAAACAGAGAGACAGGAGAGGAAGAGACAGAGAGACAGAGAGAAACTGAGAGCGAGAGAGAAACAGAGAGAGACAGAGACAGAGAGAGACAGAGAGAGATAGAGAAACTGAGAGAGAGAGAGACAGAGGCAGAGAAACAGAGAGACAGGAGAGGAAGAGACAGAGACAGAGAGAGAAACTGAGAGCGAGAGAGAAACAGAGAGAGACAGAGACAGAGAGAAACACAGAGAGAGAGAAACTGAGAGAATAGAGAGACAGAGAGAGAAACTGAGAGCGAGAGAGAGAGAAACAGACAGGCAGAGAGAGAAACTGAGAGAGACAGAGAGAGAAAGAAACCGAGGGAGAGAGAGGGGGGGGGAGAGAGAAACATACAGAGGCAGAGGCAGAGAGAGAAAAAGAGAGAGAGAGAGAGAGAGAGAGAGCAACAGAGCGACCAAGAGAGGAACAAAGAGAGAGAGAAACAGAGAGAGACAGAGAGAGAGAGAAAAATCGAGAGAGACAGAGACAGAGACAGAGAGAGAAACAGAGAGCGAGAGAGAGAAACAGAGAGACAGGCAGAGAGAGAAACTGAGAGAGACACAGACAGACAGACAGAAACAGAGAGAAACTGAGAGCGAGGGAGAGAAACAGAGAGAGATAGAGGCCGAGAGAGAGAAACTGAGACAGGAGAGAGAGAGACAGAGAGAGAAACTGAGACCGCGCAAGAGAGAAACAGAGAGGCAGAGGCAAGTAGAGAAACTGAGAGAGACAGAGAGAGAGAGAAACATAGAGAGAGAGAGAGAAACCGAGACAGAGAGAGAGAGAAACATTCAGAGACAGAGGCCAAGAGAGAAAAAGAGAGAGAGTGAGAGCGCAACAGAGCAACCGAGAGAGAAACAAAGAGAGAGAGAGAAACAGAGAGAGACAGAGAGAGAGGAACAGACAGAGACAGAGAGAGAAACAAAGAGATAGAGAGGGAGAGAAACACAGAGTGAGAGAAACACAGAGAGAGAGAAATCGAGAGGAGAGAGAGAGAGAAAGAAAGAGAGAGAGAGAGAGAAACAGACATATATAGAGAAACCCAGAGAGAATGAAACAGAGAGAGAAACAAAGAGAGAGAGAGAGAAACTGAGAGCGACAGGCAGAGAGAGACAGAGACACACAGAGAGAGAGACAGAGCAACAGACCAACCGAGAGAGAAACAGAGAGACAGAGAGAGAGAAACAGAGAGAGAGAGATAGACAGAAAAAGAGAGAGACAAAGAGAGGCAGAGAGAGAGAAACAGACAGACAGAGAAACAAAGAGAGACAGAGAGACAGAGACAGAGAGAAAAAGAGAAAGAGAGACAGAGAGAGACAGATAGAGGAACAGACAGAGACAGGGAGAGAAACAAAGAGAGGCAGAAAGACAGACAGAGACAGAGAGAGGAACCGAGTGAGACAGAGAGAGAGAGAGAGAGACAGAGACAGAGACAGAGAGAAAAACTGAGAGCAAGAGAGAGAAAAACAGAGAGAGACAGAGGCAGAGAGAGAAACAGAGAGAGAGACAAAGAGAGAGAGAGAGGAAAAAACAGAGCAAGAGAGAGAGAAAAACCGAGAGATACAGGAGAGAGAGGGCGGGAGAGAAACATACAGAGACAGAGGCAAATAGAGAAAAATGAGAGACAGAGAGACACACTGAGAGAGAGAGAGAGAGAGAGAGAGAGAGAGAGAGCAACAGACCAACCGAGAGAGAAACAGAGAGACAGAGAGAGAGAAACAGAGAGAGACAGAGATAGAGATGGAAAGAAAAAGAGAGAGACAAAGAGAGGCAGAGAAACAGAGAAAGAGAGAAGCTGAGAGAGAGAGAGGAACAGCCAGAGATAGAGAGAGATACAAAGAAAGAGACGGAGACAGAGAGAAACAGAGAGAGAAACAGAGAAAGAGAGAGGAACAGACAGAGACAGGGAGAGAAACAAAGAGAGGCAGAAACACAGACAGAGACAGATAGAAACCGAGTGAGACAGAGAGAGAGAAACAGAAACAGATAGAGACAGAGAGACAGAACAGGGAGAGAGAGAGAGAAACAGAGAGAGACAGAGAGAGACAGAGGCAGAGAGAGAAACAGACAGACAGACAGACAGACAGATAGAGACAGAGAGAGAAACAGCGAGAGACAAACAGAGACAGAGACAGGCAGACAGAGAGAGAAACTGAGAGCGGGAGAGAAACAGAGACAGAGACAGAGAGGGAGAGAGAGAAACTGAGAGCGAGAGAGAGAAACTGAGAGAGACAGGAGAGAGAGAGAGAAACAGAGAGACAGAGAGAGAGCGAGAAACAGAGAGAGTGAGAAACAGAGAGAGAGAGAGAGACAGAGAGAGAGAGAGAAAAACTGAGAGCAAGAGAGAGAGAAAAACCGAGAGATACAGGAGAGAGAGGGGGGAGAAACATACAGAGACAGAGGCAGAGAGAGAAAAATGAGAGACAGATAGACAGACAGAGAGAGAGAGCAACAGACCAACCGAGAGAGAAACAGAGAGACAGAGAGGGAGAGAGAAACAGAGAGAGACAGAGAGACAGAGATAGAAAGAAAAAGAGAGAGACAAAGAGAGGCAGAGAGGAACAGCCAGAGAGAGAAACAAAGAGAGACAGAGAGACAGAGACAGAGAGAAGCTGAGAAAGAGAAACAGAGAGAGACTGAGAGAGAGAGAGGAACAGCCAGAGACAGAAAGAGATACAAAGAGAGAGACTGAGAGAGAGAGAAACAGAGAGAGAAACAGAGAGAGAGAGGAACAGACAGAGGCAGGGAGAGAAACAAAGAGAGGCAGAAACACAGACAGAGACAGAGATAGAAACCGAGTGAGACAGAGAGAGAGAAGGAGAAATAGATAGAGACAGAGAGAGAAACAGAGCGAGAGACCCTGAGAGACAGAGACAGGCAGACAGAGAGAGAAACTGAGAGAGAGAGAGGAACAGACAGAGACAGGGAGAGAAACAAAGAGAGGCAGAAACACAGTGAGAGACAGAGAGGGATAGAAACCGAGTGAGACAGAGAGAGAGAAAGAGAAACAGAGAGACAGAGATAGATAGAAAAAGAGAGAGACAAAGAGAGGCAGAGAGAGAGGAACAGACAGACAGAGAGAGAAACAAAGAGAGACAGAGAGACAGAGAAAGAGAGAAGCTGAGAGAGAGAGAGGAACAGCCAGAGACAGAGACAGATACAAAGAGAGAGACTGAGACAGAGAGAAACAGAGAGAGAAACACAGAGAGAGAGGGGAACAGACAGAGGCAGGGAGAGAAACAAAGAGAGGCAGAAACACAGACAGAGACAGAGATAGAAACCGAGTGAGACAGAGAGAGAGAAAGAGAAACAGATAGAGACAGAGAGATAGACAGAACAGGGAGAGATAGAGAGAAAAACAGAGAGAAAAACAAAGAGCGACAGAGAGACAGAAACTGAGACAAAGAGAGAGAGAGAGAGAGAGAGAGAAACAGAGAGAGACAGAAACAGAGGGAGAGAGAGACAGAGAGAGAGGAACAGACAGAGTCAGAGAGAAACAAAGAGAGACAGAGACAGAGAGAGAAACCGAGAGACAGAGATAGAGAGAAAAACAGAGAGAAAAACAAAGAGAGAGAGAGAGAGAGAGAGAGAGAGAGAGAGAGAGAGAGAGAGAGAAAGCCAAAGCAAACAATTATTCCTGGCAAAGACAAACTCCCCACAGCTACTCCTTAGGTTCCTCCCCTCCAGGTCTTCCTTGTGAGGAGGAGTGGGGGACCTCCTCCCACGTAGCCTTGCAGCCCTTCTCTGCCTCCCCTCTGCTCTCCTGGCTCTTGGATCAGCAGAGTAGATAACTCTTCGTTGTCAGAGATTGACTGCCTATTTATTGGCACCACTGCCAATCAGCAGCCAATCCTCTGTGTCTGTACAAGGCAGCTCTCCATCTGGTGGACCAACTCCTCCAATGCCTGAGAGTCCGGGGACAGCATTGTCCTCAGCCCTGGGTCAGACTGTCCCTTTGAGAGGCCATGACAGACATAAGCCTAGATGTGCGTCTGCCTTCTCTCTCCCTTGCAGTGCAGTGGCGGCTGCGGTCCAGGCCGAATGATCCGCCAGGTCTACTGCAAAAGCAGCGATGGGCGTGTGGTGCCAGAGACCCAGTGCAACCCCGAAGCCAAGCCCCTCGCCATCCACCCCTGTGGGGAGAAGAATTGCCCCGCTGGCTGGCTGGCCCAGGACTGGGAACGGGTAAGGGATCCCCAGGGAGGGTTCTGCGGGCTTACGGCTGCCCAGGCCAGATCTGGATCCTTCCTTCCTTCTGGCAGTGCAACGCCACCTGCGGCCGAGGGTTGAAGAAGCGGACAGTGCTGTGCCTGGAGATTGTCAGTGGGAAGATCAAAACCCGACTCCCTGCCACGTGCGATGCCACCAAGAAGGAGGCAGAGGAAGCCACCTGCTTTGAGCGTCCCTGCTTCAAGTGGTATACCACCCCTTGGTCTGAGGTGAGAGCCTGGGGGCTTCTGGTTGTGGCGACAGCAGCTTTCGGGAGGAGGATTGTGGAAATACCCCTGGGGCACATGGGTTGTGTAACAGGCTTAATGTGAGATAAGAATGGCCCCAGCAACCCGTAGGTGATGGCTCTTTGGCTAAAGGAAGGCCAACCTGCCCTGTGGTAATTCAATTTGTGGGACAGAAAGCCAAAATAGGAACTTCCAGGGAAAGGTGGCCATGATCGACCTGCATGGCTGAACCAACCAACTGGATTCCAGTCCTTCTCCACCCCGGCCAACTAGGCTCTCCGGGGCTCTGCCAGCCTGTCCTGTGCAGGACAGAGCAAAGCTCACTCAGGGGTTTTTAGCGGTCAGAGGAATTTAAGAACCAGGAAAGTTCACAATGGCTGCCCCAATTAAGGCCCTTCATGTTCTCCTGTGCGCTACTTGGGGAATCCAAGCATGGGTTAACTTTGTCCATTAGCCTAGAGATTTAATTATGTAAATTGATGGCCACACCTCCTCTGACTGAAATAGTTCATTTTTTTAACTCATTCCAGCCTAAAGAGACGCAAAAACCTTTCTCTCTAGGTTATTGGACTTCTCTAGTCCGGTTAAGACAGCTACAGGAGAGATTAGCTCCAGAAGATTTGCTCCTTCATCAGGATGTCATCAAACTGGTGGATGTCATCCAACATAGCTTCTTGTTGCCTCTTATGGCTACGCCATTGGCAGGAGGATGTACGCTCTAAATGGCACCTTGCTTCCACCCCCTTCAAGGGCAGGTCCCTCTTTGGAGCGGCACTTGACCCCATATTGATTGAGACGAGGGACAAGCGAAAGCTGCTCCCTTCGACCACCAGGCGGACAGATAGGCGGCAACAACCTTACCCTCGGTGGCAGCCATTTCGTGCAGAGGATTCGGGATATACTCCCCTTCCCTATACCTCTCTATTTAACAGATCCTTTTCTCAGCCTCAGGACAGGTTTCAGGATAGATCCAATAGGGACAGAAGTAGACACCAACACCAACAATAGACCCAGGCCCAGCGGCCTTTTCATGGCCCCAACAACTGGTCCTTTCGTAGGTACTGGTGACTTGCACGAAGTTGGCCCTATTGGCGGGCGTTTAGCTGCCTTTGCCCACCAATGGGAAGCCACAACCTCAGATGCCTGGGCTTCTCCATACTTATCCTAGTTCCCAAGAACTCGGGAGGATGGCAGGACATCCTAGACTTGAAATGGCTCAATTTCTATCTAAAGTACCAAAAATTCAAAATGCTTGGATTCCTCTCACAGCACACATAGAAGGACTGTTCAGGTAAGTCAACGGTCATTCCAAGACTAATGATCCCCTGGCCAGTTCCCTGCCCGGAACCTGATGTCCTTTCCCTGCTCAACAGATCCTGTGTCTCCGGGCTTCCAAAAAAGCACACCAGGTTCCGATTATGCCTGATGCTCCAGGCCGTGAGAGGCTCGCATTGGCCTGTCAGCCATGATGGCTCATTGGTCACTGTCTGGAGCTCCCGCAGGTCTTGCTGCACTGCCCAGAGCCAGTGGGGTTTCTGGGCAGCAGAGATGACCCCAGCAAGTCCCTCTCCCCTGGAACCTTCTCTGCAGATGCTCCTGCAATAGCAGGGCAGGCCTTGCTATAAATATAGGTGCAAATATAGGGGCAAAGGGGCAGAGAGTCCCTCTTGGCATGCACAGCTGTTGCCCCCCCAGCATAGAGGAGGAAGCTGTGGGGTGCTGAGTTAAGAACAAATTTCTTAAGAGTCCCAACACATAAAATAAATGAAACTCCCGAGAGATGAAATGTGCAACTTCCCTCCCCCAGCTGCTTTGGATGGGCTTGGGAGTAGTGGGGCTGGGGAAGGCGGATTGTCTCCTGGGCTTCCTGCATTAGGACACTGCACCAATTTGAAAGCAGCAGCAGCCCATCGATTGCAGCCAAGAGCTCAGGAGTGATGATGTTGGCTCACCTGCAGTGTATTTAAAATGGCTGCAAAACTACTAGTTTCCTGATGTTTCTCTTCCTCCTCCTCCTCCTCTTCTTCCTCTTCTTTGCGTGCCACCTTTTCTGAAGGGCTGGAACTCCTTTTGAATTGTTCTGGTTGAACAACAGAGCTGTTGTTCCTCCCTCCCAGTGCACAAAAACCTGCGGAATTGGAGTGCGGATGCGTGATGTCAAGTGTTACCAAGGGAAGGATCTTGTCCGTGGGTGTGACCCACTCCTGAAACCAGTTGCGAAGCAGACCTGTGACCTCCATCCTTGCCCAACAGAGCCACCAGGTTAGCTGGGATGCCTGGCAGACAAGGGGGGGGGGAATAGCTTAAGTGCCATCAGCAAGCCATGCCCAGCAATGTTGGAGCCCCAGCACTGGGAAATCCAGTTTCTGTCTCTTTCCTGGTCCTTATGCTGATCTGACCACAACCTTCCACGTGAAACATCTCATGAGTCTCCCCTTTCCAGAAGTGGACCCAGAAGTACTTCCCTTGGCCACCTTTCCCCCCCCCCCAAAGGACTTCCTGGCAATTTGCAGTGGAGAGGGGTTGGGGGGGGTCTGTGCCAGGTCACCTGAGGGGAGGGAGGACCCCCTCCTTTTACCCTGAGGAGGTAGCAGCTGAAAGGAAGCAGACTCAACCAGGAGCAGAAAGAGGCCCACGCCTACCTCAGCTGGAGGAAGGGGAATGCCCAGATCCTCTGTGGAACTTTGAATTCTTTGGGCAACTTCAATAAGAAGGTTGCCTTGAGCTTTTCTTTTTCAGGAAGAAAATGCACCCCAAGGAATGTTATTTTAGTGGAAATATTTTGTCTGCACCATTTTGTCAGATGCAGTGTTGGTGCAGATCAGAGGTTCAGGAAAGCCCCCAATTCTTTGCCCACCCCCAAAGACCACGTTCAAAATAAAACCGTGGGGTTGATGCTGCATGGGTGACCAAGAGCCAGAAGGGAGACCAGCCCACATCCCTTGCTGAGGCATCATTGATGCTGCTCAGCGCTTGGGCAGACAAGGTGGAGGCTGGCACTGGGACAGGCACTGGGGCCCAATGTGCCCCATCTCGCCTCAGATGACCTCCCTGACCTTGTGGCCCTCCCACAGACGACAGCTGCCAGGACCAGGCAGGGACCAACTGCGCTCTGGCGATTAAGGTGAACCTCTGCGGCCACTGGTACTACAGCAAGGCCTGCTGCCGATCCTGCCGCGTACCCCGTTCCTAGAAGGGAGCAACGGCGTCCCATGCCCAAGGAGGTGCAACCGGAGATTAGCGCCATCAGGCATCACCTAGTGGTTCTTGCTTCTCTTTTCCTCCAGCCGCAAAGGGGACCCCCCCCTTTGACCCCCAACGTCGCCTGCAGAATTCTGGATTTTTCTTTTAATTCACTGCGCAAACTTTTGATCTACTTGTATAGAGCTTGCCAGGCTGGCTTTGCTTTCCTGTTACTGGCACATCGCCTGCTGCAGGACTGGGCTCAAGTCAGCCTTGGCTCTTTCCTTCCACTTCTCTGCCTTAAGAGTCTGTCTCATGGTCCCCTGAAGGCTTGGAGTGAGGCACACCCCAAATAAAAGATATGCTGAACCCTTCTCTCTAGTCCTGCAGTTAATAATTGCCCCAATAAGTGCTGCAATGAAGAATATTTAAGTACCCACATCCATTTTGGTGGGAATTGGTCGGAATGGCGTTTGCATCAGCTTTAGATACTAAAATGGCAATCATATCACTAAAGGCAGAAGAACTCTATCATTCCAGGCTCAGGCACCTTGTCTTTATTTTCACTCAGTAGTAAATATAAATTAATGAAAGGCAGGTAATAAAATCCACTAAATATAACATGTAAGTGCACATCTGGCAGAAATGTGTTATCGTAATTGAACTCTTAAATGCATGCCAGCATATTGTATAAGATAAGGAAAACATAGCTGCCCTTTATAACTCAAAAGGGTCGTGGAGTCTTTTTTAATGTATTTGTTTACAAAATAATAAACTTTATCCCTTTTACTGTACCTTTAAACCTTTAAATAAGGTTTCTGATATTTATGGTGACAGCTCAGTCCTTGTAAGTTTTTTTCTATTGGTTTTGGCAAATGGAAACTATTCTACTATTCTGAGTATATTCAACAGGACCGTATCAGCAGTAGAGTTCTTCTGGTTTTACGGTTCTATGATCTTCCATGACTGGAAACGGACACCTAATGTTAGAATCGCCATTAAAAAGACACAACAAGGTATGTTCTTCCTGTGTCAACTCAGGAAGTCCAGAAAGTCCCCAGGAGCTGTTGATACAGTTCTACAGAGGAATTGTTGAGTTTCATCTATATTTCTGTAACTGTTTGGTTTGGTACAGATACAGACTCCAATGGGTGGTTAGGACTGCAGAAAAAACAACTGCAAGCAGCCTGCCTTCCATTGAAAACCCATATACTACACTGGTCACAAGGAGGGCCGAGAAAATATCTGTAGACACCTCACCTCCTGGGCATAAACTGTTTCAACTTCTACCGTCAGAACGGTGCTATAGGGCAAAACCAGTAGACCCAGGCACAGCTTTTTCTCTCATACCATCACTCTGCTGAACAGCTAATTCTCACCGTGCTGTCTAATCTCTGTGTATTATATTATTATTATTACTACTACTACTACTACTACTACTACTACTACTACTACTACTACTACTATTATTATTATTATTATTATTAAATTGTATCACAGCGGCCAGTTTTGCCGGATTTGGCATTGGTGGTGGTGGTTGTTGTTGTTGTTGTTATTATTATACAATTGTATCACAGCGGCCAGTTGTTTCACCGGATTTGGCTTTGGTTACTAGTCGGGCCCCACCCAGGGGCCTAGGACGTCGTAACGTATTTTCGTAATATGCGTACAGATCCAAGCAGTGCGGCTTTTTGCATTTGACTGATGGTGATTTTGTCAATTTTTAAATGTAATTCCAGTGCTTTTGGAATAGCACCCAGTGTGCCAATTACCACTGGAATTACCACTGCTGGTTTGTGCCATAGTCGTTGAATTTCGATTTTTAAGTCTTGGTATTTTGTAATTTTTTCATGTTCCTTCTCGGCGACCCTGCTATCTTCTGGTATTGCGATGTCTATGATTGTGACCTTATTTTTCTCAACCAGTGTGATGTCTGGTGTAGTATGCGCCAGCATTTTGTCCGTTTGTATACGGAAATCCCACAAGATCTTGACCATCTGATTTTCGGTGACTTTTTCAGGCTGATGTTCCCACCAGTTTGTTGCTGTTTTAAAATTATAATTTTTGCACAAATTCCAATGGATCATTTGTGCTCCTGAATTGTGCCACAATTTATAATCAGTCTGCACGATTTTTTTACAGCAGCTGATTTTTTTACAACAGTTTCATCAGCTTCTTTGCAAAGTCTGCATTTGGCGTCATCAGAGGATTTTTCGATTTTGGCCTTAATGGCATTTGTGCGGATAGCTTGTTCTTGCGCAGCCAGGATTAGTGACTTTGTTTCTTTCTTTAATGTACCTGTTGTTAACCATAACCAAGTTTGTTCACTGTCCACTTTATCTTTTATTTTTTCCAGAAATTGGCCATGCAGTGCTTTGTTCTGCCAACTCTCCATTCTTGATTTTATCACATCTTTTCTGTATTCTTGTTTCGTCTGTTGGACCTTCAGTAGATTTTTGTTCTTTACTTCGATTAATAGATAGCAATAGCAATAGCGGTTAGACTTATATACCGCTTCATAGGCTTTCAGCCCTTTCTAAGCGGTTTACAGAGTCAGCATATTGCCCCCCAACAATCCGGGTCCTCATTTTACCCACCTTGGAAGGATGGAAGTCTGAGTCAACCCTGAGCCGGTGAGATTTGAACTGCCGAACTGCCGAACTAGCAGTCAGCTGAAGTAGCTTGCAGTACTGCACTCTAACCACTGCACCACCTTGGTTCTTGACTTTCTTTTAAATAATCAGCCAGTGCATGTTTTTCTTCTTCAACTATTTGCTTCACTTGTAATAATCCTCTGCCACCTGATTTTCGGGGCAGATATAGTCTATCAGTATCACCACGTGGATGTAAACTGTAGTGCATTGTCATTAGTTTCCTGGTTTTTCGGTCCAAAATTTCCAAATCAGCTTGTGTCCAGTTAACTATACCAGCTGTGTATCTTATAACTGGTATTGCCCAGGTATTTATGGCCTTGATTGTATTTCCACCATTCAATTTAGATTTCAGAATTTTCCTAACTCTGTTGGTGTACTCTCGCCTGACAATAGTTTTTACTTCTCCATGCTTGATGTTATCCAACTGCAGAATGCCTAAGTATTTGTAGGCTTCATTTTCTTTGCATTTAATTAATTGGCCATTGGGCATTTCAATTCCCTCACATGCAGTGATTTTGCCCCTTTTTATGGATACAGTGGTGCATTTTTCCATGCCAAACTGCATTGAAATATCGGTGCTGAATACTCGGACTGTGTTTGTCAATGATTGGATTTCTATTTCTGACTTTCCATAGAGTTTCAAATCATCCATATATAGTAAATGCGAATTTTTTTCAGCTTCTTTGTCTATTTGGTAGCCTAATTTCATTTTTTTTAAGATTACTGATAGTGGGATCATTGCGATGATGAAGAGAAGAGGTGAAAGTGAATCACCCTGGAAAATTCCTCGCTTGATATTAACCATTCCATAGATCTCATTCCCTACCGCCAACTCAGTTCTCCACTGTTTCATCGCCTTTTCAGAAAAGGATGTAATATTTTTGCTAATGCCAGTTGTTTCTAAGCATTTTATGATCCAACTATGTGGCAGTGAGTCAAATGCCTTTTTGTAATCAATCCAGACCATATTCAAGTTCGTTTTTCTGTTCTTACAGTTTTCTAATATCATTTTATCAATTAGAAGCTGATCTTTTGTGCCCCTGCTCCTTCTTTTTTTGCCTTTTTGCTCTACTGGCAAGATATTATTTGTTTCCAAATAATCCATCATATTATCTGCAATAATGCCTGTGAGTTATTTGAAGGTTGTTGGCAAGCATGTTATTGGTCTGTAGTTTTCAGGTGTTGTTCCTTTAGTTGCATCTTTCTGAATCAAGTATGTTTTTCCAGTTGTCAACCATTCGTCAATTTGGCCCTTTTGTAAAATTTCATTGTTGCCTGGCCAATATTGCATGTAAACTGGTCAGATATTTGAGCCAGAAACCATGTAATTGGTCCTTTCCAGGTGATGTCCAATTCTTTACCTTTTTTACTCGATTTTTGACCATCTCAGTTGTTATTTCTAATACTTGCATTTGCTTGTTGCCAATGCTTTTCTCAAAGTCATGTATCCACTTTGCTTCCTTGTTGTAGTCCTTTGCATTTTCCCACAATTCTTTCCAGAATTCAACTGTGGCCTGTTTTTCTGGTTTTTCACTTTTGGTGTTACCATTCACATTAAGACTTTGATAAAAATGCCTGGTCTGATCGAAATTGCTGATTTTGTTTATATTGGATTATTCGTGCCTCATATCTTTCAATTTTTCTAGCTGTTGCTGTTATCTGCTGTTTTACAAAATCTACAGCTTCATTGATGTTTCTTGTATCCAATCTATATCTTCTGATTAGCCGATCTATGATTTCTTTGATGCTTTTTCTGTTGTGTGACTAGGTACTTTAATTTTAATGCCTAGTTCATTAGTGACTATTACAGCTGCGCTGTACATTAACTGGTTTGTTTCCAAGATGGATCCCGGTTCAATTGTTGAAAACACTGCATTAACCATTTTCATGATAGGGGCCAAAATTTTCTTAGGCACAGTTTTTAGTGATGGTAAACGTTGCCTTTCCTCATTAAGCAGAAAATGCTCCCTGATCTTATCCTTCAATTCTTTTTGTTTTTGAGTTAGTTCATCAGTTGGTTCAGTGATAACTGGTTCTAGTGGTGGTGATGTTATTTCCTCCCCGAGAGCTTCTTCTGGGAGTTCTACTATAATGTCTTTAGTTGTGTCTTGAATATCAGTTATTTCCGCTTGTGATATTGTTTTTTGGGTTTTGCAATTTGCCTGAATTTTCTCATGTTCAACTTCACTAAACACTTTATTCTGTATAATAAATCGCCTTTGATCTGCTAGTCATTGTTCACTAACATTTGAATCTGGATATTGTTGTTTCCATAATTCATACATTCGCTTTAAATAGCCTCTTTTTTCTGGCTCTGAGTTGTAGTAACAGGCCATTATGGCACGGTTTTCATCTGCACTATATTTTTGTCATTTTGTTGGCTTGTCCACTAGTAGCCCACTTGTCGACGGATGTCCAGGGACCCCAACATCCGCCGCGGCCCTTGTTAACCCGCGCGACGACCGATGCACTATGGAATTCTTATTTTGTTTTTTCACCATATTGTATGGGTTGGCGGGTTTTTTTTTACGGGACCAGATGCCAACCTGACCCCAACCCTCCTCCTTTCTCATCCAGGCTTGGGACCGGCAACGGCGGAGTATTATTATTATTATTATTATTATTATTATTATTATTATTATTATTATTATTGTACAATTGTATCACAGCGGCCAGTTGTTTCGCCGGATTTGGCATTGGTTACTAGTCGGGCCCCACCCAGGGGCCTAGGACGTCGTAACGTATTTTCGTAATATGCGTGCAGATCCAAGCAGTGCGGCTTTTTGCATTTGACTGATGGTGATTTTGTCAATATTTAACTGTTTTAAATGTAATTCCAGTGCTTTTGGAATAGCACCCAGTGTGCCAATTACCACTGGAATTACCACTGCTGGTTTGTGCCATAGTCGTTGAATTTCGATTTTTAAGTCCTGGTATCTTGCGATTTTTTCATGTTCCTTCTCGGCGACCCTGCTATCACCTGGTATTGCGATGTCTATGATTGTGACCTTATTTTTCTCAACCAGTGTGATGTCTGGTGTATTATGCGCCAGTATTTTGTCGGTTTGTATACGGAAATCCCACAAGATCTTGACCATCTGATTTTCGGTGACTTTTTCAGGCTGATGTCCCCACCAATTTGTTGCTGTTTTAATATTATAATTTTTGCACAAATTCCAATGGATCATTTGTGCTACTGAATTGTGCTGCAATTTATAATCAGTCTGCGTGATTTTTTTACAGCAGCTGAGTATGTGATCAACAGTTTCATCAGCTTCTTTGCAAAGTCTGCATTTGGCATCATCAGAGGATTTTTCGATTTTGGCCTTAATGGCATTTGTGCGGATAGCTTGTTTTTGCGCAGCCAGGATTAGTGACTCTGTTTCTTTCTTTAATGTACCTATTGTTAACCATAACCAAGTTTGTTCACTGTCCACTTTATCTTTTATTTTTTCCAGAAATTGGCCATGCAGTGCTTTGTTCTGCCAACTCTCCATTCTTGATTTTATCACATGTTTTCTGTATTCTTGTTTCATCTGTTGGGCCTTCAGTAGTTTTTTGTTCTTTACTTCGATTAATAGATGTTCTTGACTTTCTTTTAAATAATCAGCCACTGCATGTTTTTCTTCTTCAACTGTTTGCTTCACTTGTAATAATCCTCTGCCACCTGATTTTCGGGGCAGGTATAATCTATCAGTATCACCACGTGGCTGTAAACTGTAGTGTATTGTCCAAATCAGCTTGTGTCCAGTTAACTATACCAGCTGTGTATCTTATAACTGGTATTGCCCAGGTATTTATGGCCTTGATTGTATTTCCACCATTCAATTTAGATTTCAAAATTTCCCTAACTCTGTTGTTGTTGTTGTTGTTGTTGTTGTTGTTGTTGTTGTTATTATTATTTTATAGTTTTACAAGCACACTGAAAGCTTGTGTGTATAGTCACATTTGGCCAAGTAGAGTATTCAATTTGATTCAAAAGGAAGAGAAGAAAGCCATCCAGAAGAGATGCCATAGGAAGGGGCTCCACGCTCAGCAGGCGTGGCATCTCTTTTTAAAATTATTTTCCCCCTCTTTATTTTCCTTAGTTTTATACATTTATAATATAACATACAAAAAGAATACAGAAATAAATATCAGGGAAATTAGGAAAGGAAAAAAGGAAGTGAATAATGGGGGAAAGCAAGGGAAGAAGAAAGCAAGGCATTGACTTTGGTGCCGTAAAATAAGGCATTAAGACAAGGCAGGGTGGCATCTCAAGGCCACATTCCAAAGAGGGTGAGAGGGCCAGGGTTGGGGCGAGAGGTAGGTATTTTAAGAGAAAAAATTGGTGCCCCCATTTCTCAAATCCCCATTTTATAAAAGGGCTTCCCCTTTTGCCTCTCCATACTTGTGGGCCAGAAAATGGATAAAGCACTCCCCTCACCCCCTTTTTTTCTTAAAGGTGTTTAATAATTTCCTTAAATACAGTGAAAGAAACACTTCATTTGGTAACAAGTCAAGGTAAGTTGTTTTTATTTTCGGAATCCAGAAGTCCTGTACATTTTATCACAAGTAAAGATAAATGAAAATTCATGAAATAGTTTGAATTTATTTCAAAGATATATAAAGGGGAGAAATAAATAGCCATACTTATAAGCAACAAATTGTAGCATTTTTAAGAGTGCCACTGAAACCAATACAAATTTTAAGAATTATACAAAATAGTTTTGTGGAAGCAGCAACTAGTTACAGATCACTGAAAACCAACATGAATGCATTTTATTGGATGCAGCCAAAGCAAGACATGAACATTAATTCCAAATTAGATGGAAAAAGCCCACCTGGATCAGTGACGCTACTGACTCGTCTCTGAACTGGCACCCATTTCTCCTCCTTGTCCTCTTGGACTCTCATGCCCTGGGCCCGCTCCAGAGGAGTTTGAATAGATTGAACTCAAACTGCCCAACCAGGTCAGATTCCCATTGTCCCCAGCACCTAATTCGTGAATGCCAGTTTTACAAACTACCTGAACACACTGTCAGCCTGCAGGGAGACCAATTTCGTCTGGGCACTCTGGGGCAGTCTCCACCCCACTGCCTCCTCCAGACCCAAAGACCTGGGGGAGCAGTGGTGTGGACTAACTGCCTTTATCTCTGAAGGCCGTCTGTCCTGCTGTCTTTTAAATCTTATCTCCCTGCTGACATCCCATCTAGCCAGGACCCCACTTTCCTGGAGGCAGGTTGAGGGAAGCTGCCTTCTCTAGCAGTCTGCCATTGTGAATGTCGCTGAGCTCTGAACTGCAGCCTTTCTGTCCAAAGAAAAGGCATGCCCCTGTGCCCGCAGAAGCGCCTTGTGCCCACCATCCCTCTGCGTCTGCCTCCTAGACACTCGGAGGGGAAACTGGGATGGTGTGGGGGGGGAGCAGAAGAGGCCTAGAGCACACCACAGTCCCTCTGGTTTGCCTGACAAAACCAGGGATGCTTTTCATTGCAGGTGATATACAGGAAGTCCTGCAGTGGGCAACACCACTGTTCAAACATGGGAAAGTCCTGCACCCCCACAGATGCCAATAGAACACCTTCATGGTCCTTGGCAGCCCTCCACCTGCACTGAGCAATGCAAAATAGGGCAGGACCAGCACAGCAGGGACAAGCAAGGCCAGGCCCAAACGAAAGCCAAGCTCATCTCAGTTGGACATAGTGGAAAGGGACAGTCCTGGCCATGTTTCTGGTATGTTTCTTCTGTTGTTAAAAATACCTCTGACAGCAACGGGGGGGGGGGAGGGCCTGGGGGTGGCTGAGAGGCTCAGAATAGACCAAATGTATGGTGGGGACACTGCAGAGAAGAAGGGAATAGCTGGATTTGCATTAAGCAATTGGCAAAAACATCTGGCTCTGGCTCAGTTCCAGCCTCCTTCCCCACCCCCACCCCCATCAGGGAAATCAGAGGCCATACCTTGTGCAGGCTGAAGGGTGGCAAACCAGTTTGCATATTCATACAAAAGGATGTCCTGTATCAAAAACCTCACCTACAGGAAGAAGAGCTGCTTTGATTGGGGTTTAGAAAACAGACGATCTCTACCAAGACAGCCGTGCTCCTGGCATCATTGAGACAAGACGAGAGAGGAGGAGGAGGCTGGGAAGCCAAACTGCCTTTAGCCTTGGGCTGAGCCTGCGAGCCGAGGGAGGGCATGGCCTCTTCAACCAGGCCAGTCAGACATCCGTGCTGATGCTGCGGCTGCGGGAGAAGGCTTCACGCATGGCGGAGAGCCGGTTGGGATTGAGGGCCTGGAGGCCACTGCTCAGGCCAATGGGAAGCTCCAGGTCTTCTTGGCTGATGGCCTTGTAGTTGACCAGGTCGCCCCCGTTGCGGACCTCCTCTTCAGGCTCCTGCAGGAAGAACGTTGGAGGCTCATACTGGGAGCAGCTGGGACAGCCAGTCCGGGACTGGGAAGACTTCTTGTAGGGGGAGCGGTACAAGGAAGGGCCGTTGGTCAGAGCCACGTTACGGTTGCAGTGCAGGGGGGGGATGTGGGAATCTGCAGGGAAGTCGGGCTCATCGCCATCCTCTTCCGACTCATCCTTCTTGCAACAGTAATACTGGAAGAGAGAAACAATTTCCATGGGCCGCCATTCCTTCCCCAGGCCAAGAGATGCTTCTCTACAACCCTCACAGAAACCTATTCCCAGGGAGCCGGTTCACACATGGTAAAGGCAGCCGGTTTGGACTGGGCTTGCCGCAACAGGCAACTCAGCCACCAGCATTCGCAAACCGTGGTTTTTGCCTTGTGTGAACCTGGCATGCTCAACTTGGATAAGCAGACTCTGGCTTGGTTTGTAGGAATGCACAATCACTGTCACTCTCACACAACGTTGACACCATGACAGAGACATTTTAAAGAATTCCAGCACATTAGAAAACAGAACAAATGACCTGCTTCCAACAAAGTAAATATGAAGAGCCTTTTCTTGAAAAGAGCTGACTAAATGTTGAATTGCCAGGTTCTAGTAAGAAGGAAAAAAAGGGACTATCTTCAAAAATAAAGTGACTGCACAAAAAGTCTGAGCTAAAAATGAGAAGCCATCAATCTAACCAGAAGGAAAGAGAAGTTTAGATCCCTGTTTTGTTTTGTTTTTGAAAAGATTTTTTTTTTATTTTTGGTTAAACAAGCACAACACACACAAAAAATCATCTTTTGTTACATATTGTAGAAGTGTGTCGATTGGTTACAAATAACTTTCATGCATCTCTACCACAGTCATTACTTAATAATTCATATCACATTGTATCAGGGGTGGGTTTCTCGCCCCGTTCCAACCGGATCGGTTGGAACGAGGCCGGCAGCGTCCTCACGCACGCGGCGCGCGCATGCGTATTAGCGTCTGCGCAATGCTTCAGCTGCTCCTGGAGGATCGCGCAGGCGTTCTGCGCATGCGTGGAAAGCGCGAAATTCAAAAAAACCGGGTAAGGAGCGGGCGCGGGTGTGCGGGCGCGGGCGGGCGCGGGGGGGGGGGGCCTTCGCCGTTCCCGGAAGTTACTTACTTCCAGGTTTGGCGACCAACCGGATCGCAGGGACCGGTGCGAACCGGTTGAAACCCAGCCCTGCATTGTATATTTTAAATCAAAAATCTTTATATATCTTACTATCAACATCCCACAATTCTCATTTTACTATAATTGTTTCAACATCCTTTTGCATAAAATAATCCAAAATTGAAAAACACAACCACATAATGACATTTCATTAATTATTTCTAATATAATCCAATAACATTACATCTTTATAACATGTTCTAAGTAAGAATTAATTATGAGTGATAACAAAATTTCTAATCTTCTTTTCCAAATCATTGTTTACTATTTGTATCCCAATACTTTTTATTGAGCCAGTACACACACACACACACACACATATACACATATATATTGTTAAATATATCCCTTATCATTTCATTGTTATTATAATTGTTATTTATTAATAGAAATTCATTCGCTAATTATATCAGGTTTCCTCTCTTCAAACCAACACGTGTGTACCTTTATCTGTACCTAATCATTATCAATTATTTATTTAACATATCATTCTAAAGATTACTAAATTACTAATCACTAATATTGTAGAAGTGTGTCAATTGGTTACAAATAACTTTCATGCATCACTTCCACAGTCATTGCTTATAATTCAAATCACATTATGTATTTTAAATCAAAAATCTTTATATATCTTACTATCAACGTACCACTCTTCTCATTTGACTGTGGTGGTTTCAACATCCTTTTACATGAAATAGTCCAAATTTTTTAAAAAAACACAAGCACATAGTAGCATTTCATTAATTGTTTCTAATATCATCTAATAACATTACCCCTTTATAGCATGTTCTAAATAAAAATTAATAACAAGGTTTCTGATCCTCCTTTCCAAATCGCTGTTTACAATTTATATCCCAATTCCTTTTATTAAACCAGTACATACATACATACATACATACATACATACAAACAAACATACATACATACATACATACATACATATATTGTTCACTATATCCCTTGTCATTTCATTGTTATTGTTATAGATATTACTTATTAACAAAAAACCATTCACTAATTATATCAACTTTCCTCTCATCAAATCAACACATGTATGTACCTTATTATCCTTATCATTTATTTAACATAACACTCTAGAAATTACTAAATTACTAATCACTAATTACTAAAATTAACTATTTTTTATTATCAACTTTCATATATCAGCCTGTATCCTTCCAGTAATAATACAGTCTTATTTCTTTTGTCATTTGTGGAATTGATCTTCTATTTATTTCCTTAATAATTTTTTTGTGGACTTCTCTCCGACGCTTGTTGCTTGTAGCATCACTTAAGTAATCTTGATGCCCTCCATCTGCTATTTTAATCAGCTTATCTTTGGTTGCCAATCTTGCTTCTGAGAAGTTCTCTCTCCTTAAATCCATCGTTTTTCCTTTTTTTTCTTCTTCCATGCCTTGAAATCCAGGTTATAGTTCCTGTTGATCTAATTCCCTTTTCCATACTCCCCTTTTCCCACTTTCAACCACGTTCACTCCAGTGGTAAAGTAATCAGTTATCTTGTCTTTATAATAATTTTCCCCTTCAATTTTTGGGACTGACCCTATCATTTTTTGCTGTTATAAACTCTATTTTTTCCATCTTCTCAATTCTCTCTGTTATTTCTAATAAATTTTGAATTCCAACCAAGACATTTTGCAAAGTTATTGTTTCTTTTAAATATTGTGCCATTTTAACAAGCTAGTAGATAGTGCCACTCTGGCTTTCAAGGCTTCTTATATCATTTATAATCTTCAAAAAAGAAGAAAAAAGCTTCTTATCACTTTCAATGAACAAGTTGCCAAGCCTCGAGATACAAAGTCAGTGAGATCAAAAGGAAAAGGGAAAGTGCATTGTTTCAAAAACTCAAGCCTCCTGCCTCCAAATGGCAGTATTGCTTCCCACTCTCTAATGTTATTTCAAACTTAAAAGAAACAGAGTTCTCAAATAGAATTAATAGCAAGTAATAAAAGTCCTTCTTGAAATAAAGAAGACTTTAATCCATAGGTTAAAAAAATAAAAAAAAAGAAGAAAAACTGATCTGTTATCTTTTTAAAAAAGTTGCAAGCACTTCAATCCACAAAATAAAATTAAACACATTATCCAAAGCAATCCAATATAGGTTAATTTCGCTGCTTATTTTCTTCTGCTTTTGGATTTAATTTAACTTTTAAAAAAATTGGGCAGTCTTTTCCAAAACAATAAAATTTCCTCACCAGATGGACACACTTTCTCTTTCTGCTTCCCTTCCATTCCGGAGCCGTCCCAACTTCATCTGCCTGAGGCTGGACTTTTTGTCGACGGCTTGAAGAACTTCTCTTGGATCAATCAGAGACTTTGCAGTGTCCCTGAGATCAGCAAGACATATTCTTCCTGTTTACTGTATCTATGGGATGGTTAGGTCCAATTGGACCACCCAGCGCAAAAGTATCAGCAGCGGTGTCGGAGCACTGAGACTGCATGTCCGTATCATCGGGATGTTGGCTCCGCCTCCCAAGTTTAGATCCCTGTTAGGACACCAGCAAGACAGTTAAAATTCAGGGTGCCAAAAGCCATAGATAGGAGGATTTTTCAGCCACCTTCTAAGTCAGAGAAAGAGAAGTTCTCTGACTCATCCCAGGGTGATGACACAGGATGGCATCTCCCTTGTGCAGTGCAGCAGGAGCCAGAGAAAAGGGAGTTTTAGGCAAAGGGGAGGTGATTACAAAAGGGGATATCTACTCCTTTCTCCTGCTGATTGGAGGAGGGTCCTCCAACCATACTTCAAGAACAGACATGCCCAAGCTCTGCTTCAAAGGGCCCGTTTCCTCATTCCTTCAAGGCAGGTCCTTATTTTTATTTATTTATTTTTGTCAAGCATATATATAAGATAACAGATAAAAGTATAAACATGATTTTGAATGCATGAAAAGGATATGAATAAAAAGGGAGCATTAGGACAGGGACGGTAGGCACACTGGTACGCTTATGCATGCCCCTTAAAGATCTCTTAGGAATGGGGTGAGATCAGTTTTAAAGGTTAAAGTTTTGGAGGTTTGGGGAAGAAGCCACAGAATCAGGTAGAGATTCCAGGCTTTGACCACTCTGTTTCTGAAGTCGTATTTTCTGTAATCAGGTTTGGAGCAGAGTTGATCCACCTTAAATTTATCTACTTCAGCTGCTGTGGGGAAGAGCGATGGGTGCCATCTTAGTCTTTTGTTCTTCCTTAATGTCCAGTTCCAAAATTGCACTTAATTATACAAGTCTTATTTCGAGGTTCTGGTCCACCTTAAATTTAGTTAATTCAACTACTGTGAAACCAGAAGAGAAGCCGGGGCCATCTTAATATTTTGCAGAGAAAAAAAAAAGGAAGAAAGGGGGGGAACCCTTCATATTTCCCAGTTCTTGACTCTGTTATTATTCTTTCCCTTGCCACTTTCCACCTCGGGTCGATTATAGCCGCTCAAAATATATCAATTGGAACAAACTTGCAGATTCGGGTACATTTCTCTTTGCCTCCTGCTTTTCCAAATTCTGATTTATGTCAGTTGGTTAATTAAAACTTCCTGCACAGTCAAGGTTAGGTTATCAGTTATTAGTGAGAAGAAGTCCTTTTTTCTTGATTTTTTGCAGTGGCTTAAGATATATTAGTTGGAAGGAATTCAAACAAAGTAAATCCTTCGGAATGTTTGATTTCTATTTCAAATCTAGATTTAGAGTTTGCATTTGAGTGGGTTTGTCACTTCTCTGCTTTCTCCCTTTCTGTCCGAATTTGTTTTTGGGGGACTAGTGTTTCAACCCTCCATTTTCCTTTCTTTCTTTTTGAAAAAATCTCGATCTGACCATCAGTATTATTTATGCTCTCAAGATTTCTTTGCCTTTTCCAGGTTTGATTTATGGCTGTGGGTTAGATAAATTTTCTTACCGGTCTTTCATCTCTTCCACACCCTCCTTTTCATTTGCTTTGACTGGAAGTCAGCATCTTGTCTGCCATGTTGCAGACTGCCGCCTGACTCAGATTCAAGGGCAAATCTCTGACCTGTGAGGGACCTGTTGCCTCCCTCTGGGTCTGATGAGATGCTGCCATCTTCGTCCCCCTCCCTTCTGACCCACAAAAGGACCCCCAGAGTTGGTTTGTCAGGCAGGGTTCATGTGAGGCTCTTCAAAGCTCACATCCCCCACATCTCAGAGGCCACTTGGAGGTTTATCTGTGTCCCCAGGGTCACCTGGTTCCTTTAGTCTGCAATTTTTGTTTCCTCTGGAAGTCTGTTCCTACTCAGACAGCATTCCAAGGGTCTTCATCCCAAATTGTGTAGCTAGAAGTCTGTAGAGTTTCTCAGTCATCCAGGTTGTGATTGTCCCAAAGGTGCCTTTTGGGGGCAACAACTTTTCTTGTTGTTTTTTTCTTTGAAGACATTTGGCTTCTCATCCAAGAAGCTTCTTCAGCTCTGACAGGATAATGGAGAATGAAAGGATTTATATTCTTTTTATATTCTTTTTATATGCCGTCTACAAGGAATATAAATCCTTCCATTCTGCACTAACACATTTGTGTTAATACAACAAGCACTTTAGGGGTGACGGAGTAGGCCTTCTTAGCTCCAGATTATTCCAGAAAACTATTTTGCCCAGCTGCAAATCATTAAGTACAAATGCAGTCTGAACAACTACCAAGGGCTGACCTATTTGTCTTCCCTTTCCAAGTCTGCCCTCCAAGGGCAAGGATTTGGCAATTGTCCTTCCCCCTTCGCATCCACTGACCTCAAGGATTTTCCTTTTGGAGTATTCTGAGAAGCAGGCAAGGATTCCGTGTCTGCATAATTTCAGTGATAAAAGGACACACCCCCCCCCCCCAACTGATCTGGCTCACCAGAGAGTCTTCTAAAGCAGCGTTTCCCAACCTTGGCAACTTGAAGATGTCCGGACTTCAACTCCCAGAATTCCCCAGCCAGTAATGCTGGCTGGGGAATTCTGGGAGTTGAAGTCCGGACATCTTCAAGTTGCCAAGGTTGGGAAACACTGTTCTAAAGCAAGGGACTCCAACCTTGGCAATGTTAAGTTTGCTGGCTGGGGAATTCTGGGAGTTTAAGTTGTCCAGGCTTAAAGTTGCCAGGGTTGGAGAGCCCAGTTCTAAGGGAGGCCGCTTGTACAGATGCCCTGAAAGAGAAGAGCCTGCTTTGCACTAGCTCTTCAGCAGCTCCCCCACCTGATTGTGGAAATGAAATAAGAGGCAGCAGGGAGGTGCCTTGAGATGCTCTGCACAGCAAAAGGTTTGATTTTTTTTCTGATGTGGTCATTTGGCTGTGAGCAGCAGAAGCAGCAGATGCCAATTTTCACATTCCTTAGACTGCCAAAAGTACTCCAAAGCCACTCTCAGCTTTGGCACTCCTGCGAGATTTTTTTGGAAGGAAAGCCTTCGCTCCTCTGGCAGAGCATGCGTGCAAACGGTTCCACGGGGAAAAGAACAAACTGGTGAATCAAATCTTATGATATAATAAACATGTATGAAATCACATTCCTCAGTCACCCCACCCCAACCACCCCTGATACCCACTGTCTCACACACGTGCACAGTGTTCTCTGTGAATTCCTACACAAACCCAGCCCAGTTTCGGGTCAAGCAAAATCCTGGCCCAATAAAAACAGGTCTCCCCTAAAACCCAAGAAAAGCAATTGAGCACGCTTGTAGCACAACAGCTCCTCCCCACCCCAGGCATAGAAGTGTAATATTAAATATTTTTTAAAAAACCTCATGTTGTGAAGCAAAATGTACCTGTAGCCTGCAGTAGCAGAGAACAGCGATAATACACAGTAATATGACAGTTGCTAATATTCCGCCGGTGATGACCACAGTCCCCGCGGTCATCCGACCTCTTCCCCATCAACACCTGGAAAGGAGAGCAGAAAGAAGCATGACAAGAGGGTCGTCAGGGCAGGGGGAGCGTGGGGGGAGCAGGGGCTGCAAGAGAGAGGCCTGTGGCCGTCAGCAGACTCCATCAGCCCCAGGCGGCTCCTCCAATCACTGAAATTGCGTTTCAGCAACTGCCTATAACTGGGTTGTCAAATTCATGGCCGGGGGGCTGGATCCGGCCAAAAGGGGTGCTTAGATCTGGCTCATGGGGCCGCCCTGAAACAGTGAAGGACAAGCCCACGGTGCTTCTGCCAGCAAAAACAGGCTGCATGTAACCCCTCCCCCCACCTTTGTTGACAGAGGGTTGCAGGATGCTGCCGCAGCTGAAAATGAAGCTCGGGAGCCCGTTTTTCCTGGCAGAGCACTCAGGCCATTACAGCAGGGTGGGTTGCTGCCGGCATTGCTGCCAGTTTGCTGTGCGTGCATGGACAATTTAGAGGAAATTGTTCTGCGCATGTGCAGAATATTAAAAAATGATTAAAAGCCAAGCTGGCAACGGCCGCAGCAACTGAGTAACCGGTTCAGGAACGTGTCCAGCCTGCTGCCCCTACTGGTTCAGCAAGCAAGTGCCCATTTCCACTACTAGCTCACCCGAACCGGTAACAACCCACCTCTGCATTACAGGCACTCCCAACATGAGTGATGTTGAGCTACGGCAAGCGCTCACTTCCAATATTTCGGGAATTTTGTGAAAGGCCTCGCAAACTTGCAGGCACTTTGTGTGAAAACTCACTTCTTTCATACTTATACAGTATATATAAAAATATATATTATTTTAATCAACATAAATGCTTAGTGACCATTGCATTGTCTGAGTTATTTTACATGCAGTCTAATAATAATAACAACAACAACAGCAACAACAACTGACTATCTACAATGCCATGACCGTGTTGCTAAGACCATTCACTGGAAATTGTGCCAAAAGTTTGGATTTGAGTACAGCAAAAACCACTGGGACCATCAGGTTGAGAAGGTTTTAGAGAATGAGAAAGTCAAGATCTTGTGGGACTTCAAAATTCAGACTGACAGGCACTTGGCCCACAACACACCTGACATAACATATTTGGGGGGGGAAAGTATGATTGATTGACATTGCAATACCTGGTGATGCACAAATTGAAGATAAACAGCAAGAAAAAAATCACAAAAGTACGGGGACTTGCAAATTGAAGTTGAGCGACTGTGGAAAAAGAAATTGTGTGTTGTCCTGATTGTAATTGGAGCCCTTGGAGCAATATACAAAAGGCTACCTGAACATTTGGAAATTTGAAATTTATCAGACTTGAACATTCTGATTCTACAAAAAACTACCCTACTTAGAACAGCTTATATCCTTCGACGTTACCTTAACAGTTCCTAGGTCCTTGGTTAGGATCACTATTCCCCCTAAGGTGCGCGGCTGCGTGGCCGCGCACATGGCAAGAAAACCCAGCGCAGCAGTTTCTAACTGCCGTACAGAGATTTCTTTCAAAGCAAACATGGGGAAGTCCTTTGCAGGCGGCTAGAACTGGCCGCCCGCAAAGGACCTCCCCAGACTTGTTTTGATGAGCACGGAGCGACTGATGGTAGTTTGCGCCGGCCGCAGCTGCTCAAACTAGCATCAGTCGCCCTGTGTTTAGCAAAGCAAGCCCGGGGAGGTCCTTTGTGGGCGGCCAATCCTAGCCCGGCGCTGTGCCTGAAATGAACCCCCAAAGCCCCTGCCGCCACCAGAATATCTACTGCCACTTCCTCCTCCAACAGCACTGCTGGATTTGCCTCCCGACGCTGCAATTGAGGTGAAGCCGCCAAAGTTCCCACCGGCACCCCTGCCCATGGCAGGGGTACCTCCCCCTCCATGTGGAGCACCTGACCTGGGCCCCGCGTTATCCCTTCCACTTCCTCCTCTGCCATGCTTTTGAAGAGCCATGAGGCCACGGGAGCCAGTAGAAAGGCGGTGGAGGGGGCAGGAGCAGGGAAAAATGTCCTCATGGCACGGAGGAGGAGGAGGTGGCAGGGGTAACATGAAGTCCAGCTGAGGTGCTCCGAGCGGAGGGGGAGGCACCACCGCCGCTGCCATGGGCGGGGGCGCCAGTGGGAGCTTTGCCAGCTTCACCTCAGCTGCAGCGCTGGGCAGCAAATGTGTTGGTTCACCCTCTGACTCCTGCTGAAATATCCCCTGCCTGCCAAGATCCCTTTTTCCCTCCTCGAAGGATCGAGGAGGATCCAGCCTCAGCGTGGGGCGGAGGTGGGGAGAGGTCTTCCTCCAGGGCCCTGGAAGCAATGTTCCCTCTAATTTTTTTTCAGTGTGTGTGGAAAAGTATAGTATTTGAGCAGCACATTTTCATGCCTGAGCACCTGAATTTTTTTCACAGATGTTTCACAGAGCAATTGATTTATAGGATCCGAATTGGAATGGAGAAAAATGGTTTTGTGCATGAGTGTGTGTGTGTGTGTGTGTGTGTGTGTGTGTGTGTGTTTGAGTGAGCGCGGGATCCAGTAGGGGAACTGCACCTATTTAGGAAAGAAGGTAAATTATTGCAAACATGATCAATCGAAGATAAGTATGGGGACAGGTTGGGCAGTAGAGAGAAAGTGATAAAAGAGTGGGAGAGAGGAAGAAAAAAAGAGGGAAGAGAGACAGAAAGACAGAGAAGGACAGAGAAAGTGACAGAAGAGTGGGAAAGAAGGAGAGAGAAAGAGACAAAGAGAAAGAGGGTAAAAGAGACAGAAAGAGACAAAGAGGAGAGAGAAGGAGAAAGTGACAGAAGAATGGAAAAGAGGGAGAGAGAAAGAGAAGAGAGATGAAGAGGAAGAGGATAAGAGGTCATTTCAACCCTGAGGTGCAAATATTCTCTTTGATTGGTAATTTTATTTGTCCATTTACTATCCAATACTCGCATTTCTCCTTAAATTCATCAAGAATTCCCTTCTTTTTATTGAATTTATCACAATACCATGAGAACAACTTTTTCAGCATAGCTTTACAGCTATTTAAAATATATAGTAATTAGTCTATTTATAAGTCACTAAGTGCAAAGAAACAGATTCAGAAAGTTGGCTTCCCTTTTTGTAATTGCCTATTGCCTGCTTAATTTTCTACCTGCATTTTTGATAACTGATATTCACTGTTGACCCAAGAAGCCCATCATAGAAAGAAACCTTCCCTATGAACTTTGTTGGGTTTCCATGGAATGAAGTTTGATCTTTTTCTCAACCATACAGTAGCATATTCTTTCTAAGGAGGATATAATCAAGATAGTCCATAATTGCCTATCAATCTAACAGTATGGCGATTGACAATCTCTTTATATTTCAACTCTAACTCTTTCAGTCTTAAAGGTTTGGTGAGGAGAAATCCAAAAATACTTTTAAAGAGGAAAAAAATGCTTGGCAAGGGAAACCGCGAGCCGAAAGGAAGTCTTGCTGGGAAGACGTGGCAGCAGGGCTTTAAAGGGCTCCCCCCTCCGCAGCCAGCCAGCCCACCCAGCACATTCTTCCCCCGCCACCACTGTATCCAACAGGCCAAGTTGCTGGGAGGAGAAAGTTTGGGCTGCAGGACATGAGATTACCCATGCTTCCATTCCCCACAATCCTGTCAGAGCTGAAGAAGTTCTGTGCAAAATGCCTCCCTTGTTCCCATCTTGCCTGAGCTCAAAACCGCAGCCTTTAAACAAGGCTCAGCGTAACGCGGAGGAAGGAAGACGTTTCCTTCTGGGAAAAGAGCTGGAGGCAGTGAGAAAGACGCAAACGCGGACCCTGGCTATCTCCCCCCCCACCTCCTCGCTTCCAGGAACTCCCCGCAACTCCCCGCCCCGCAAGAGAGACATCAGCGCTGCCCCGAGGGACAGGAGGAGTCCCAGGTGCAGCGGCATCGCCCCCCCCGAATAGGGAGGTCTTTTGCACCTGTGACCGGAGCCACTAGTTTGCATTCAGCGGCTAAAAAGATGGCTAAAATCCACCCAGGACAGCTACGCCTTCTGTCCGTAAAATTTGTGGGAGAGGAAACAGCGCTGTGTTCCTTTGCGTGCCTTCCAGGGCCCTGGAGGAAGACCTATCCCCCCCCGCCCCACACTGAGGCCGGACCCTCCTTGATCCTTCGAGGGAAAAAGGGATCATGGCAGGCAGGGGATATTTCAACAGGAGTCAGAGGGTGAACCAACACATTTGCTGCCCAGCGCTGTGGCTGAGGTGAAGCCGGCAAAGCTCCTGCTGGCGCCCCGCCCATGGCAGCAGCAGTGGTGCCTCCCCCTCCGCTCGGAGCACCTCAGCTGGACTTTGCGTTACCCCTGCCACCTCCTCCTCCTCCGTGCCATGAGGCCTTTTTTCTCTGCTCCTGCCCCCTCTACCGCCTTTCTACTGGCTCCCGTGGCCTCATGGCTCTTCAAAAGCATGGCGGAGGAGGAAGTGGGAGGGATAACGCGGGGCCCAGCTCAGGTGCTCTGCGTGGAGGGGGAGGCACCACTGCCACGGACAGGGGTGCCGGTGGGAACTTTGGCAGCTTCACCTCAATTGCAGCGTCGGGAGGCAAATCCAGCAGTGCTGTTGGAGGAGGAGGAGGTGGCAGTAGATATTCTGGTGGCGTCGGGGGCTTTGGGGGTTCATTTCAGGTGCAGCGCTGGGCTAGGATTGGCCGCCCACAAAGGACCTCCCCGGGCTTGCTTTGCTAAACACGGGGCGACTGATGCTAGTTTGAGCAGCTGTGGCCAGCGCAAACTACCATCAGTCGCTCCGTGCTCATCAAAACAAGTCTGGGGAGGTCCTTTGTGGGCGGCCAGTTCTAGCCGCCTGCAAAAGACTTCCCCACATTTGCTTTGAAAGAAATCTCTGCGCGGCAGTTAGAAACTGCTGTGCAGGGTTTTCTTACCATGTGCGCAGCTGCGCAGCCACGCACCTTAGAAGGAACAGTGCTCAGGGTTGAAATGAGATGTTCTCTCTTACTCTTTCCTCTTCCTCTCTTCTCTCTCTGTCTCTCTCATCCTCTTTCTCTTCATCTCTCTTCTCTTTCTCTCTCCCTCTTTTCCATTCTTCTGTCACTTTCTCCTTCTCTCTCCTCTTTGTCTCTTTCTGTCTCTTTCACCCTCTTTCTCTTTGTCTCTTTCTCTCTCTCTTTCCCACTCTTCTGTCACTTTCTCTGTCCTTCTCTGTCTCTTTCTGTCTCTCTTCCCTCTTTTTTCCTTCCTCTCTCCCACTCTTTTATCACTTTCTCTCTACTGCCCAACCTGTCCCCATACTTATCTTCGATTGATCATGTTTGCAATAATTTACCTTCTTTCCTAAATAGGCGCAGTTCCCTTACTGGATCCCTTGCTCACTCAAACACACACACACACACACACACACACACACACACACACTCACGCACAAAACCATTTTTCTCCATTCCAATTCGGATCCTATAAATCAATTGCTCTGTGAAACATCTGTGAAAAAAATTCAGGTGCTCAGGCATGAAAATGTGCTGCTCAAATACTATACTTTTCCATACACACTGAAAAAAAATTAGAGGGAACATTGGTTAGGACTCGAGCTGTTGAGCTACCAACCAGCCCCAAAGGCTGTGAATCTCACCAAAGATTAACCACGCAATAATAATAATAATAATAATAATAACAACAACAACAACAACAACAACTCCGCCATTGCCGGTCCTAAGCCCGGATGAGAAAGGAGGAGGGTTGGGGTCAGGTTGGCAACTGGCCCCATAAAAAAAACCCGCCAACCCATACAATATGGTGAAAGAAACGAATAAAAATTTTATACCGCATCGGTCGTCGCGCGGGTTAACAAGGGCCGTGGCGGATGTTGGGGTCCCTGGACATCCGTCAACAAGTGGGCTAAAAGTGGACCAGCCAACAAAACGACAAAAATATAGTGCAGATGAAAACCGTGCCATAATGGCCTGTTACTACAACTCAGAGCCAGAAAAAAGAGGTTATTTAAAGAGAATGTATGAATTATGGAAAGAACAATATCCAGATTCAAATATAAGTGAACAACGACTAGCAGATCAAAGGCGATTTATTATACGGAATAAAGTGTTTAGTGAAGTTGAACTTGAGGAAATTCAGGCAAATTGCAAAACCAAAAAAACAATATCACAAGCAGAAATAACTGATATTCAAGACACAACTAAAGGCATTATAGTAGAACTCCCAGAAGAAGCTCTCGGGGAGGAAATAACACCACCACCACTAGAACCAGTTATCACTGAACCAACTGATGAACTAACTCAAAAACAAAAAGAATTGAAGGATATGATCATGGAGCATTTTCTGCTTAATGAGGAAAGGCAACGTTTACCATCACTAAAAACTGTGCCTAAGAAAATTTTGGCCCCTATCATGAAAATGGTTAAATGCAGTGTTTTCAACAATTGAATCGGGATCCATCTTGGAAACGAACCAGTTAATGTACAGCGCAGCTGTAATAGTCACTAATGAACTAGGCATTAAAATCAAAGTACCTAGTCACACAACAGAAAAAGCATCAAAGCCAAAGTAGAAAATCCGATTAGAACAAAAAGTAAAAAAATTAAGGGCAGATGCTAGTAACTTAAAGAACATGCATGAGCAATGGCTTAAAAACAACAAAACCATAGATCGGCTAATCAGAAGATATAGATTGAATACAAGAAACATCAATGAAGTTGTAGAGATTGTAAAGCAGCGGATAACAGCAACAGCTAGAAAAATTGAAAGATATGAGGCACGAATCATCCAATATAAACAAAATCAGCAATTTCGATCAGACCAACGGCATTTTTATCAAAGTCTTAATGTGAATGGTGACACCAAAAGTGAAAAACCAGAAAAGCAGGCCACAGTTGAATTCTGGAAAGAATTGTGGGAAAATGCAAAGGACTACAATAAGGAAGCAAAGTGGATACATGACTTTGAGAAAAGCATTGGCAACAAACAAATGCAAGTATTAGAAATAACAACTGAGATGGTCAAAAATCGAGTAAAAAAGGTAAAGAATTGGACATCACCTGGAAAGAACCAATTACATGGTTTCTGGCTCAAATATCTGACCAGTTTACATGCAATATTGGCCAGGCAACTGAATGAAATTTTACAAAAGGGCCAAATTGATGAATGGTTGACAACTGGAAAAACATACTTGATTCAGAAAGATGCAACTAAAGGAACAACACCTGAAAACTATAGACCAATAACATGCTTGCCAACAACCTTCAAATTACTCACAGGCATTATTGCAGATAACATGATGGATTATTTGGAAACAAACAACATCTTGCCAGTAGAGCAAAAAGACAACAAAAGAAGGAGCAGGGGCACAAAAGATCAGCTTCTAATTGATAAAATGATATTAGAAAATTGTAAGAACAGAAAAACGAACTTGAATATGGTCTGGATTGATTACAAAAAGGCATTTGACTCACTGCCACATAGTTGGATCATAAAATGCTTAGAAACAACTGGCATTAGCAAAAATATTACATCCTTTACTGAAAAGGCAATGAAACAATGGAGAACTGAGTTGGCAGTAGGGAATGAGAGCTACGGAATGGTTAATATCAAGCGAGGAATTTTCCAGGGTGATTCACTTTCACCTCTTCTCTTCATCATCGCAATGATCCCACTATCAGTAATCTTAAAAAAAATGAAATTAGGCTACCAAACAGCCAAAAAAGCTGAAAAAATTTTGCATTTACTATATATAGATGATTTGAAACTCTATGGAAAGTCAGAAATAGAAATCCAATCATTGACAAATACAGTCCGAGTATTCAGCACCGATATTTCAATGCAGTTTGGCATGGAAAAATGCGCCACTGTATCCATAAAAAGGGGCAAAATCACTGCATCTGAGGGAATTGAAATGCCCAATGGCCAACTAATTAAATGCAAAGAAAATGAAGCCTACAAATACTTAGGCATTCTGCAGTTGGATAACATCAAGCATGGAGAAGTAAAAACTATTGTCAGGCGAGAGTACACCAACAGAGTTAGGAAAATTTTGAAATCTAAATTGAATGGTGGAAATACAATCAAGGCCATAAATACCTGGGCAATACCAGTTATAAGATACACAGCTGGCATAGTTAACTGGACACAAGCTGATTTGGACCTTTTGGACCGAAAAACCAGGAAACTAATGACAATGCACTACCGTTTACATCCACGTGGTGATACTGATAGACTCTATCTGCCCCGAAAATCAGGTGGCAGAGGATTATTACAAGTGAAGCAAACAGTTGAAGAAGAAAAACATGCACTGGCTGATTATTTAAAAGACACTCAAGAACATCTATTAATCGAAGTAAAGAACAAAAATCTACTGAAGGCCCAACAGACAAAACAAGAATACAGAAAAGATGTGATAAAATCAAGAATGGAGAGTTGGCAGAACAAAGCACTGCATGGTCAATTTCTGGAAAAAAATAAAAGATAAAGTGGACAGTGAACAAACTTGGTTATGGTTAAAAACAGGTACATTAAAGAAAGAAACAGAGTCACTAATCCTGGCTGCGCAAGAACAAGCTATCCGCACAAATGCCATTAAGGCCAAAATCGAAAAATCCTCTGATGATGCCAAATGCAGACTTTGCAAAGAAGCTGATGAAACTGTTGATCACATACTCAGCTGCTGTAAAAAAATCGCGCAGACTGATTATAAATTGCGGCACAATTCAGTAGCACAAATGATCCATTGGAATTTGTGCAAAAATTATAATATTAAAACAGCAACAAACTGGTGGGAACATCAGCCTGAAAAAGTCACCGAAAATCAGATGGTCAAGATCTTGTGGGATTTCCGTATACAAACCGACAAAATACTGGCGCATAATACACCAGACATCACACTGGTTGAGAAAAATAAGGTCACAATCATAGACATCGCAATACCAGGTGATAGCAGGGTCGCCGAGAAGGAACATGAAAAAATCGTAAGATACCAGGACTTAAAAATCGAAATTCAATGACTATGGCACAAACCAGCAGTGGTAATTCCAGTGGTAATTGGCACACTGGGTGCTATTCCAAAAGCACTGGAATTACATTTAAAACAGTTAAAAATTGACAAAATCACCATCAGTCAAATGCAAAAAGCCGCACTGCTTGGATCTGCACGCATATTACGAAAATACTTTACAACGTCCTAGGCCCCTGGGTGGGGCCCGACTAGTAACCAATGCCAAATCCGGCGAAACAACTGGCCGCTGTGATACAATTGTACAACAACAACAACAACAACAACAACAACAACAATAATAATAATAACTCCGCCGTTGCCGGTCCCAAGCCCGGATGAGAAAGGAGGAAGGTTGGGATCAGGTTGGCATCTGGTCCCGGAAAAAAACCCCCGCCAACCCATACAATATGGTGAAAAAAACGAATAAGAATTCCATACCGCATCGGTCATCGCGCGGGTTAACAAGGGCCGCGGCGGATGTTGGGGTCCCTGGACATCCGTCGACAAGTGGGCTACAAGTGGACCAGCCAACAAAATGACAAAAATATAGTGCAGATGAAAACCGTGCCATAATGGCCTGTTACTACAACTCAGAGCCAGAAAAAAGAGGATATTTAAAGCGAATGTATGAATTATGGAAACAACAATATCCAGATTCAAATGTTAGTGAACAACGACTAGCAGATCAAAGGCGATTTATTATACGGAATAAAGTGTTTAGTGAAGTTGAACATGAGGAAATTCAGGCAAATTGCAAAACCCAAAAAACAATATCACAAGCGGAAATAACTGATATTCAAGACACAACTAAAGACACTATAGTAGAACTCCCAGAAGAAGCTCTCGGGGAGGAAATAACATCACCACCACTAGAACCAGTTATCACTGAACCAAATGATGAACTAACTCAAAAACAAAAAGAATTGAAGGATAAGATCATGGAGCATTTTCTGCTTAATGAGGAAAGGCAACGTTTACCATCACTAAAAACTGTGCCTAAGAAAATTTTGGCCCCTATCATGAAAATGGTTAATGCAGTGTTTTCAACAATTGAACCGGGATCCATCTTGGAAACAAACCAGTTAATGTACAGCGCAGCTGTAATAGTCACTAATGAACTAGGCATTAAAATTAAAGTACCTAGTCACACAACAGAAAAAGCATCAAAGCCAAAGTGGAAAATCCGTTTAGAACAAAAAATCAAAAAATTAAGGGGAGATGCTAGTAACTTAAAGAACATGCATGAGCAACGGCTTAAAAACAACAAAATCATAGATCGGCTAATCAGAAGATATAGATTGGATACAAGAAACATCAATGAAGCTGTAGAGATTGTAAAACAGCAGATAACAGCAACAGCTAGAAAAATTGAAAGATATGAGGCACGAATCATCCAATATAAACAAAATCAGCAATTTTGATCAGACCAACGGTGTTTTTATCAAAGTCTTAATGTGAATGGTGACACCAAAAGTGAAAAACCAGAAAAGCAGGCCACAGTTGAATTCTGGAAAGAATTGTGGGAAAATGCAAAGGACTACAACAAGGAAGCAAAGTGGATACATGACTTTGAGAAAAGCATTGGCAACAAACAAATGCAAGTATTAGAAATAACTAAGATGATCAAAAATCGAGTTAAAAAGGTAAAGAATTGGACATCACCTGGAAAGGACCAATTACATGGTTTCTGGCTCAAATATCTGACCAGTTTACATGCAATATTGGCCAGGCAACTGAATGAAATTTTACAAAAGGGCCAAATTGATGAATGGTTGACAACTGGAAAAACATACTTGATTCAGAAAGATGCAACTAAAGGAACAACACCTGAAAACTATAGACCAATAACATGCTTGCCAACAACCTTCAAATTACTCACAGGCATTATTGCAGATAACATGATGGATTATTTGGAAACAAACAACATCTTGCCAGTAGAGCAAAAAGACAACAAAAGAAGGAGCAGGGGCACAAAAGATCAGCTTCTAATTGATAAAATGATATTAGAAAATTGTAAGAACAGAAAAACGAACTTGAATATGGTCTGGATTGATTACAAAAAGGCATTTGACTCACTGCCACATAGTTGGATCATAAAATGCTTAGAAACAACTGGCATTAGCAAAAATATTACATCCTTTACTGAAAAGGCAATGAAACAATGGAGAACTGAGTTGGCAGTAGGGAATGAGAGCTACGGAATGGTTAATATCAAGCGAGGAATTTTCCAGGGTGATTCACTTTCACCTCTTCTCTTCATCATCGCAATGATCCCACTATCAGTAATCTTAAAAAAAATGAAATTAGGCTACCAAACAGCCAAAAAAGCTGAAAAAATTTCGCATTTACTATATATGGATGATTTGAAACTCTATGGAAAGTCAGAAATAGAAATCCAATCATTGACAAATACAGTCCGAGTATTCAGCACCGATATTTCAATGCAGTTTGGCATGGAAAAATGCGCCACTGTATCCATAAAAAGGGGCAAAATCACTGCATCTGAGGGAATTGAAATGCCCAATGGCCAACTAATTAAATGCAAAGAAAATGAAGCCTACAAATACTTAGGCATTCTGCAGTTGGATAACATCAAGCATGGAGAAGTAAAAACTATTGTCAGGCGAGAGTACACCAACAGAGTTAGGAAAATTCTGAAATCTAAATTGAATGGTGGAAATACAATCAAGGCCATAAATACCTGGGCAATACCAGTTATAAGATACACAGCTGGCATAGTTAACTGGACACAAGCTGATTTGGACCTTTTGGACCGAAAAACCAGGAAACTAATGACAATGCACTACAGTTTACATCCACGTGGTGATACTGATAGACTCTATCTGCCCCGAAAATCAGGTGGCAGAGGATTATTACAAGTGAAGCAAACAGTTGAAGAAGAAAAACATGCACTGGCTAATTATTTAAAAGAAAGTCAAGAACATCTATTAATCGAAGTAAAGAACAAAAATCTACTGAAGGCCCAACAGACAAAACAAGAATACAGAAAAGATGTGATAAAATCAAGAATGGAGAGTTGGCAGAACAAAGCACTGCATGGTCAATTTCTGGAAAAAAATAAAAGATAAAGTGGACAGTGAACAAACTTGGTTATGGTTAAAAACAGGTACATTAAAGAAAGAAACAGAGTCACTAATCCTGGCTGCGCAAGAACAAGCTATCCGCACAAATGCCATTAAGGCCAAAATTGAAAAATCCTCTGATGATGCCAAATGCAGACTTTGCAAAGAAGCTGATGAAACTGTTGATCACATACTCAGCTGCTGTAAAAAAATCGCGCAGACTGATTATAAATTGCGGCACAATTCAGTAGCACAAATGATCCATTGGAATTTGTGCAAAAATTATAATATTAAAACAGCAACAAACTGGTGGGAACATCAGCCTGAAAAAGTCACCGAAAATCAGATGGTCAAGATCTTGTGGGATTTCCGTATACAAACCGACAAAATACTGGCGCATAATACACCAGACATCACACTGGTTGAGAAAAATAAGGTCACAATCATAGACATCGCAATACCAGGTGATAGCAGGGTCGCCGAGAAGGAACATGAAAAAATCGCAAGATACCAGGACTTAAAAATCGAAATTCAATGACTATGGCACAAACCAGCAGTGGTAATTCCAGTGGTAATTGGCACACTGGGTGCTATTCCAAAAGCACTGGAATTACATTTAAAACAGTTAAAAATTGACAAAATCACCATCAGTCAAATGCAAAAAGCTGCACTGCTTGGATCTGCACGCATATTACGAAAATACGTTACGACGTCCTAGGCCCCTGGGTGGGGCCCGACTAGTAACCAATGCCAAATCCGGCGAAACAACTGGCCGCTGTGATACAATTGTATAATAATAAAGAACTAAAAGAACTAATAATACTAGACCAGATACACCTAGGAATGGATGTAAAAGTAATTAAGAAAATATCTAAGCACTTATTAAGCATTAAGATGGAAGATGAACAAGGGAAAGAAGCAATGGTAGTATGGGCAAAACATTTTTGGATGTACAGTAGAGTTAAAGAAGTGTGAAAACTCACTTCTGTGATTGTTTGCAAGAATTTGGGCAGCCTCCACAACAGGGCTAGGAACCAGAAAGAGTTGGCAGTTCCACATCCTATGACATTCGAATTGTGATCCATTGCCCTTTTGAAGCCAAGCCTGGCAAGTGGCCCTCATGTAGGGCAGGGTGGAATCCCCACCCACGCCTGCCTGAAGCTCTTCAACTCCACCAAAGGCAAAGCTGGCAACAAACCAGGTTGCCTTAAAATTGGCTGCCAAAGAGAATTCCTGTAGAGCTGAAGTTAAATTAACACCTTTTCAATGCTTATTTTAAAAATTGCTCTTTTAATATTGATCTTTTCAAAATCTATCACACCACCAGAATTTTTCACTGTGTGAACAAGCACAAAAAGATATTTAAGAGTTTGAGAGGATGGGTTTGGGTTGAACCTTGCAGAATTGATATATCATGATATCTGTTGTGATGGAACTGAAGGACACCTAGGAAATCTATACAAGACGTGCATTAAAACACAGCTGAGACTGAAATAATGTGTTTGTCAAAAGAGGGGTGTGAAGAGGATGTCTCTTTGTCTCCATGGGAAAACTAACTTCTGTCTGCTGGTTGCAGCATCTACCTCTTGGGCCACTGATGGGACCCAAGAGGTAAACCACCACTACCTGCCGAACACATCTAGTCTAACCATTTTTGTCAGATAGCAGCCCGGTCTCTTCTTGAAAGCTCCCACAACTTCTGTTCCACGGGTTGATTGTTTTCACTGTCAGAAAATTCCTCCTTATTTCCAGGTTGAATCTCTCCTTGATCAGTTTCCATCCATTCTTCCTTGTCTGGCCTTCAGGTGCTTTGGAGAATAGCTTGGAAACTCCCCCCTGCCTTTCCTCTCTGGGGCAGCCCCTCAAATATTGGAAGACTGCTCTCATGTCTTCCCTGGTCCTTCTCTTCACCAGACTAGCCATGCTGAATACTTACAACCATTCGTCGTATGTTTTAGCCCAATCGTTCTGGTTGCTCTTCTGTGCACTCTTTCTAGAGCCTCAATATTTTGTTTTATAGTGTTGTGACCAAAACTGGATGCAGTACTCTAGGTGTGGTCTTACTAGGGCTGTATAGAGTGATAGTAGTACCTCACTTGATCTTGATTGTATCCCTCTGTTCATGCAACTTAAGATTGGATTGGCTTTTTTGGCTTCCTGCCACACACTCCTGGCTCATATTTAGCTGGTTGTCCCCTAAGACTCCAAGATCCCTCTCACAGTTCCTGCTATTAAGCCTGGTTTCACCCAGTCTATATGTGTCCCTTTGGGGTGGGTTGTTTTTTTTTGTCTAAATGTAAGACTTTACTTTTCGCTACATTGAATTTCCTTTTGTCAGATGGGGCGCAGGGTTGAAGTCTGTCAAGATCCACTTGGTCAGACATGGAGAACTGTTAACCGCTAGCCCACTGGGGTTGGAGACACAAAGGGTCAAGGGACATGTGGGTGAGTGAGGGGGATCAGGGAACTTAAAGCTACAGGGCTCCCTGGAGCTGTTCCCTATGGCAAGGAAGGGGCACCTAAGGGACAGGAGGAAAGGGTCAAGCCCAGAGAGTGACTTTGACCTGCAGGGTGCCACAGGCCTCAACTTATTCCGTCTCTCTTCTTCTGCCAAGGGAAGAGATTTCTTGACATAGGGTCACTTATCATCAATAAGCAGATTACACTCAATCTTGATCCCTAGTTCGGCCAGTGATACTCTCAAGGCCTGGTGGCCGTGCCTGGGAGGCTGAATGGCTTGAGAATTGGCTTGAGCTGAATCCAGACAGCACCGAGTGGTCAGGTCTGCCAGTGAAAAAGAAATTCTTCACTGGGCTAGCAATTGGGGGTCTCTCTGGACTCAGCTTCTGCCCAAAGAGCACAGATCCATCTAGTGCACCAACAGTGCCTTTCCTGGAGCAACAGCGTCTTCTCACAGTCCCCTTGCACGTATGCCATTGCAATGAACTTGGAGCTACAACCGGTGCAGAAGGTTCAATGGCACAAAGAGTTATGGGAATTCCTCAGTACAACCCCCTGGAACATCCCTGCTACACGGGCTACAGTGTTTGCCAAGGACTTCCTGATGTAATTCAAGGTGCTGGATATCACTCATCCAGTTCTTCATGGGTTTGGCCATCCAAAAGTCCACCTTTCTCCCATTGTTTCTGTCCCTCCAATAAATCCAACAGAAGGGACTTGCTCTCCCCATCCCACCCCTGCAGCAATATCATCCATGGTTCTGGACTGGATGATGGAGATTAGCTGACAACGTGCTTGGTTTTCCCATTTTCTTTTCTTCTGACTGAACATATTCTACTTTTGATTTTAAATAAAGCTGCTGCTGAGATGGGCAGCCTTAAAAAAATCTTATAAATAAATGATCTATTTCTGAACAGCCTTCTGTTAGATCAAATTATGCCAACAATGACGAGCCAGGGACAATTAACAGCTAAACTCATGGGTTTAAACTTTCCAAGAATTATTTGCCATCACTGAGAAACTGGACAGGCTTAATTCATCCCGGGATCTCTTAGTCCAACTGACTAGGGGGAACATTTCCACCATTGGAGAGGACGCCTCCCCAATTACCCCAGGGGTTCCCAGATCAAACCTGAGGTTCAGGGCTCCAGGAAGGGCCAAGTGACCTACTTAATAAAGCCGTTCATTAAACCTTTACATGAATAAAGGCTGCTGAGAATCACAGGAGCCTTGCCGAGCTTTGCAGCACAAATATCTTAGCAGGAAAAGGGACGGGCATTGGATTCTGCTCAATAAGAGCCGAGGTGGCACAGTGCAGTACTGCAGGCCACTTCAGCTGACTGCTATCTGCAGTTCAGCAGTTCAAATCTCATCGGCTCAGGGTTGACTCAGCCTTCTATCCTTCCGAGGTGGGTAAAATGAGGACCCAGATTGTGGGGGTGATATGCTGACTATATAAACCGCTTAGAGAGAGCTGAAAGCCCTATGAAGCGGTATATAAGTCTAACTGCTATAATTTGACTATGTAAAGATCCTTCTCTTTAAAATGGAGACTGTTCTTGGCCTCTTGTGAACTCTGCCCAAGCCATTTGCTCAAGATCTGAGGTCGAGCCACTCATTACTGCCTGACACTCCAGGGAGCAAACAAGAGTGGTGTGGTGGCCTAGAGGTGGAGCTCTTGCCTCACAATCCGGAGACTGTGGGTTCGATCCTAGCAGTGGTGGGTTTCAAAAATTGTTCGAACTACTCTGTGGTTGTGGCCTCCTTTGTGGGAGTGGCTTGCTGCCCATGTGACCTGATATGAAGATGCTGACAACACTTGTCAGAACCACCTTAAATTATCACACACACTGCACTGGCATGCATAAGAATATGATGTAAACTTGTTTTTTAAAAGGCATCTTTGGTTTGCGTTAAAACAACTTCAACACACGCAATGTTCTGATTGCACCACAAATGCAGTAGTCATCCTTACCTTTCACAGAGGCACTGAGTTTTACAAATATGAGCATGATAGTGTAGAATAATCATATCCAAGGACCAGTGGTGGGTTTCAAAAAATTTTGGAACCTCTTCTGTAGGTGTGGCCTGCTTTCCGGGTCCACTGGTGGAATCTCTTCTAACCGGTTCGGTAGATTTGACGAACCAGTTCTACCGAATAGGTGCGAACTGGTAGGAACCCACCTCTGGATCTTAGGTAGAGGCAGATATTTCTCTCTCTGGGCACAATGAGAATATCTGCTGAACAAAGCTCTGCATTGGCAACAGGAAGGGCATCCGGCCACTTAGCGCTCTGGTAGCTCCATTCCGTTGGCCAGACTCCACCCCACAAGGAATTATGGGGTCGTTAAATGATGATGATATCTCCAGAAAGCAAACAGTTTGACTCTCACCAGAGCAACTGATAAAGCAACCCTGAAGAACAAAAGTGGGGGGAGATTTATTAATGCGCCCCAAACAAGTCCCACAGTGAGAAGGTCAACCAAGGACTCTTTCGAAATGCTGCCAATTGAAGCAACGTCTGAGGCCCAGTTGGCAACAGCAGTGGCCTTTGTGTCCCTTGCATATGATCTGACTGAGGCAAGATTAGATACTGCAACTATTTTTAATCCGGTGGTCCAAATTGAGAAGCTGGAATAGGGGAGAGCACTCAGCCCTGCCAGACTCAAGTTCATCCAAGATGCAGTCCAGGGATCTAGATTCACAATGACTTGGCCCCAATTTCCCTTAGTGGCCAGTTAGTTCTTCCACTCTTTGCTACTGATGAATGCCGTGTGTTTTGTGTACCAACGAGCAGACACAATGCCAAGCCTGATCTTCCTGCCCACATTCAGAGTCCATATCAAGGTCAACCCCCAAATCACAGGGAGAGCCTGCCAAAGGTTTAAAATGATGTCCGTAAGACAAACATCTGCATGCGACGCTCAGCTTCTTGAAATGCTGCTGAAAAGATGGGGAAAGCAGCCAGGTTTTCTTCTTCTTCTCCCACCAATAGCAATAGCATTTACACTTATATGCCGCTTCATAGTGCTTTGCAGACCTCTATAAGTGGTTTACAACAATTTGGGTCCTCTTTGGAAGGATGGAAGACTGAGTCAACCTTGAGCTGGTGAGAATCGAACTGCTGGCAGTTGGCAGAATTAGCCTGCAATACTGCATTCTTACCACTGTGCCACTATGGTAGATGGATGTGTGGATGGATGGATAGCAATAGCCCTTAGACGTATATACTGCTTCACAGTGCTTTACAGCTCTCTCTAAGCGGTTTACAGCAGTTTACATGCTTTCTCTCTAATCCACCACATCACATCTCCAACCAACTTTTTCTCTCCTCTCAAAGCCAGAGATTATTTTCATTCACAGAAACACATTTCACACAGGCACAGAATTCATCAGGGAACCTCTTTCTATTTTCTTCCTAACAGATACAGAGTTCACCTTTTTCAGATCAACCAAGTAATCCATTGGCTGCAACAGGAATTGACTGCCAGCTTGTTACAGCCCATGCCTCTGATCATGGGCCGAGTGAGAGAGACTGGCCCAAAGACACCAGCCACCTAAGGCAGGACTAGAACTCACCTTCTCCTGGTTTCTACTTAAGGAGTCTTAATCACTAGAGCAAATTGACTCTCTACTGGAACATTTCTGCTTGGTCAAATTAACACCAAAGTAGCAGATAACCTAGCATGGGTCTCATATGCATCCACCTAGAACCTTTGAGGTATACAAAATACCCCAGACAGCAAAATACGTTGAAATAGGAGGGATACAGATCTCCCAACTGCATTGTGGACCCAAAGAAGTGAGTTCTGTGCAATCAAAGCAAAATCTATTCAGTTACCATATTTTTCGGAGTATAAGACGCACCAAAATTTTGAAGAGGCAAATTTTAAAAAAAAGGTCTTGCACTCTGCAGACCTCCCAAAAATGGCCCATTTTTCATGGAAATGGGCCCATTTTTTGTCATTTTTTTTGTGCAAAAATGGCCATGCATAGCCTTTAGGAAACTTATAGAGTGCTCCTGGGGCCTGGGGGGGGGGGCAAAAATGAGCAAAAAATGGCCAATTTTTCACTTATTTTGCCCTCCCCAGCTCCCAGGAGCACTCTGGAAGCCTCCTAAAGGATATGCATGGCCCATTTTTCACTCATTTTGCCCTCCCCAGCTCCCAGGAGCACTCTGGAAGCCTCTTAAAGGATATGCATAGCCATTTTTGCAAAGGGGGCAGGGTTTCGGGAGACCAAAAATGCTGTATTCAGTGTGTAAGACACAATCAGATTTTAACCCTCTTTTTTGAGGGGAAAAGGTGTGTCTTATACTCTGAAAAATACAGTACATCCCAGCTTCACTACCTCACAAAGTATCTGAAGTCTTGCTAACTGTACTCATTTGGCTCTTACAAAGAAGCCGGTTGTCCCAATTCAGGTGGTGCTTCCAATCCTCCCAAGCTCTCCAGCCTAGGATCCATGCCAGGGAAGGCAGGGACAGCAAGCCTCGCCCTCTGGGGGCTGCTGTGGCTTGTTTACCCTGAAGCCCCAAAGGAACCACCAAATGAGGTTCAAGGCTTGGGCTCTGCTAAGGGCAAGTTCTTCTCATTACATGGAATGATTACGTCAAAAGAATAGAATACAATAGAATTACAGAGTTGGAAGGGACCTTGGAGGTCTTCTAGTCCAACCCCCTGCTTAGGCAGGAAACACTACACCACTACAGACAAATTGTTGTCCAACCTCTTCTTAAAAACTTCCAGTGTTGGAGCATTCACAACTTCTGGAGGCAACTTCTGTTCCTCTGATTAATTGTTAATTAATTAATTGATTAACTGTCAGGAAATTTCTCCTTAGTCCTAAAAGATGAAGACTGGAGAGAACAGCTTCTCTTCCTCCACAATCACCCAAGCTATTCCCTTTTCTTCACAAGACACTCCAGCCAAGGTAATAGGGGGAGAGAAATAAGCCCTTTCCCAGTTAAACACAGTAAGAGCACACATTGCAAATGGGGAAGATAATTTGCAGTAACATTTCCTACTCTGTAGACCTGGAAGCTGGAAACTCTCTAAAGCCCAAGGCGGGTGGGTGGGATTCAGAAGAAGAGAGGTTCCACGTGGAGAGGTTCAAAAGCAGAACTTCCTGTCTAGACTTTTGGAGGAAAAAACCCACACAGGATCTTAATTGGGGGGGTCTCCAGGCTTCCAGAGCGATTATGCAACTCCACTGGACATTTGCTAACTGGATTTTCTTTTGGCTCTTGCAGCTAAATGTGCACCCATGTTTTATCCCACTGTGTCATCCTTTATTGCAGGGGTCTCAAACTCAATTTCATTGGGGGCCGCATCAGCATTATGGTTGCTCACACAGAGCCAATTGCATGTAAGACTATGATGACTCACTATGATGACTCGCCAATTGCATGTAAGACTATGATGACTATGATGACTCAGATGGGCATGGCTGAGTTGTCGCTGCCGGGTCGCCGCAACTGTGTAGGTGTGGCCAGGTGTGTGTGCCCGGGTGGTGTTTCAGGATGACTGGGTCAGGATGGAACAAGTTACACTGGCTAACTGGACATGGGGACAATTCAATGCCTCAGAAGCTCCCAAACTGCTGGCAGCCAAGCGTGTGTGCTTGCACACACCCACACCCACACCCTATGTTCTACGTTTGGGGACTTTTATCCACAGAGGAAGGAGAGGGTCTTCTCCCCAAGCCCAGGAATGATTGGCAGTTTGCAAACTCAGATGTGAATAAAAGTCTCCAAGCTTGGGTGTGGGTGTGGATGGGTGTAGGTGGGTGTGTACACAGCACGCCAAAGGAGACATTCTTCTCCCAATCTCAGACATTGTTGGCATTTCCCTGTCCAGGGCCCCCTCCCAGGAAAGCAGGAGGTGGAGGATGACACTGCTGCATGTGGAAGCACAGAGGAGAAAGTTTGCAGGAAGCCGTTTTCTCTGAGTTCTACTTCTTCCTTGACAGATCTGAGAGCAGGAGGAGCAGGCAGGGGAGCAGTGCTGCACAAGGCAGGCTGGCCCTTCTTCAAAGGGAATCCCTGTTTCCAATTGTAAGGATGCTTGTTGTCAACAGAGGGGGAGGGATATGACATCATCTATCTCCAGTCCATAACACAGTCCTTTCAGCAGTTCCAAGAAGGCTCCACACCCCATTTGCACTGCTCAGGTACCCCTTAGGACACAGATAAACCTCCAGGTGGTCTCAATGACCCTTTAAAGGGATGTAAATGGCCAGCTGTCTGCAAGGACAGCTGCAAATCCTTCCATTCTGCACCATCCAGTCAGAGCTGAAGAAGCTTCTTGGAGGAGAAGCAAAACATCTTCAAAGAAAAACCAGAACGTCCAGTTGCCTCCTGAAAAAGCATTTTTAGGAGCACCAAGATGCTTGGGGTGGGGGTGGGAAGGGGACTGTGTGCAGGAAGTCTCCCCTCAGCCATCACCCAGCTGAAAACCCTATGCCTGTGGAGGGCTTCCTGCACACAGACCCTTTCCCACCCCCACCCCAAGCATCTTGATGAGATTGAGATCTGGGCCCTTCTGGAACGCTCCAGTTCTTTTCTCGCTACTCCTGGAATTTAGAAGATCTTCACCAATGTTGCAAGGTCCACCCTCAGCTGCCCTTGGGGCAAATGGCCAGCTCATGTGGCCTTCCAGTTCCCTGGGCAATGAAGCCTTTGAAGCTGATGCCCAGAGGGTGAGCTGCCAGGTATGTTTGTTTGTGGGGTGGGGTTGATGCAGTTTGTTTGTGGGGTGGGGTTGATGCAGTGTGTTTGTTTGTGGGGTGGGGTTGGACGGGGGCATCAGCTTCTTTCGGTGAAACACTGCCTTTCGTTAAAAGGTTTGTCTCCTCATCCATCGTAACACAAATTCTGGGCAGCTTCTAATCAAGAATGAAACCACCTTTGCGCAATAAAACCAAAGCTTAAAAAAATAAGCAAAAATAAACAAAAGCTGAAAAACCTGACAACATAGCCACACTCCCCTATAATGCAACCCCATCTTTTTAAAAGGTTGGCTTCTCAGCAGTTTGAATCCCTAATGGAGTGAGCTCCCGTTACTGGTCCCAGTTTCTGCCAACCTAGCAGTTCGAAAGCACGTAAAAAATGCAAGTAGAAAAACAGGAACCACCTTTGGTGGGAAGGTAACAGCATTCTATGCGCCTTCGGCATTTAGTCATGCGGCCACATGACCATGGAGATGTGTTCGGACAGCATTGGTTCTTCGGCTTTGAAATGAAGATGAACACCACCTCCTAGAGCTAGAAACGACTAGCATGCATGTGCGGGGGAACCTTTACCTTTACTAGAATGAGTGCAAAGAAGAGCGCAACAAAGGGGCCTTGAGGCCAAAACATATGATTAACTGGGCATATGTAGTCTAATGAAGAGAAGGACTATGGGTGATATTTGAGGGGCTGTCACAGAGAAGATGGGGCCAACCTATTCCCCAAAATACCTGAAACAATGGATGGAAACTAACAAAGCAGAGATCCAGTCTAGAACTAAGGATAAACTTCCTGACAGGGAGAACAATCAATCAATCAAACTTCCCCCCAGAAGTTGTATGTGTTCCAACATGGGAGGTTTTTAAGAAAAGACTGGACAACCATTTGTCCAGAATGGTATATAATCTCCTGTTAAAGCAGGAGTTCCCTTTCTGCTCTATTATTCGATATTCTACCCCTCCCCAAAGAAAACATTAAACAATATATGTAACAATAAATTACAGTTTTCTACTGTGGTGCCGGTTGTGCAATATCTTCTCAGAAATTAAAGAGTGGCCTGGTAGATCAGAAGAAAAATTATCCCATCATTAAAAAGATGAGTTGTTCTGGGATTTTCACATATAATAGTGAAGACTGTTTACAGCCACAATCTTCAAATTACAAGAACCCTTGAGACCACATAGTCCACCCCTTGCTTGGTGCAGGAAGCCAATTTAAAGCACCCTCACCCAGAAGGCTGTCCAATGTGTCTGGGGAAGGGGAGCCCCTTATCTGAGCCACTGGCTCCATCCTGGTGGGAAGATTCTCCTAATGTTTCTGCAGGGCCATCCCGCTTCTTCTGCAAAGAAACTCTGCATGACTCATTTCCATCCTGCTTCAGCTTCAGACATTTATCATTTTTTTAAACCCACAGAATAATTTTCTTTTGTACAATTTTATTTGTGAGGAGCCTCTGCATACAAGCAGCTCATTTTGTTTGTCCCAAAGCTGAAGAGTTGGGGAAGTTTGTTCTGAAAGGCAACATAGAATGCTCCAAATTGCTGATTTGTTGGCCAGTCTTGATGCTTCGAGAACATCCCTTCAATGACCTTCCATCTGCTCTGGAAGATAACCCAGGTATCGCGCTGCTGCCAAGGAGCACATTTGCGCTCATCAGAAGCCTCTTACCAATGTTTTATTAATGCCTCCAGCTATGTCTTCTCAGCCAATTCCCACCCTCTCTAGATGTGACTTGAAGGTCACTATATTTTATCAGTCAGACACCAGCTGCCAACCGATTTGGTGAACCATTTAATCTAACCAGGCACTTAAGAGGGACTTCTATAATGTAGTTTCATAATTGGTGCCATCACCACATTGTGAGAGCCAGCATCCAGCAGCCCCTTATCCCACATTGAGGCTGGTTTTCCCCCCTCCGTCCCTATAGCCTGGGGAGAATCATGTTTTGTCTCCAAAAAATAAATGTAACATTTTCACTTGGCAGAATTGATTTGCCAAGCAGTCAAGGGACTCTTCTCTAACTTCTCTCATTGTTTCCTCCATGGACTCAAAGGACCAAGACAAGACAGAGTCCCGGAAAGTTTTCTAGAGAAGGGACTTCTTCTTCTTCATCATCATTCTAGCCATTGTCTATCCACTGCAGGATGAAGGCCTCTTCCGCATGTTTCCAACCAATATGGCCCTGAGCTTTCTTTTGCCAATTGGGCCCACAATACTTGCTGATGTCATCAAAGGAACTTAAAAGCTGCTATTTCTAAGACAAGAATTTTTGGAGAGGATCTTTGCAGGAACTCAACCCATCAAGGGACGGAATTTACCTCTGCCACAGGGCACCGATGCCCAGAAGTCTGAGCTGCAGCAGGACCACATAGAGGACTTCCTGCCAATGGCACATTTGGTAGATTGTTGGGGTGATCAGTTTTTAAAATTTTGCTATTAATCGAATTTAGTATTTTTAGTATTTTATTAAGGATTTATATGCCGCCCTTTTCCCTGAGGGGACTCAGGGCGGCTTACAACAATGAATAAAGAAGAATTGCACCCAGTTTGAATATTTGATATCCTGTAATAACACACACCTCTTTTTTTAACAACAAAAATGGGCTGGTTTGATTTATCCAACCATATCTGAAATACAGTTGCAGCTGCTTAATGCAAGATTAGTCTGCAATATGGCCCACCATGTCCATGGTTTAATTATGGTTACCATGCTGACCTGGGAGGTGGGCATGGCACAGGAGGGCCATGAAGAGACTCTCAGAAAGTTACCCCCAGGACTTCAGGTGGCATCAGCTGCAACTCCAGGCAGGAGCAGTGGCACAGCTATGTTGTCCAGTTATCCACAGATAACTGGATGTGACACTCGGTGAAACTGGTCCCTAGCAACCAGATGAGACTGTGACCATCAAGCCAGCCTCCCTATCTCAACACTGCGGAGTTCTCCAGGCTACCAAGGAATTTTCACTTATTGCTGAACTGGATCAGTCCCAGGTCTCAACATGTCAATGTTTTCATGTATTATTTTTGATAGAAGAGGCAGAGGGAATGTTTACCAAGCTAACACCCTAGGCGACAGAAATTGTCAGCCTGTGCTTCGCTACTTGTTTTCAGCTACCATTGAAATGGGGGGGGGGGGCATGGTATTTGGGAAGGGAAGTTTTAAGTACAAGAGAGATTGTGAAAAGGGAGTTTTGTTCTCACCTTCTACTGCGCATGCTGGAGATAGTGATTGGGCTCGCCAAGGCTAACTGTCCTGCATACCAACCTGATGATGCTTTTCAAAGATGGAACTCACATGACACCTGAGGGATTTACAGATTGGACTATGGGATGGGGTTGGGTCATATTTATATCTATGATTTCGTGCACTTTTTCCTCAGATCTTGCTTTGCTTAGCTGCTATCTTTTCATAACCAGTAAAAGTACTCTTAATTCTGCAAAATGGAGTTGTGGTTTCTTTCTTGGTTGCTGAGGGAGGCTGGCTTGACATTAAGCAAGATCTTACTTTCACACTCATCCCGGAGCTAACACCTTCCAAGGGGAATGTAAATAAAACCAAAACCTTCAAAAGAATATCCTATCCAGGCAGTGACCAGGAGAACAACATGGGGGCTGCTGCATCTTTGTGTCCCTTGGAGATGGAGTGGATGGCAGAACTGAATTTGGAGGAATGATCCATCCATCCCAAGTGGTCTTTGGGAATGGGACAGAAGTATGACCCTGAGGAAATTCCGGCTGGAGTTACCACAAGGCGATATCGGCTTGCCAGCAACTGCTTGGCAGGACACCAATGAGGAGAACCTTAAGAGAAGCTGATCTCCCAGAACAAGAGGAGAGAACTGCAGAGACCCTTTCAATTTAGAGTACTCCCATTTGGCCTACAGGGGGCGCCAGCTGTTTTCATGTAATTAATAAATGAAGCTTTACATGAGCCCAAGGGCGTAATGGTCTACCTTGATGACATCCTTATTTACACAGAAACATGTGAAGAACACGTACATCAGTATGATCAGTACTTAAGAAACTCCGGGCTGCAGAACTTTATGCCAAATTGTCTAAATGTGAATTTCATCAGGAAAAAATTGATTACCTGGGCTACCACATCTCCCACAATGGCTTTGAGATGGGCCCAGCAAAAGTCCAGGCTGTCACTGAGTGGGCGTCCCCTCGCACCCGCAAACAATTACAAAGCTTTTTGGGATTTGCAAATTTTTATCGTCAATTTATCCCCTCATTCACCAGCATTGCTCTGCCCATTACAAATCTCCTAAAGTCAAAAGAGGAGGCCAAGCCCAGACTGGATAAGTCTTTAAATTGGACTATGGAATGTCAAGCCGCTTTCGAGAAATTGAAGCGACTCTTTGCAGCTGAACTCGTTTTGAAACACCCAGATATGGATGCACCATTTATCGTTCAAGCTGTTGCTAGTGATGTGGTGGGGGGGCAGTATTACTTCAAACGAATGCTGATGGGAAACTGCAGCTATGCGCCTACATCTCTTGCAAACTGACGGAGACAGAGAGACGATGGGCTATATGGGAAAAGGAAGCTATTGCAGTCAGGTGGGCTTTGATGACCTGGAGACATTTTCTAGAAGGAGCTAAACACCCTTTGGAAGTATGGACTGATCATAAAAATTTGGAAGCATTAAGACCCCTCGTAAGCTATCACCTAAAAAAATGTGTTGTGCGCAACATTTCAACCGGTTCAACTTCACCCTCAAGTACATCTTGGGGGGGGACTTCATGGCTCATACTTTATTCAGACTTCTACAATACAACAGGTCGAAGCTGAGCGTAGTTCACCCAGATGTTAGATTTTGGACGCATTCTATATATTAGCCCATTTGAGATACTTTGGTTCATAAATGGTTGCCTTATGACGCACCTTTTTGTCTAGCTAAAGTTCATGAGTTTGAGTTGTAGTAGTTAGAATGAGAGATACTAGGTTGGGGGGCGGAATTCCTGGCAATAACATTTGTTTAGAAAAAGGATACAGTATTGTGATCCAACACTCTTTCTGCAAGGAAAGCAGAAATGTAATTCACAGAACATTTCAAATCTGGTAGTAATTCCAAATCTGTTTTGGACTCCATCGTCTTCAGTAATGTGTCCAGTTGTGTTCCAGGTTTCAGAGATATTGGTCTAGTGTTGAAGACCCCAGGATAGAAATGAGGAGACTCTGGGCCATGTTCCTCTCTCAGCCAAAAACCCACCTAAGGTGGTGGTTGTGAGGAAAATAGGAGGAAGGAGCAGTATGTATGTTTGCCACCCTGACTTACCTATAAAGTAACAAAGGTTGGATAAAAATCTAATGGATAAATAAATAATGGAAAAGATGCAGAGAAGTTCAATGAAGATGACCAGGGACTAGAGGCCAAGTCCTATTCAGAAAACCGAAGGCAGGGGGGGATAAAAATTGATGATTTTAAAAAAATGGATTTTTAAAATTTAAATCGGATTTTTTGGTTTTTATCAAATTTATTTTAATAAAATGCTTTTGGAGTAAAAATCTATCTCAAGATATTTTTCTATTTAAGATACATTAATATAGTTGATTCAGCATGAAATGGAGCTTAGTTATGTAGCATATGAGGCTCTATATTCTGCAATATTGGGACTGTTGGTGAGTCAACATGGGTCAGAGGAGGAGTTGCTGCGGGACAGAGATGACAGTGGCTCATTAAACATTATGATTTAAATTGAGTTGATTTAAATCAAATCCACCTTGACCGAAGGAGCTGACTATGTGGAGACTTGAGGAGGGATCCCTTCAGTCTTGATGGGACTTCATGTAAAGTCACCCAGAAAGACCGTTGGCTTACCTGAACGGTTGTTCTCTGGGCGCTGCAAGGAGAGTCCAAGCGTAAGTTAACACAGTCTATCTGCCCTAGGACTGAGTGAGTTTTTTCTCTTGGCCATGCCTCCCTTTGCCTCCATTATCTCAGTTTTAAAACAAAGAAGCAACCGTGCAGGAAGCCCGTTTCACAGTCACATCAAGTCAGTGGTCTCAAATTGCCAGGACCCAGGTGGGATTGGACTCTCCTCGCAGCGCCCAGAGAACAACCGTTCAGGTAAGCCAATGGTCTTTCTCCAGTGCGCTGCTTGGAGAGTCCAAGCATGGGACATACCCAAGCTATAATTTCCCAGGGTGGGCAGAGACCTGAATCTCCGGAGCCTCTGCTACTTTTTGTAGAATTCTCCTCCCAAAAGAGGCTTCGGCTGAGGCAAAGGTGTCAATTTTATAGTTCCTGATAAATGCAGTGGGAGAAGCCCACGTGGCCACTCTACAAATATCGAGAATGGAAGCCTGGGTCACCCAAGCCGCTGAAATTTTGGCGCTCCTTGTCGAGTGAGCAGTCACACAGCTAGGTGCAGTCCTGCCCTGATGTTCGTAAACAAGCTTGATGCAGGCCCACAATCATTGTCCAACCGTATGAGAAGACGCCTTGTGACCCAGCGGCCCAGGATGAAACGACACCAAAAATGATTCAGAACGCCAAAACTCCTTGGTTCTTTTAACATATATCCTAACAGCGTGTCGCACATCCAACTTATGCCAGTCATGTTCTCTAGGTTGTTCAGGCTTCGGACAGAAATTAGGGAGGATCACCTCCTAAATTCTATGGAAGATAGTATTGACTTTTGGTACAAATGTGGGATTTGTATTTGTATTTGTATTTATTAGGATTTATAGGCCGCCCTTTTCCCCGAGGGGACTCAGGGCGGCTTACAATCATTAGGGAGGGGGTGCAGTTCAAAAATAAACAATATGTGAACAAAGTAAAATACTAAAAACATAACTTGCATTCAACACTCAACACTCGGGTGGGGCAAATGAGAAGCTTATCTCCAGGCCTGTTGGGATAGCCAGGTCTTGAGGGCTGTGCGGAAGGCCTGGACGGTGGTGAGGGTGCGTATCTCGACGGGGAGATCGTTCCACAGGGTCGGAGCTGCAACAGAAAAGGCTCTCCTCCGTGTAGTCGCCAGTCGACATTGACTGGCGGATGGGATTCGGAGGAGGCCCAGTCTGTGCAATCTTATCAGTCGGAGGGAGGTGATCGGCAGAAGGCGGTCTCTCAAGTACTCAGATCCACTACCATGAAGGGCTTTAAAGGTGGTCAACAACACCCTGAAGCGCACCCAGAGATCAACAGGTAGCCAGTGCAGCTCGCGGAGGATGGGTGTTATGTGGGTGAACCGCGGTGCGCCCACTATCACTCGCGCGGCCGCATTCTGAACTAACTGCAGTCGCCGGATGCACCTCAAGGGCAGCCCCATGTAGAGCACATTGCAGTATTCCAGCCTAGAGATCACAAGGGCTCGAGTGACTGTTGCGAGAGCCTCCCGGTTCAGGTAGGGTCGTAACTGGCAGACCAGGCGAACCTGGGCAAATGCCCCCCTGGTCACAGCCGACAAATGATGGTCGAGAGTCAGCTGTGGATCCAGGAGGACTCCTAAGTTACGAACTCTATCTGATCCAACCTCAGCATAACTCTGTCAGTATGAATGATGCAAAGATCAGCCCTGACAGACAAGGCTGCCAGTTCGGATGTGATGGCCATGAGAAAAGCCGTCTTAAGAGTCAGATGGTGAAGACTTGCTTGACGGAGAGGTTTGAATGGTGCCCCCGTCAAGGCTCGAAGAACTAGAGGTAAGTCCCAAGATGGGCAATGGTCGGGGCTGACATTAGTGGCTCCTTTCAGGAAGCTCTTGACCTATAGATGTTGGCTCAAGGGGAGGGAGGACCCCTTGCTGAGGACTGTGGACAAGGCCGCAATTTGACGGCAGAGGGTGTTGGGGGCTAACCCTTTGTCCAACCCCTTCTGCAAAAAATCCAGCAACTCTGGAACAGAGGCCAAGACGTCCCTTACACCTGTCTTCCAGCACCAGGTTGAAAAGGCAGCCAAGGTGGCTTCATACATTCTGGTGGTGGATGGCCTCCTGGATGCCTGGATAGTACGAATGACCTTGTCTGAGAGTTTTTGCTTCCTCAGGAGCTCCCCCTCAAGTGCCAGACAGCTAACTGCAACCACTGGGGATCCGAGTGGCTGAGGCTCCCTGGCAGAGGGAGATCTGGTCTTGAGGAATTCTCCACAGTCTTTGGACCGAGAGACCTACCAGGTCCGCATACCAGGACCTCCTGGGCCAGCGGGGCGTGACCAGGTGGACTGCTGCTTCCTCCGGTAGTATCTTGGTCACAACCTGTGGAATGAGTGGCAAAGGGGAGAATGTGTACAAAAGTCCTGGGGGCCACTTGCACCTCAGCACATCCATCCCCTCCGCCAATGGTGAACGGTATCGGGAGAAGAACCGTGGCATATGTGTGTTGGAGTGTGTGGCAAAGAGATCTACTTGCAGTTTGCCAAATCTCCTTACGATCTGCTTGAGCAGGTCCGGATGCAGCTGCCATTCGGTGTGGTTGATCTGTTGTCTGCTCAGCCAATCTGCCTCCTGATTGCTGGTCCCAGAGATGTGGTTTGCTTTGATGGACGCCAGGTAGCATTCTGCCCACCTGCCCAGTGACTCTGCCTCCGCCATGAGCCTCTTGGAGTGAGTCCCTCCCTGCCTGTTTACGTGGCTCTTAGTGGCCACATTGTCTGTCAGCAATAGAACATGTTGACCCACAACCAGGTGTGAGAATCGTCATAAGGCAAGGTGGGCAGCCCTCAGGTCTAGCCAGTTTATGCTCTGGGCGGCCTCCCCCTAGTTCCACAGACCTTGAGTGAGCTGGCCCTGACAGTGAGCCTTCCAGCTGACCAGACTGGCATCCGTGGTTACCATGATCCTTTCGGGTTCCTTGAAGAGGCACCCTTTCTCGACCACTGTCGTCCTCCACCAAGAGGACCTTGGGGCAGGGAGACTCACCTTCCTTGAGGAATTGCTGATTTTGGCTCTCTGCATCGGCAGGAGGAACCATTGTAGTTCCCTGGCATGGAGTCGTGTCCAGGGAACCACCTTTAGACAGGAGATCATGAGTCCGAGGAGTTGCGATAGTGTGACGATCGGGACAGACCTGGAAACTTTTCAGAAAGAATTGGCTGAAGCCTTTAAAAATCATGCAGTTACGATGGAAACAAAAATTAAGGAGGAGATATCCGTTGCTCATAAAGAACTGTCTGATAAACTTGAAACTCGGGTTCAGAAGATCAGGGATGATATGTTGGGGGGTTTTAATTCGTTATCAGAATATGTTTCCGGAATTGAAAACAGATTAATATTAGTGACTCTAATATTAATTTGGTATCAAAAATGGATGTGGTTCAACAAAAAGTTGGAGATGCTGAAAAAGAAATTATTATGTTACAGTATAGACAAATGGAACTTGCATTAAGAATAAGAGGTTTACGTGAAAATAACCAGGAAAATTTGAAACAGATTCTTTCAGAAGCCTTCGATAATCTGATGGGAAGGCCAGGGGGGGATTTTGATTGGCAAATTGAAAAGGTCTATCGTGTTAACTCCTGGCTTACTAGACAGAAGCAACTTCCAAGGGACATTGAGGTGTACTTTGCTACAAGAGACATGAGGAATATGATATTGCAAGAGTCTTATAAAACCAAGCTTCAAATTGGGGGTCAGGAAGTGACTGTTTTGAAAGAGATACCACCTCAAATGCTAAGATCTAGGAAAGACTATGCTTTTTTAGTCGAAGAGCTTAAAAATCGTCAGCTACAGTTCAGATGGGATGCACCAGTCGGGTTAGCACTCATTTATCAGGGGCAAAGATACTGTCTTAATTCAGTATGGAAGGCCCGAGAATTTTACCATAATATCTTGAAAACTGGACACCCCGCCCCGCCTGGACCTAGAGAAAGAGAACAAGAAGGACAAGATAGACAGCAAACTACACAACTATCAACAAGGATGGATCATCTTTCTCTCTCAGAAGTACAAGGAGCCAAGGAACAAAGACAAACCCATGTGATTGCCAGACGAATGGACCAACAATTAAAAAAGCAACAATCAAAACAAACACCTGTTACCGGTCAAGATGCTACAGGTATCAGCTCAGGAGCAGTGGGAGGAGCCAGACCAAAGGTTAAATTCCAGGATGTTTAGATGGCTCTAAAAAAGCTTCAGGGAGCAAAAGATCACAACTAAATTCCTAACATGGAACGTCAATGGATTAAACTCCCCACAGAAAAGAAAGAAAATAAATCACTATTTTAAACAGTTCAAGAATGATATAATTTGTTTGCAAGAAACTCACATTAGATCAACTGATCAAAAATATTTGATTAATACAAGACTTGGACAACACTTTATAGCTTCTGCTTCAGAGAAGAAAAATGGTATAGTTATCTACTTAAGGAAGGATATGAAAGCTGAACTAATCGAAGCAGATCCCCAAGGAAGATATATCGCAATAGATTTGGTATTAGAATGGAAAAGGACATTGCTACTGGGAATATATGCTCCCAATCAACAACAAGATGGATTTTATAGAAAGCTTTATGCTAAATTAGTACAGTGGGATTATAGGTCCTGCATACTATTGGGTGACTGGAACGGTGTTATGGACACTAAGAAAGATAAGAAGGCTTCTCGGCAAAATACTCAAATGCGAGCGAAACTACCTAAGTCCTTTTTCGATGTGATGGATAATTTTGAACTGAGATATAATTGGCGAGAAAGAAAGGCAGAAGAATACGATTTTACCTTCTTTTCTGACAGACATCAATCCTTTTCTAGAATTGATTTCATACTAACTACCAATGATTTGCTTTCTAGGGTAAAGAAGACAAAGATATGTGCCAGAGTTTTATCAGATCATAACCCGGTTTGGATGGAGTTGGGAGGGGTGACACAAGCAAGAAGGTCTTGGAGATTGAATGAAAATTTATTTAGATATGAGAAATGAATGTAAAAAATTGTTAACAGAATACTTTGTTTTTAATATGAATAAGGGTACATCTATGGAAATTGTATGGGATGCAAGTAAAGCGTATATGAGAAGAGCTTTAAATAGATTACATAGACGCAAACAGGGGGAAAAGCGAACAGAACTGGAAGATGAAATTAGGAAGAAAGAGCAAGAGTTAACTTTAAAACCAGGAGATAAAAAGATTAAAGAAGCAATTACCTTATTAAAAGACCAATTTAATATGCTGATCTCAGACCAGGTAGCCACTAGTCTGTTATATGCAAAACATAACACTTTCTGCAATGCAAATAAATCTGATAGATGGTTAGCATATCTGATTAGGAAAAAACAAAAATCTCGTAACATAGCCAAATTACACTACAGAGGGAAAGAAGTGTATCAACAGGATGAGATTCAAAAGGTCTTCCGTGAATTCTTTATAGCGTTGTACAAGGGTGATAAAATTAAAGGTCTAGATATAGAGAGATACTTGGATAAAGAAAAAATACCCATAGTTAAAAAAGAGCAGGAAAGATTGAATCAACCAATAACTTCGGGGGAAATTCTACAGATAATTAAGCAGTTAAAGTAGGGAAGGCACCAGGTATAGATGGCTTGACAGCGGCTTACTATAAAAATCTACAATTAGAAATGGTAGAACCTCTTAAGGAACTATTTAATAAGATTCAAACGGAAGGCAAGGTACCCCCATCTTGGAAGACAGCTTTTATATCCCTGATACCCAAAGAAGACCAAGATATTACTCAACCAAAAAATTATAGACCTATATCACTACTTAATGTAGATTATAAAATATTTATTAAAATACTAGCAAATAGGTTAATGTTGGTTATTCAACAATTGATCCATAATGATCAAACAGGTTTTATTCAAGGGAGACAAATGAGAAGTAATATAAGATTAATTGTTAATGCACTAGAATATTTGGGAAAGAATAACCAAATTCCTGCTGTGTTCATATTTTTAGATGCTGAGAAAGCCTTTGATCGAGTTAACTGGCAATTCCTGTTGAAAACACTGCAAAAAATGCAAATAGGAGAACATTTCTTACAATCAATCAAAGCAATATATCAACAACAAAAAGCTCAAATTATAGTTAATGGAAGTTTAACAGATTCTTTTCAAATTGAAAAAGGTACAAGACAGGGTTGTCCCTTGCCGCCATTATTGTTTATCATAACTTTGGAAATATTGTTGAATAAAATACGGGGCTTGGAGGGCTTACAGGGAATTAAGATTAGGCAGCAAGAATACAGAGTATGTGCTTTTGCGGATGATTTGGTTATAATATTAACCCAACCGCAGGAATCTAGTTAAGATCTTAATGAATATGATTAATCAATATGGTCAAGTGTCAGGATTCAAAATAAATCTAGGGAAAACAAAAATATTAGCTACAAATATGAATACTAAACAAAAGGAAGTACTAGAAGGAATGATAGGATGTGAAATAGTTAAAAAGGTCAAATATTTAGGAGTTCACATTTCAACCTCAAACGGGAAGTTATATAAGTATAATTATGAACCACTTTGGCATAGTATACAGACAGAGATGAAAAAATGGGAGAAGTTACAGTTATCTTTGCTGGGAAGAATAGCAGCAGTGAAAATAAATATTTTACCTAAATTTTTATTTCTTTTCCAAATGCTACCAATACTTAAAAAAGATGTGAACCTGTTAGAATGGCAGAAGGGTATTAATAAATTTGTATGGGCAGGGAAGAAGCCGAGAGTAAAACTAAAAATAATGCAAAATGTGCGTAAGAGGGGAGGTTTGAAATTACCCAATTTAAAACTATATTATGACGCAGTAGTTTTATCTGTAATTAGTGATTGGATTAACTTAACAAATGATAGAATACTTAATATCGAGGGGCATGATCTAGTATATGGTTGGCATGCTTACCTGCTATATAACAAAAAAGTGGACAAGAATTTTAAAAGTCATATTTTAAGGAATGCTCTACTGCGGGTCTGGAAAAAATACCAATACAAATTAAATGATAAGATACCCATGTGGGCAATTCCTAGACATGCAATAGAAAATATGAACATAGTACAAAAACAGGATATAGTTACTTACAGACAGCTTCTTACCCTAGAAAGGGGTGTATTACAACTAAAATCCTTGGATGAATTAAAAGAGGAAAAGGTAATCCAAACATGGTTCCAGTATGGGCAGCTACAGGCCAGGTGGAAAACAGACCAAAAAATTGGTTTTATGCAAGTCGAGGATAATTTATTTAAACAAATAAGAGATCAAAGTTTAATGCATAAAAAGAGATTATATAATGTATTAATACAGATGGACTCCGAAACAGAACTAGTTAAAGACTGTATGATAAAGTGGGCTCAAAATATTGAAAAACCAATAATGCTAGATACATGGGAAAGGATTTGGGTAAGAAATGTAAAATTTACACAAGCCCAAAACTTGAGAGAAAACTTTTATAAGAGGTTTTATAGATCGCATTTAGATGCTAAAAAGTTGGCTTCTATGTATCCGAACTTACAACCCAAATGCTGGAGATGTGATTCCCTGGACGCTACATATTTTCATATATGGTGGACTTGCAAGGCATTTTGGATAAAAATATGGTGGATTATGCAAAATGTTCTTTTAAAAAGGATAAAGTTTACCCCTCAGTTATTTCTGTTAGGTATAATTACTGATTGTACAGCTGTAGAGATTAACTTGATTTTGCACCTAATAACCGCTAGATTGTTGGTGGCGCAATACTGGAAGAAGGAAGATTTGCTTACTATTCAAGAATGGACATTGAAAGTCACAAATTTAGCCGAGATGGCTAAAATATCGGCATATCTTAAGGACTACTCAAACAAGATATATAAATGAGACTGGAAAAAATTGATTATACTCAAAATAAATATGCGTCTAAGAAATTTCAGATAGCTTATGATTAAGATCAGGAATGATATAAATTGTTTAAAGTTAGTCTAGCAAGGAGGAGCTAAGTTCAATTTAAAGATGTTATCAATTTCTTATTCTTTTTTCAAATATATTTTAGACTGTTTTTGTTAAAAGATTTATACCATGTATGGGTTCTGGGAAGTCAGGGGAGGGAAGGTTGGGGGGGAGGGTTGGGGGGGAGGGTGGGTATATTAGGCTTGACGAGGGGTATTAGATCTTAAAGTAATATGTCTGCACATGTATACTGTCTTCTCTTATTTTTTCTTTAAAACTAAGATATGTTAAGTATATTGATATGGAAGTATAAATACCATCAACACAGAATGGAGTTTGCTCAGAAGCTGAAATACACCAAATGAATGAGAGGAAGAATGGGAAGCAGAGGTGAGAAGAAAGATAGGAAGAGAGGGATAGGAGAGAGGGCAAGTGGAGGAAGATGGGGAGAATAAGGAGGAGTGGAAAGAAGAGAGAGAAGGAGAAGGAGAAAGGAGAAAGGAAGGGGAAGTAGAGTAGAAAAGGACGATGGAGGGAAGAAGGGAGGTAAGAAGGGGGAGGAGAGAGGCAGAAGAAAGTGGTGTATGGAGAGCAGAAGAGCCAATAATTGGTTTCTATCTTTTTTAGGTTGTTTTTTTCCGGGAGTTGATGGCAAGATGGACTGATGTAATTATTAATTAATACAATATGATATTGGCTATGTAATAGTATACATGTGATTATATGTTATGAAAATGGAAAATAAAAAAAGTATTTTTGGAAGAAAAAAGAAGAACCTCAGAACTCTGTGAGTTGCGTGGATCGGAACCTGCAGGTAGGCCTCCTTCAGATCTATTGATGTGAGTAGATCTCCCCGCCTTACACACTCCAGGATCGAGTTGAGGGACTGCATTTTGAACTTCTTGTAGGCCAGATGCCGATTTAGACGTTTTAGATCCAATATGGCCCTCCATCCATCTGGGTACCAAGAAGAGGATGGAGTAGAATCCCTGCCTCTCCTGCCCCTGGGGTACGGGTTCTATGGCCCTGATCTGGAGAAGGTGGAGGATTTCTGCCTGCATGAGATCCCTCTTCAGGTGGCTTTTTGGTGTCGGGCACTGAATGAATGACCTTTGGGGAAAGGACAGGAATTCTAACACTAGACCCCCTCCTGATCATGTTGAGGACCCAGGAGTCTGTGGTGATCTCCTCCCACACATTGGCGTACACTTGGAGCTGACCCCCTATGGGAGGATCCCTGTGATGGTCATTTGCCCCTACGGAACTGACAGGAAGAGTTTCTGCCCCGGTATGGCTTCTGAAAGGATTGCTGTTGCTGCCTACCAAGTGACCCGAAGGAGCCCCTGTCCTGACCTCTGTCCCCACCTTGGGAATAGGGTCTATGGTAAGTGGAAGAGGTGGACGGTTGGTTAGTATCCTGGTTCCGAAAGGACTGCCTTTGAAAGGAACCAGAGTTCTTATGTTCGTTCTTTTTCAAAGTGGCCGGGAGGACCTTCCGTTTGTCCTTCGTTTCGATGACAAACTTGCTTAGGGCATCCCCAAAGAGCTGCTCCCCTTTAAACGGAGCTGAAGCGAGCTTCCATTTAGCCTTCATGTCGGCTTGCCAGTGGCAAAGCCACAGCAGCTGATGCGAGGTAACATTGGATGCCAACGCCCTAGAGGCAAATTTAGTAGCATTCAATAAGGCATCTGCCAAATACTCAACTGCTGTAATTATTTTGCTGACGTTATGCTTCCACCGGGATCCCCTGGTGGGAGGCTTAGCCCTCAACTGTCTCAGCCAAAGAAGGTGGAAAGAAGCCGAGGTGGATGCCCTGATAGCCCAGGCAGCCGCCTGGTGCATCTTGTGGCACGCCTTCTCAGATCTTTTATCCTCTGCCTTGAGACCTTCTAGGAGGTCGGCCGGCAGGTTTAAAGTAGAAGTCAGGGAAACCACCGGGGCATCCACCTCGGGCAATTTCAACACATCCTCCATCTTACCCTCAACGGAATAAAGGGATTTGTCCCCTCCACTAGGATTGGTCAATGTAATGGGCTGGGCCCACTGACGTTGGACAATGTCCATAAACAGATCCGGAACAGGAATGACCTCCTGAGTAGGAGTCGTCTCTTTGAATAGACCTTCCTTGGGATCCCTGGAAGAAGAGGGCGTAACAGTAGTACTCTTGGGAGCAGAGCCCAATTCAGTAGCTTCCTCGGCCTTATGTAGAATAAACAAGGTCGACTTGAACAGGCCAGTGAAGGCCGGCTTGTCAGGGGGAAGATCCTCTCCCATGGGGGTTGGGGATCTGCTGCTCTGAGGGGATTGGGAGTCCTGTTCCCCCCCCCTGGGAAATGGGCAAGCCTGGCTTTTGCTCTGCCGGAACAGGGGATGCCTGCTGCTGTGGGGCCTTGGCCTCTACAGTTCTTTGCTTCCAGGGGCCCTCCCTGGCCTTGCTAGTGGCCCCAGAAGCCCCCAGGGAGACTTTCCTGGTGCTGCCTTTCCCTCCCTTACTGCCCTTGGGGGGGGGGACTTCATTCGTGCTGCGCTTGGCGGAGGGCCCTGCCTGCACCTTGTCTGCATGCTTCCTGGACCGAAGAGATGTTTTGCAGCGGATAGGCACTAGATGCTTAGCCAGCTGGCTGAAGCACATCCGCGGATCCTCAGTGGAGGGAGGGCTGCCCAAGGGTTGGAAGCTGCCCCCGGGAGATCCAGCCTCAGGGAATGAAAGACAGGCCTGGCCGGCGCCCCAGACAAGGCCAAATCTTCCTGGCGGCAATCCGCAGCTGAGGGGCTCAGGTGATCTCAGTTTGTGATCCAATGGCACACTCTAAATGACCTGCTCTACACAAGGCTCAGGAGAAAATGGTGGCCGCTGCGCATGCAGCTCTAAGCAGAAAAGCGTGTGAACTACCAAAATGGCCGCTGCTGTCCCTACCGGTCTTACGGAGCACCGCTGCAGCCGCCGCGGCACCCAGCCACTTGCACAGCCTTCTTAAACAAGTGGTGGGGGACCCACACGGTCCGGGAAGCCTCCCGCCCATCCCCTTGCTCGCCGGCCACCACCGGACAAGCTACCCACTGCTTCCCACCCCGCATGCGACCAGTGGGCGGAGAAATGGACCGGAGCCCTCTCAGCAGATGCAATTAAGTCGGAAGGTATGAAGAGCTCATAGAATAGTGAAAAAGGAAAGTTTTTAAAGAGAAATTGAGCTTGGGGAGTCCAGATATCTGCTCTAGGACTGGAGCGCTCCCCAAAACAGTCCAAATGGGCGGACTGAGTTTTAAAACTGAGATAATGGAGGCAAAGGTAGGCGTGGCCAAGAGAAAAAAAATCACTCAGTCCTAGGGCAGATAGACTGTGTTAACTTACGCTTGGACTCTCCAAGCAGCGCACTGGAGAACTCCAGACCTCTTCGGTCTCATTTGGTTAGCCATTCATTGTTTTAATTTAGCCTCCAGTCCCCTGGTCATCTTTGCTGTTCTTTGTCTTACGTTAGTTTCCTAAAGATCAGATTTCCAGTTTGTTTTACTGCTGTGTTTTCTATGCCAAGGAAGCCGAGCATGACCAGAATTTCAGACTTTGTAATGCTGAATCACAGAATCTCAGATTTAAATGCATCTCCTCCAGCCATGCACTTTCGCTTCCCCATCCATGCCCTCTGCGATCAGGAATCAGGTCAGGAGCCCATTTCAGGGCCCTTGGGAGGCATCACCCAGTATCCTGTGGAGGTGGCACCCATCCAAAGCCTTCCATTGCTCCAAACGGAATTGACCACAACTTTCTTGTCATGGTGAACAGACTGAGGCAATTTTGAAAGTGGCATTCTCAACAGAGGCTCCATTGTCAGCACAGAAAGAAAAACTCCCACCACTTGTTGGTTGAGGCAATTGCTAAGAAAATGGGCAGGGGTGAAAGGAAAGACCCCCAGAGGGGAAGGGAAAAGGGAACACAACTGCTTTGGAGAGGAAGGGGGTTCTCAGTTGTGGTGGTGGTGAGGCTATAATACGTTGTGAAGGAAATTCCTGCTAGGCGCCACCTGAGAGGTAGCAATAAGGTTAGGGTTAGGGTTAGGGATGGAAGGCGGAGTCAACTTTGAGCCGGTCAGGATCGAACTCCAGACTGTGGGCAGAGTCAGCCTGCAATGCTGCATTCTAACCACAAGGAAGGAAGGAAGGAAGGAAGGAAGGAAGGAAGGAAGGAAGGAAGGAAGGAAGGAAGGAAGGAAGGAAGGAAGGAAGGACACTAGCAATAGCACTTAAGACTTCTATACTGCTTCACAGCCCTCTCTAAGCTGTTTACAGAATCAGCCTCTTGCCCCCAACAATCTGGGTCGTCATTTTACCCTTCCAGAAGGATGGAAGGCTGAGTAAACTTTGAGCCTGGTGAGATTTGAACTGCCTGCAGTACTGCATTCTAGCCACTGTGCTACCATGGGTAGACTAGTATTTTGGGGTCCTGCTACAAGAAAGCCCCCAGAGTATCACCAGCTGCAGCTTTAACTCTCTCCCCACCACCTCCGAGATTTTTATTTGTAGTTACTTGTATCCCACCTTTATTATTTTTACAAATAATTTTAAGGTGATGTACACATGCAAACACATCTTTGTGGAAATGAAAAATTAAGATGGAAGAGGACGACTGAAATAAGGTGCAACAGGAACAGCAAGCAGATCAAAATCAAGATTTTTCTGCTGATGATCAGGAAATTTTAAAAAATGGATTGGATTGGTTTAAAGAAGTGCAGCTCAATTAATGCAATTGCTGATTTCAGGCTTTTAGGGAGAATTCCTTAGCTGGGTTTAAACACTGCACAGCGCCTTCCCTGCCTTCAGAAAGAAGCCACAGCGTCTCTTTCCGCTTATGGTAACTCATCGCACCTAGCTGCACCTGATTGCTCCAGTCTGGAAAAGCTGCACCTTCTGGACCCTCCTCAAAGGAAATCACCTAAAGGCGACATGGACTCATCAGAGTAGGTGGGGATCACAGTACAAATAATTTTCACCTGATCTGACTGGCACACAATGGTGCCAATGAGTTCCTGCAGATAAATTGAAATAGGTTCAGAGAACTCTGTAGAGGAATATAAATCCTTCCATTCCCCACTAGCCTGTCAGAGCTGAAGAAGCTTCTTGGATGAGAAGTGAAATGCCTTTAAAGAAAAAAAGCAAGAAAGTCCAGTTGCCTCCTAAAAAAGCACCTTTGGGAGGTTCAGAGAAGGTGTCACAACTGCCTTGATCTGAACCCTAAGCAAGAACAATCTACAACTTTATTTATGAGAAAAAGTATTTACTAAAGGTGAAGTTCAGTACAATAAGGCAAAGCTGGATCTAAAATTTGCATGCCAAATTCCCAAGCATAAATCCCTCTGCCCAGGATCCTCTCCCCACTCCCGATTGTCCCATCATATTCAAACTACATGTTCATCCTTGGTATGTCACTATATTCCTTTAGAGCACTGGTCCTTGAATTTGAGTCTCCAGCTGGCACCCATTCGGCTTCCCTCCCCTCTGTAGCTCTTGGAGTGAAGCAAAGGTGTAAGGTGAATGTGAGGTGGCAGCTGGAACAAAAGGGAGGGCTAGAGGGAAGACCTCCAGAGAAGATCTCTGGCCAAGAGGGCCAGGGAACCAGAAAGTGGGCCATCTGAAGACAGATCAAGATAGAGGAGTATCCTGAGCCCCAAGAAAAGATGCCCCCAAAGGGACTGGCTGGTCTCAGACAATGCTGGAAAACTCAACCGACTGGGACTACAAGTCCCAACATTTGGTTAGAAGCCTACCTTGTTTTGCAGAAGACTTGAGGAAGAAACCAAGGATCAGCTCTCCCGGACCCAAGAAAGGCTGCAAAGATCAAAGTAGTGGAATCTTTGGCAAGAAGTGACCATGTCACCTTCCAGTCTGGGTTGTTAAACAACTAACACTCAGAAACAGTGGATGTCAAGAGGGACAATTTCAACAAGGGCTACTCAGGATCCCACACGCAGGATAAAGCCAGTGCAGGTTGGCTTCTTCTCCAAAGACCACCCACCCACCAATCCAGTGGGAAAAGGTGGGGCACTTAGGGAAACAGCTGATATGTAGCTGATGGAAGGGACATACATTTCATTTCATTTCATTTCTTAAATTTCTATGCCGCCCAATCCCGGAGGACTACATGGGAGTGCAAAAGGGGTGCTACCTCCAGGGAGGATTTCCAGTAAGTAACAATACCTGCAAGGGGGAAAAATAACCCAAAGGCAACAAAACACCGGGTTTTTGGCTCCATCTGTAGAAATTCAAATCAAAGGAAGTGGGGGAGGTAACAGGCAGACTTTAGCTCTTCATTTGCTTTGATCTTGTCCTCAAAGGGAAGCTAGTTCAAAAGGATCCAAGCAGGAAAACCGATAAAAGGGAGGGGGCCAAAAACACTAATTGGGAGATGGTGATGTTCCCCGGGTATCTTAAGTCACCAGTTATATCGTGAAATCTCGAAGGAGCTGCTGTCACCTCAGAAGACTATGTGGAAAGGGCTGGACCCAAAGAGGCTGGCTAGGGAGCAGCCAGAGTCTGCAGCTGCCCAGTCTGAAGGGGAGAGGAGAGAATGGAATGAAGAATTTAGAGATAGAATACAATAGAAATAGCATAGCAAAGAAATAGAATAGGATAGAATAGAAAACAGAACAGGTTACAGAATAAGATAGATTACTGGGATGGGATGGGATGGGATAGGGATAGGAAGAGAAGAGAAGAGAAGTGAAGTGAAAGAGAAAGAGAAAGAGAAAGAGAAAGAGAAAGAGAAAGAGAAAGAGAAAGAGAAAGAGAAGAGGGATAGGATAGGATAGAATAGCAATAGCAATAGCAGATTTTTATATACCGCTTCATAGGGCTTTCAGCCCTCTCTAAGCGGTTTACAGAGTCAGCATATTGCCCCCAACAACAATCCGGGTCCTCATTTTACCCACCTCGGAAGGATGGAAGGCTGAGTCAACCCTGAGCCAGTGAGATTTGAACCGCTGAACTGCTGATCTAGCAGTCAGCTGAAGTGGACTGCAGTACTGCACTCTACCCACTGCGCCACCACGGCTCTTAAAAAAGAACAGATTATAAAATGGATTACAGAAATGAGATGGGATGGAAGAGAAGAGACACAGGAAGAAAAGAAAAGAGAAATAGGAATAGCAGATCATCAGAGCAGAACAGAGCATAGGAACAGGAACAAGAACAAGAACAGGAACACAACAGGTTTATTGGCCAAGAATGATTGGACACACATGTGGAATTGGTCTCTGGGGCATAAGCTCTCAGTGTACAACTAAGTAACATAATCATATATACCAATAGGAGAAGGTAAACAGAAAAGATGAGAAAGATAATAATAATATAACCATACATAGACATAAGGATATAAAACATAACCGTTAATTTTAGCTGGTCTATCCTCAATTTAGTTTAAGGCTGGAATCTCTCCACTATTTTTAATACTGGCAGGGATGTTTCATACAGGCCACCAGGTGGAAGGATTCATACAACATGTTGTTTGGTTGCTGAAAGAATCTGCTTTCTGTGCTTCCCAAATACATAGCCTCTGTTTCCACAATCTGCTAAACCCAAATTAGCAACCAGAGATTCAGCAGGTTCTGATCAGTTCTGGAGAACAAGTAGTGGAAATTTTGAGTAGTTCGGAGAACCAGCAAATATCACCTCTGGCTGGCCCCACCCCCATGTATTCTCTGCAACCCGAGTCCCAGCTGATTGGGAGAAAATGGGGAGTTTGCAGTATCCTTCCTCTGCCATGCCCACCAAGCCACATCTACCAAGCCACACCATGCCCACCAAACCACGCCCATAGAAACGATAGTAATTTTTTTCAATCCCATTACTGTTAGCAAAGTATAACATACCATGGGTAATATTAAACACTTCTACACTTGCTGTGTGTGTCCAGACCAAAAAAAAAAAAAGAAATTGAGAGGAAGGACTGGGGAGGGGAAGGAGATGGAGGAAAAACTGCATCAGGAAAGAAACAGGGTGTCGAGCCAGCCTCCCTCAGCAACCAAGAAAGAACCCTCTTAACTCAATTTCACAGAATTAAGAGTACTTTTACTGGTTATAAAAAGCTAAGCAGCTAAGCAAAGCAAGATCTGAGGCAAACGTGCACGAAATCATAGATTGTATGTGACCCAAGCCCCTCCCCCTGGTAAGGCGATCCCTAGTGCAATCTGCAAATCCCTTAGGTGTCATGTGAGTTCCATCTTCAAAAAGCATCATCAGGTTGGTATGCAGGACAGTTGGCCTTGGCGGCTCCAATCACTGTCTCCAGCATGTGTAGTAGATGGTGAGAACAAAACTCCCTTCTCACAATCCCTCCTGTACTTAAAACTTCCCTTCCCAAATACCATGCTCCCCCTCCCCGTTTCAATGGCAGCCAAAAGCAAGTAGTGAAAAGGGGACTGACATCCGGCCCTCCTTCAGGAAAAGAAGTCATCCCTGCAAGAAAATAAAACAACAGAAACAAGATAACATAAGAAATATACATGTCAATTAGGATCAAGGTTTATCAGGGTACTTAGCATAGAACTTCCACAAGAGTCTAGGAGTTCTAACATGGGATTTATCAACCCACTCAGCCTTGTGGGGGGGAGTTTCCAGGAGACTAGATATTGAATTCGATTCCTACGCTTCCTGGAGTCCAAGATTTCTTTAACCTCAAAATGTTGCTCATCCTCAATTAGAAGAGGGGCAGGGGGTGCAGGTAGAGGCGCACAAAGAAAGAAGTGTGTTCTGGCTTCAAGAGGTTTACATGAAACACAGGATAAATCTGGTTAAAATGCTTTGGTAATTCCAATCATCCAGAAACAGGATTAATGATTTTCACAATAGGGAAGGGACCGATGTACTTCAGCCCCAGTTTCTTTGATTTCTGGGTGGTTAGAGAAACTTGGTGGACAAAAACACTCAATCTCCTACTTTGTACTCCCTTTGCCTTGCCCTCTTTTTGTCAGCCTGTTTCTTGTGCGGCCAGTGAGCAACCTCCAACGCTTTGTGGGTCATGGGCCAAATTTGGCGAAGCTGGTCACTCCATTCGGAGAGGGACAAAATTTACGGTTTTTCTCGAGGTAATTCAGGAATCAGTACAAATTCCTGTCCAAACACAACTCTAAAAGGGGTCAAGCCAGTACTGCTGTGCACAGAGTTGTTGTATGCCACCTAAGCATGTGGTAACAGTTCAATCCAGTTATCCTGCTGATAATTGATGAAACACCGGAGGTACTGTTCCAAAACAGAATTAGTCCATTCACAAGCCCCGTTAGTCTGAGGATGGTGGGCGGAGCTGAGCCCCTAAGCGGAGCCAATTAACTTCAGAAACTCCTTCCAGAAGAGGGAGGTGAACTGGACCTCCCACTCTATCCGAAATTATGCATTCAGGTACTCTGTGCAACCGGTATACATGTGAAATAAACAACTTAGCTAACGGCTGATGGGATTTTGGAACAGGGTACAAAATGAACTTGTTTGGAAAACAGGTCAGTGATAATCCAAATCACGGTATTTCCTAGACTCTCTGGCAATTCAACAATGAAGTCCATCAATATCTCCTTCCACGGGGCCTCAGGATGAGCCACACCTTGGAGAAGGCCTTGGGGCTTTCTTGGTCGGCGCTTTGCGGCAGCACAAACTGGACAACTGGCTATGTAGGACTCAATGTCTTTTTTCAATGAAGGCCACCAAAATTGCCTCTTAACCAGATGTAGAGTCTTTACAAAACCAAAATGGCCTGCAATTCGCGAATCATGGGGCGGTTGAAGAACAATAGCTTTTAGGTTTGCAGGAACATACAATTTAGCCCCTACCCAAGGCAGTCCATCCTTCATAGTACATTCATTTGAATGTTCCTTGCACCAGTCGTTGGACTCAAGGTCAAGTTGAACTGGTTGAAATGTTGCACGAAATGCATTTGTTTAGGAGATAGCTTACGAGGGTTCTTCAACGCTTCCAAATTTTTATGATCAGTCCATACCTCAAAAGGGTGTTTAGCCCCTTCTAAGAAATATCACCAGGTCATCAAAGCCCACCTGACTGCAAAAGCTTCCTTTTCACATATAGCCCATCGTCTCTCCGTCTCCATCAGTTTGCGAGAGATGTAAGCGCATGGCTGCAACTTCCCATCAGCATTCGTTTGAAGTAATACTGCCCCCACCGCCACATCACTGGCATCAGCTTGAATAATAAATGGTGTATCCATATCTGGGTGTTTCAAAACAGGTTCAGCTGCAAAGAGTCGCTTCAATTTTTCAAAAGCGGCTTGACACTCCATAGTCCAATTCAAAGGCTTACCCAGTCTGGGCTTGGCCTCCCCTTTTAACTTTAGGAGATTTGTAATGGGCAGAGCAATGCTGGCGAATGAGGGGATAAATCGACAATAAAAATTTGCAAATCCCCAAAAACTTTGTAATTGTTTGTGGGTGCGAGGGGGCGCCCACTCAGTGACAGCCTGGACTTTTGCTGGGTCCATCTCGCTGCCATTGTGGGAGATGCGGTAGCCCAAGTAATCAATTTTTTCCTGATGAAATTCACATTTAGACAATTTGGCATAAAGTTCTGCGGCCCAGAGTTTCTTAAGTACTGATCGTACTAATGTCACATGTTCTTCACAGTACTTGTCTCTGGCTAGATCAATTTCCACGTCCGCTGCCAATTCGTACTAGTGTTGCAAGTTACGGGGGGGCTGTTTACACAGTTCTGGTATATATCTTTGTTTAAGCCATCCATAAGGCTTTCCATTAAAACTTCTTCTGACTAATCCCCGCATATAAATGGACAATTCACGAAACTCTTGTATATAATCAGCCACTGGGCTCTTTCCCTGGGTAAGAGTTTTCTGTCAGTGTTCCAAGTATTATGTAGAATTAAATCAGAGTCCAAGGCAAAACGATCCTTAAAGTTCCAATTTAATAAATCAGACATCTTAGCACATCTGAGTAATCCCAATTCTGAATGTTACATCAGATTCCCAACCAGTTGAAAGTTCATGATCTTGTCCCCACATCCACAAATCCATCACATGGTCCAATCTTCTTCTTCCATGCTGTCATCTCCACCCAGCTGCTTCCGGTCAGGTGTAAACGTGCAGAGAAAAGTGCAGCCTGACATTTTCATTCTGGTTCTGGCCTTCCGCTCTGTGAGCAGATCATCAAAGCGTTTCCTCAGGGAGGTCATAAATCTATTATAGTCTCTCAGTAGGGAGGAGTCATCGTTATGCAGGTCAACCATCCATGCCACTGCCTTGTTCTCCAGCCCCATGGTAACCGTACTAACCACTCTTACCTTGGCTTCTTCTGTGGGGAGATCCTCTCCGAACTGTTGCATGAAATTCCAGACTTGGACCAGGAAAAATACTAGGTCATTTGATTCCCCACCAAATTTCACATCAAGCGGAGGAACTTTTGCCAGCTGGCATCTGCAGGGGAGGGGGGCTCCCCCTCTTGGAAGGGCTCTCGTGGCTGCTGCTGTCGGGGCTTCTCCATCCTGATGAGCTCCACTGTCTGCCCCCAGGACCCCCCTTGGGCGGAACAGGGCCTCTGCATTTTTCTCCTTCTGGGTGATCAGCTTCTTTTTTGGGACCGCTCTCACGTAAGCATCTCCTCTCCCAAGCCTCTTGAAAGAGTTTCATAGCCTGGGACATCATAAGGTTCTCTTCATTGGTGTCCTGCCAAGCAGCTGCTGGCTGCCAATATCGCCTTGTGATAACTCCAGCCGGAATTTCCTCAAGGTCATACTTCTGTCCCACTCTCAACGACCACCTGGGGTGGACGGATCGTTCCTCCAAATTCAGATCCGCCATCCGCTCCGTCTCCAAGGGACATGAGGATGCCGCTTCCCCCATGTCATCCTCCTGGTCACTGCCTGGATGGGACATTCTTTTGAAGGTTTTGGTTTTATTTACATTCCCCTCAGAAGGTGTTAGCTCTGGGATGAGTGTGAAAGTGAGATCTTGCTTAATGTCGAGCCAGCCTCTCTCAGCAACCAAGAAAGAACCCACTTAACTCCATTTCGCAGAATTAAGAATACTTTTACTGGTTATGAAAAGATAGCAGCTAAGCAAAGCAAGATCTGAGGCAAAAGCGCACAAAGTCATAGATATCAATATGTGACCCAACCCCCTCCCCCTGATAAGCCGATCCCTAGTCCAATCTGCAAATCCCTTAGGTGTCATATGAGTTCCATCTTCAAAAAGCATCAGGTTGGTATAGAGACAGTTAGCCTTGGCGGGTCCAATCACTATCTCCAGCATGCGCAATAGATGGTGAGAACAAAACTCCCTTTTCACAATCCCTCATGTACTTAAAACTTCCCTTCCCAAATACCATGCTCCCCCTCCCCGTTTCAATGGCAGCTGAAAGCAAGTAGCCAAACAGAGGCTGGCACAGGGGGGGAGGAGTCTTTGTGGTTCCTGTGTCCCTGGGCAAGAGAGAGGCGGGGCACAACAGGAAGTCTCTGAGGGGTGGGACAAAAACCTTGGGGATGATACTGAAAGAGGATGATGACCAGCCAGCTTCCAGGGTTAAGATGCCACACCCCTCCCTTCTGTTCAAGGTCTCCAGGATGCTCCTCTAATATGTGCTGATTTCCTAAAATGATTTTCGGAAGAGGCACCTTCCAGCTGCTGGATCAGCAAAGCCTCTCCCCCCAGTTTTGCAACTTGGCAAAGTAGAGCAGCTCGGGGTGGAGGTGAGGGAGGTCAGCACAGTGCCAGCCAATAGGATGATCTCACAGTTCAAGGTGTGGCTGCCCCTCTACGACCAACCAGCATCCACCACGGCCCTTCCCAACAGCCTGGGGGTCCTGTTTCTGCAGCTGGCAGAAAGGAAAGTCTCACTGCAACCCACATCTTCAGCTGTCCTCTTGGGCCATCTGGTCCCAAAGAGGGAGTCAGGAACAATTGCAGATGGCCGACTGGCTCTTATGAAAGGCAAATATCAGTACTGAATTGAAGCAAATTTACCTTCTATGCGAACATGATTTAGAAGACAAATCGAGGCCAAGGTTCCAACAATGCAACAGACCCTGCCTCTATTGGCCAGGAAGTGGAGGGCAGAGGGGGGTTCCTTTTTGGTGCCCTTTCCCTGTTCCACCCTTCAAGGTGAAGACAGTCCAGAATTTCTGACTGCCCCACTCCATTTCCATGACTAGCTTCCCCCTCTCTGCCTCGCCAGCACAGCCGGGCTACAAACTTGCCACCCCGAAAGGCGAGGATCCCTCAGAACACTAACAGCGTTTCTGACATGACTACATGAAAGTCTTTGAAGATCTGGGTGCCAATGCCCAGTTGATGTGGGACTTTCCATCAGAAGATCATCCACTCAGGGCGAGAAAACACACCCATCAACGTTGCTTTCACAGGAAAAACAGCACAATGCAATCACTGACCAGATAATAGCCCTTACATAGCCCTTTAATAAGACAAGGATCCAGGTTTATGCTCCAACCGAGGAAGCAGAACAGAAGGAGGTTGAGTGTTTTATCATCAGGTTCAATCTGAAATCAGCTGACCATTTAGGGGGGGGGGCGGAGCGATCACTAATTGGAAACAGGAAAAATAACTCACCTGGGGGTTGAGTCAGTGCCAGGTGGGAGCCCAGCAGGCGCTTCAAATGGGGGGCTTGCCTTGGGGTCACCTCGAGGTGCAAGTTTAATTGTCAACACTAGTGTGTTTTTTTAAAAATATATATTTTATGCTCTGAACTGTCCAGGGCAGCTTCCTCTTACAGAAATAAAAAACAAAATTAATTTAAATTGAACTGCACAATACAGCAAACTGAGATAAACCATGATTCCTTCATGGTTAATCATTGTCCAAGTCTTTCCTGGCCACCTTGTGACTTCACTACTGCAATGAGCTCCCCATGGAGTTATTTAGAAGCCTCAGCCGGCCCAGAATGCAACGGGGATGGCAGTGATGAGAATGTTCATATGTGCTCCATGAGCTGCCCTGGCTGCCAACTTTCTTTCAGCTGCAATTCGACACACCAGTCATTACCTGTGAAGTCCTTCATGGCATGGGGTCTGGGTACCCAAGGGATGCTTGTGCCCTGTAGTATCTTGCCAGTCAATTCTGGGTTCCTTTGATTAAGTAATGAGAGAAGAGGTCCTTCTCTCTGGTCGTACTGCCTGCCCTCTAGAATGTGCCCCCACCCCATCCTGTGCTTTGAAGGGGCCTAAAGACCCAGCTCCTCTGAGCAGTGCAAGATGCTTATTGTTGTTTCCTGGTTTTCACTATATTTTGCTTTTTGCAAAATCATTTAATTGTTCTATTGTTCTCTGATTTCAAAATTGCCCAGAGTCACTTGGAATCATGCAGTGTAAACATTTAATTATAAAAAAAATTAAAAACAAAAACAAATCTTCTATCGTATAAATGCTACTGGCCAGTAGGAGGCATGATGTGATCAGTTTTTTTCTTTATTGAGACTTATCAGGCATAGGTTTAAACTCCTTTTCCCTAGATTTGCCATGGGGGTCAGCGGTTAGAATTCAGTATTGCTGGCAAACGGCCCACAGCCACAAGTTCAGTCCTAATCGGCTCAGGGTTGACTCTGCCTTCCTTCCTTCCAAGTTTGGGGAAAAAAAGGACCCAGATCGTTGGGGGAAATGTGTCAATAATGCTGACATTGTAAACCGCCCCGGGGAGTGCTGTAAAGGACTGTGGAGCGGTATAAAAATCTAAATGCTATTTGAATTCTAGGCCCTCGGTGGCTCTACAGCACATCAAGCACTTTTTCTCTTGTCTCAGCTGTGAACCGCTGGAGAGTTGGGCCTGGGACATGCACAGAGTCTCAATACAGACAAACTCACATCACAGATGAGCTTCTACTAATCAGGAGCAATTATAATGTGTGTAAAAGCTAAACAAAACCCTCTCAAGGGGAAAGATCTTAAAGCTTCCAGCACAATCTGAGAGTATGTAAAAAAGAGGCCTTAAGAAGCCTGTGGACGTGGATTTCACCAGATGGCGCACACAGAAATCACATTAACCATATTATTGGGACAAGGAGATGGAAAAGCTCAATTATATTAGCAAAGACATGCCCAGAGGCTACCTGTGGACCACATCACCCACCACTGCGTATGTGCAGTTCCAAGTGAAGCTAACCAACGTCTACAATTTGATCTTGAACAAACGTTACCAGTAAGGAATCGCTTTTGAAGTCTCCCTGCTAAGGAACCAGAAAAACTGTGGAATAAAACCAAGATGTGGAGAAGGAAGAAAGCTTAGCAAAGCATTTAACAGACTGTTAGAAGCCTGAAGAAGCCATCTTAGAACAAGGCTTGAGATGGAAACTGACGCATACAAACCATGATCATTTTCCAAAGCTCTCTGAACTCAAAAGGAGGCTCCATACTCAAACTGGTGTGCTAAAAGACACCAACCTACAGGTGGGAACCGCTTCGAAGAACGTCAAGCAAAGCTGAAAGATGAAATTCTGCACATATCAACCTCCAAGATTCCTGATGATCTTCCCTGTTTACAAGAAAGTTTAGAAGAGAAAGTTAGAGCAACACTCCGATCGTTACAAAGTCAGAAGCCCACAGGAATTCAAGGAGCAGCAGAAGAACCAAGAAAGGTGCTAACTAAACTCTGAGGGTCCTTGCTGTTCTCTCAATTCAGTTGTTTCCCTGCAGAATTTCATTACCCAAACTAGTGAACATCCTCAGGGACTGGCATTGATGATGTTGCCTACTTTGGTAATGAAACGTCTGTAAGAAAACAATCAGACTCAGAGAGCACCAAAGACCCCACCCTTCGACCCTGAGCTACAAATATTCTCTTTTATTGGTAACTAAACTATGCCAGCAAATGCGTAGAACAATTCAGTGGGCAGCAATGGAGGAAATCAGATACCTATTAGCAACAAAAGAAGCAGCAGTAAAAAAATATGCTACAGACCAGGACTTGGTAGGGTAACTTTGGAAAAGATATTCGGATTTTTTTAATTTATTCAATTAGGCACCGCCTACTTCCAAACGGACTCAAGTGCACTGCACAATAAACCAAAAATACAAGATCTATGGAAGCTAAAATTGGACTTCAAAGAAGCAAGATAGAATGCAGATGCTTTTAAACTTTGCTGATAAAGAAAATTCCTGAGAATATCATGAATAGTCAAGAAAACCAATGAATGGACCATAGAACTAATCAGTTCAGAGAACTTACTTGAAGCCAAAGGCTGAAAGTATCATATTTTGTACCCAATATGCAGAGATCCAGAAAGGGGGGGGGGGATTTGGTATTAAGACACAAGGCTAGTTCTGCCTTAGGCACAAAGCCAGTTGTGTGCCTTGGTTCAGGCACATCTCAGTCTTAGGACGAAGGCAAGGGAAGCCATTTCCAAAAAAAGGTTGCCAAGAAAACTGCTGTGAGTTTGTCCAGGCAGTCCCAGGAATCAACACTGACTTGAAGGGCCCCCCAAAAATGCAAAGACCCAGCTCCTTTGAGGACCACTTCGTAATGCTTGTCTCAACTACAACAGCAATAGGTCCACATTGGAAGAGTCCAAAGGCCAGTCTGGAAACAGATGATGCTGAAGAAAGTTTATCAACATGGTTAAGGGTTGGCACTGACACAACAAACACACAATATAGTCCATCACAGATACAGATTAACAGAGTTGGAGGGGACCTTGTAGGTCATCTAGTCCAACCCCCTGCCCAAACAGGAGACCCTACACCATCTCCAACAAATGGCAGTCCAGTCTCTTCTTGAAAGTTTCCAGTGATGAAGCTCCCACAGCTTCCGAAGGCAACTTCTGTTCCATTTGGTTGATTGTTCTCACTGTCAGAAAGTTCCTCCTTCTTGAAGCTCTCCTTGATCAGTTTCTATCCATTGTTGGCACCTTGAGAATAGCTTGACCCCTTCCTCTCTGTGCCAGCCCTTCAAATATTGGGACACTGTTATCATGTCCCCCCCTGGTCCTTCTCTTACTAGACTAGCCATGCCCAGTTCCTGCAACCGTTCTTTATATATTTACTAAATGTAATCCATTCTAATCTTGATTGCAGGAAAAACGATTTCAGCAAGAGTAGTAAATGTGTGGAACACCCTAACTGATCCTGTTGTTAGTTCCTCTAACCCCAATACCTTTTGCCTTAAGCTGTCTACCGTGGACTTTACGCGTTTCTTAAGAGGTTCCTAAGGGGTGTGTGTGCATAAGCGCACCAGCGTGCCTATCGTCCCTACCCTACTGTCCCATATGTACTTTTTATGTGTTTATGGCTGTTTTGCTTATTTATATCCATTTAATTGTGCCATTTTTCCATATGTTTTCATACTTGTTTCTTTGTACTTGTTGACAAACAAACAAATAAATATTTAAGCTCTCATCATCCTGGTTGCTCTTCTCTGCACTCTTTTTAGAGTCTCAACCTCTTTTTATAGTGTGGTGACCAAAACTGTCTAGGTGTGGCCTTACAAACGAGACCAAGGCAGAGTCTGAGGAGGGTTTCCCCAGGAGCCTCATGGGCAAAGCGGGCAATTCTGGAGGTCTCCCCACTGCACAGGGGGTTCTCCAAGGCCAGGTAGCCAGTGGGTGTGGTCTTGAAAGACACTACCTCTATGATGGCTTTGGAGGTAGCAGCAAAGGATATATATACCGATGCAATCTGGGCTGCTCTCCACCATGCTTCCTGGCATGATCGATGCCTGATCTTCTGGATTTTATCCCACCAAGTTGGAAAGAACAAAAAGAGTTGAGTATGAGCTGAATGGGGGAGGGGATGCAATGCTCATCCAAGGTTCAATAGATTTGAGAGACTATTCCAGCACAACCTGCACTGGTGAAGCAGCATGGTGTGCAAGTTAGCAAGATGCCGAATCTGCTCTCTTTGTGGCAAAGCAGCCACGGGACACCCCACACAAAGGCCACCCCAAATGGAAGGGGCCATTGCTCAGGGGAATTCATTTTCAGGACTACCCCTCCGAATCCAACCTCTTCTGCATGCCCTGCCCTCTCGTCTCAGTCCCAGCAGAGGCTGTTTCTCTTTCACCAGATTTCAAACTGATCATTTGTTTTCTGACTGTTTTTCTTATTTCATATTTAACTGGCTGTGGGCTCCCCTGAGCGCTCAAACCGAGCAGCCCCAGGGACTGCAAATGACAGAAAGAGAAGCAGATAAGTCAAAGGAATTGCCTCCTCCGTTGTTTTTTTCATTTCCCTCTCCAACATGAGATCTGATTTAGCCAGCATTGCTCAGAGAAAGAGGCAGAATAAACAGGGTGAAACCAATACTCAAAAAACATTTTGATTTGGAACCCAGAGCAACTTTTAAAAAAATTTGAATGTGATATTTGGATTACATTAAATATGTTTGCTTTATTTCCCCTCCCTCCTCCAACACATATCAATTAAATCAGTTTTTTTTACTGAAACTTAAACAACTGAAATATGGCAGTGACAGCAACGGAGTCCGTAATCTGAACGTTACATTCAAACACACTCAAAATTTTATCAGAAGATTTTGATTGGAACAAGCCTGTCAATATTTTAGTTCTGAAATACATGACACTCACATTTGACAGTATGTGCTTTTCTGCAAGGAGGAGTGTGTGGGCTTTTATTTTGGGGATATCAAAGAGACCAAATTTTCCAAAGCTGCTGCAAGGAATGATGGCTGGTCTCCTTTCCTTCGGCTGCCAACTAACCAAAGAAATATTGGCACCAAGATGAGCCTTGCAAACAAATTTCTGCTTTTTAACCGGCACTAAATGTGGCAGAACATGACAGAAGGACAGGTGAGAAGGAGCCTGCTTTGGTCTCTATCCCCACCCCCAGATACCCACGCATTTAGGAAATCTATTCTGGCATGAGGGATCCTTGGATCTCTTTGTGTCTCTCAGGTTTTAGGAACACCTATTTCTATTTCACTAAGCTCTTAAGGGCAAATTGTTTTAACAAGGATTCTAATTTGTAATGTGTATTGCTTTAATTTTGCATTGTTTCATGCTTTTCATTGTTATTAGCCAACTTGGAAGCTAGAAAAAAAAGCAGAAAATCATACGTTAGCAACAACAATTTGCATTTTAGCCTGAAATTTTGCTTGTTTGGCTCCAATGACATAATGGAAATGCACTGGACTGACTACCATCTTGCCACAGCTGGTATGGAATGGGTCGTGGCTCTGGCTGCAATAGCAATAGCAATAGCAGTTAGACTTATATATCGCTTCATAGGGCTTTCAGCCCTCTCTAAGCGGTTTACAGAGTCAGCATATTGCCCCCACAGTCTGGGTCCTCATTTTACCCACCTCGGAAGGATGGAAGGGTGAGTCAGCCTTGAGCCGGTGAGATCTGAACCGCTGAACTGCTGGTAACAGTCAGCTGAAGTGGCTACAGTACTGCACTCTAACCACTGCGCCACCTCGGCTCTGGACCCCAAAACTGAAGTGGACAGTTCTAGGATGGAAGAGACATTGAAAAGGAGTGGGTGGTCGAGAAGCATGAGTTCAAAAGATGCTTCACTCAGCCTTCTAAATTACAAGGCTGAGTTCATTCAGCTGTGACCTTGGCTGCTGTTTCTAGGTCTTATTTTCTGGCTGAATTAGAGGAAAATCACCTGGTTTATGATCTAAAGATGCTTCAAAAAGGCCTCCCTGAGTTTAAGGGCCAAAGGGATTTTATGCTCATGTTACACGAATTCTTTTTTCTAACTTTCCTAATGTTTAGCTTAATCACTGCAATATATACACAATATATTATTGTGCTGTCACCGATCTTTTGTTTCTTTGATTTAAAAAGTGCATGGTAAGATGTTTTTGTGGATCCAAACAATGGACTAGCAACCAAACTACCTGCCTGTGGACAGTCCAGCCATCCAGGCTCTCCTACTTATCCCCACTTGACAGGGTCCACGAAAGTAGAAGTAAAAGCTCACATACGCCTCCTCCTCCCCCACAACAGACAAGCACATAAGGTGTGGCAAGCAGGACCCTCTCAAGGACCCCCAAATCCCCAGGATGAATAAAGAGAGGAGGAGCTGCAGCTGTTAACAAGCACAGCAACACAAAACCTAACCCCACAGCCACACCGCCTCCTCCCCACACTTGGCATCATCTGGAGAGCAGGCACCAAACACGCAGCCCACGATTTGTGGGTGGCCATCAAAATGCAGATGCAGAATGAAAAATGAGTGAATTCTCAGACTCTGGTGTTTACTCCCCCCCCCCCCATCCCTAAAAGGATCCATTTGGGAAACTAATGTACACACCCACACACACCCCAGCAAAACAAGGCTATTGCTTTCCCTAAACTGGGCTCCCTGTAGCCTTCAATTAAAACATTTTCTGACTTCTGACCCTGCAAATAAAATTGCTCACCTTTTCATCCTCCCAGAAGCGCACAAGCTGTCTGTGAGCTCTGGTCAATTCCTACTCCTGTTCTGTCCTGAAAGGTGTGCCCGGTCAGTCTCTGGACACCCTGTGGAGAATCTGCCCCCCTTTCCTGCCTCTGGAAAGGCAAACCTTGCAAGGAACAATGCCAGCAGACAATGGGTGCACAGAAGTCCCTCAGGTGACCCTCTTGCCCAGGTGTGTGTGTGTATGTGGGGGTCTTTAAGCCCTTCTCTCATGAGGATTGAGGCACAACAGCCCTTCCGGCCACCGACAGGGCCTGCTTCTTCCTCCACCCTCCTTTTACACCTGAGGGCCACTGCAGTTCCCCTCCAGGGCTTCAGGATTTGGGCTTCTGCCCTGGTCCTTCGGCCTTCCCTGCTTCTCACCAGCAGAGAGACCAAGAAGAGTCCTACTAAGGAGCAGAGCCTGCTGGGGCCGGCCAAGGTCAGCCGGAGCCCTCTTGCAGCCCAGCAAATGTCCTCCAAGTACCAGTCAGAAGTCCCTTTCAAGCCCCGCAGGCACAGGCCTGTCCCCACACCTGTGGCCGCAGAGCTTGGGCCTTTCCCGAACCGGCTTCCAGCCAGCTCCCTCCTTGGCCGGCGGAGGAGTTAGGCAGGGAGAGGGGCGCATGATTTTAGACGCCTCTCGCATCCTTCCTTTCCGAGGCCTTTCTCTTCGGGGCGTCAGGAATAAAGACCGGGAAACCGCCGCCCGGAGGAGGAAGCAACTTTCTCCGCTCAGCGCCCGTCTTGGCTACGGATGGTTGACTCGCTCCTAGGCAGAGAAGCGGCGGTCAGCCTCCCTCCCTCCCTCCGAAGAGCTTGGCGGTTGCCCCTCGGCCTGAGCCACGGTCCGGGCCACTCTCTGCCCAGCTCCGGACCAAGCCAGGGCTCCCGAATCCCTTCAGCCCCGGAACTTCTCCGCTGCTCTGCCCGGCGCCCTCCCTTCCTCCCGCAGCCCGGAAAGGCCAGGTCCGGGCTGGGCATCGGCTCTCCGGCCTCGTGGGCCCCTCTTCCCCCCAGCGTCCTCCGGGCAGCGGCTCCCGCGGGCTGGGGCGGCTGCTCCGGCTTGCAACGCACGAGCCACTCCTTCCCTCGGCGGCTCCAGTTTCGGGCAGCGGCGGGGGCCGCATCTGGCGGCCCCGCATCCTGGCCGACCGGCAGAGCTGCCGCGGCTCCTCCGGGAAAAGGTTCGAAGTCCCCTCCGTCACGCGCGACCGGAGCGGAGCCCGCGACAGCAAAGCCGAGGCGACGGCGGCGGCGCAGCGGAGGCTCCGCTCCAGAGACCGGGGGGGGGGGGGACGGGACGGAGGCGCCGCCGTCCATCTCTTACCTCCGACGCCTGGAAGGGAGCGGGACTCGCCGGCGCAACTGCCCGTCTGCTTCAGGTGCACACCGCCGCTGGCCGGGGCTTCCGCCGGGGGCGCATCGAGCAGCGAGGGAAACGGCCGGCAGGGAACTGCTTTCCCGGGAGAGCCGCCCGTCAGTCGCGACCGAGCCTGGAGCCGCGCCACCCCCGCACCTGCCGCCCTGGGAGAGCTGGGTCGTGCTAGGCCGGCAACAGCGGCTCGCGCGGCGGCGCCTCCGGCCGCGGCTAAAGGACAGAGCGGCGCGGCGGGCTCGGACGCTGCCGACGGGAGGGAGCGAAGGATGAGCGCCGCCGTTCTCGGCGAGAGGGGAGGGGGAGGAGGAGGAGGAGGCACGCACGCGCGAGGCGGCTCCGCGGGGGCGTCGTCGCTTCTCTGACAGCCCCCCCCCCCGCGGACCCGCCCCCTCAGCCGCGCGCGCCCAGCCGCCTCCGCAGGTGCCGCTTCTGGCGCGGGGAGGGGGGAGGCCGGTCCCGCGCTCGGCAAGCCGGCCCCGGGAGATCCCCCGCCAAGCAGCAGCAGCAGCAGCCTTGCCCGGTTGCCCTTGGCCGGCACCGAGGCCGCCCCGCTTCTCGCAGTCCCGCGCCGCCGTCGCGCCTGCCGATGGAGGCTCCGGGACGAGGGGCTCCGGGAAGCGGGGCCGCTTCGACATCTCTCTTCTCTGGCCGAGGGACAGGTTGCGCTCCGGCTGCGCCCTGGGAAAGGGGGGAGGCCGGCTCTTGTCCGCCTCCCCCAGCAGGGCCCCGGCCCCCGGTCTGGCCGGCCTTGCGCTCCAGATCCCACAAGAGCAGCTGGTTGCGGGTTGCTGCCCCGGATGCCCCGCCGGATTCCGGCGCCGCCCGTTGGCGGCGAACAAGGAAAGGACGTTTAGGCGCATCTCCACCCAACCTGGAGGGCGTCCGAAGGGCGCTTCCCTGCCCCGCTCTCTCCTGGCCAACAGCGGGGGCGAATGGGCCGTGTTTGTCTTGCTAGAAAGGTGCTGGCAGCCCCCGAGGTGCCGTTGGTTCACCTTCCCCAACGTTCCTCCGGTGCTTCGTAAAGAGAGCTCTTCAGCCTCCCAGAATCATTGTGAGTGTACAAGTTTAATGCATTGTGTTTGGTCACATAATCAGCCAGATGTCTGTAGAGATTATCTGCCATCCAGGTCATGGTTGTCCCAAAGGTGCTTTTTTCAGGAGGCAATTGGTTTTTTTTTTTCTTTTGAAGACGTTTCCCTTCTCATCCAAGAGGTTTCTTCGGCTCTGGCTGCATGGCTGGATGGTGGGGAATGGAAGGATTTATGTTCCTTGCAGACAGCTGGTCTTTTGCATCCTTTTAGAGGGTCCTTGAAACACTGTGAGAACTGAAGAAGCTCCTTGGATGAGAAACAAAAATTCTTCAAAGAAAAAAACCCAGAAAATCCAGTGGCCTCCTGAAAAAGCACCTTGGGGACAACCATGACCTGGATGATTGATAATTTCTACAGACTTTTAGCTATGCAATTTGGGATGAACATCCTTGGAATGGAGTGGGACCAGGAATGGATTCCCAGAGGAAAAAAAATTGCAGACTACAGGAACCAGGAGCACCACTCAGGTGACCCTGAGGACACGGAGAAACCTCCAAGTGCTACAACATTCCTCTACAACAGTGGTTCTCAACCTGTGGGTCGGGACCCCTTTGGGGGTCGAACGACCCTTTCACAGGGGTCACCTAAGACCATCGGAAAACACATATTTTCGATGGTCTTAGGAACCGAGACATCAATTTTATGGTTGGGGGTCAGCACAATATGAGGAACTGTATTAAAAGGTCGTGGCATTGGAAAGGTTGAGACCCACTGCTCTACAAGGATGCAAAAGACCAGTTGTCTACAAGGAATATACGTCCTTCCATTTCCCACCATCCAGTAAGAGCTGAAGAAGCTTCTTGGATTAGAAGTGAAACATCTTCAAAAGAAAAAAAAAGAAGAAAGTCCAGTTGCCTCCTGAAAAGCACATTTAGGACAATCAGCCATATGGTTACTCTGAACTTTTTATCCTCCTATCGTCCTTCTCAAGGACCTGGGGTTAGGAGATGTTGTTTGATAGTGTAATATTATTATTATTATTATTGTTGTTGTTGTTGTTGTTGTTGTTGTTGTTGTTGTTGTACAATTGTATCACAGCGGCCAGTTGTTTCGCCGGATTTGGCATTGGTTACTAGTCGGGCCCCACCCAGGGGCCTAGGACGTCATAACGTATTTTCGTAATATGCGTGCAGATCCAAGCAGTGCGGCTTTTTGCATTTGACTGATGGTGATTTTGTCAATTTTTAACTGTTTTAAATGTAATTCTAGTGCTTTTGGAATAGCACCCAGTGTGCCAATTACCACTGGAATTACCACTGCTGGTTTGTGCCATAGTCGTTGAATTTCGATTTTTAAGTCCTGGTATCTTGCGATTTTTTCATGTTCCTTCTCGGCGACCCTGCTATCACCTGGTATTGCGATGTCTATGATTGTGACCTTATTTTTCTCAACCAGTGTGATGTCTGGTGTATTATGCGCCAGTATTTTGTCGGTTTGTATACGGAAATCCCACAAGATCTTGACCATCTGATTTTCGGTGACTTTTTCAGGCTGATGTTCCCACCAGTTTGTTGCTGTTTTAATATTATAATTTTTGCACAAATTCCAATGGATCATTTGTGCTACTGAATTGTGCCGCAATTTATAATCAGTCTGCGCGATTTTTTTACAGCAGCTGAGTATGTGATCAACAGTTTCATCAGCTTCTTTGCAAAGTCTGCATTTGGCATCATCAGAGGATTTTTCGATTTTGGCCTTAATGGCATTTGTGCGGATAGCTTGTTCTTGCACAGCCAGGATTAGTGACTCTGTTTCTTTCTTTAATGTACCTGTTTTTAATCATAACCAAGTTTGTTCCCTGTCCACTTTATCTTTTATTTTTTCTAGAAATTGACCATGCAGTGCTTTGTTCTGCCAACTCTCCATTCTTGATTTTATCACATCTTTTCTGTATTCTTGTTTTGTCTGTTGGGCCTTCAGTAGATTTTTGTTCTTTACTTCGATTAATAGATGTTCTTGATTTTCTTTTAAATAATCAGCCAGTGCATGTTTTTCTTCTTCAACTGTTTGCTTCACTTGTAATAATCCTCTGCCACCTGATTTTCGGGGCAGATAGAGTCTATCAGTATCACCACGTGGATGTAAACTGTAGTGCATTGTCATTAGTTTCCTGGTTTTTCGGTCCAAAAGGTCCAAATCAGCTTGTGTCCAGTTAACTATGCCAGCTGTGTATCTTATAACTGGTATTGCCCAGGTATTTATGGCCTTGATTATATTTCCACCCTTCAATTTAGATTTTAAAATTTTCCTAACTCTGTTGGTGTACTCTCGTCTGACAATAGTTTTTACTTCTTCATGCTTGATGTTATCCAACTGCAGAATGCCTAAGTATTTGTAGGCTTCATTTTCTTTGCATTTAATTAATTGGCCATTGGGCATTTCAATTCCCTCACATGCAGTGATTTTGTCCCTTTTTATGGATACAGTGGCGCATTTTTCCATGCCAAACTGCATTGAAATATCGGTGCTGAATACTCGGACTGTGTTTGTCAATGATTGGATTTCTATTTCTGACTTTCCATAGAGTTTCAAATCATCCATATATAGTAAATGTGAAATTTTTTCAGCTTCTTTGGCTGTTTGGTAGCCTAATTTCATTTTTTTTTAAGATTACTGATAGTGGGATCATTGCGATGATGAAGAGAAGAGGTGAAAGTGAATCACCCTGGAAAATTCCTCGCTTGATATTAACCATTCCGTAGATCTCATTCCCTACTGCCAACTCAGTTCTCCATTGTTTCATCGCCTTTTCAGTAAAGGATGTAATATTTTTGCTAATGCCAGTTGTTTCTAAGCATTTTATGATCCAACTATGTGGCAGTGAGTCAAATGCCTTTTTGTAATCAATCCAGGCCATATTCAAGTTTGTTTTTCTGTTCTTACAATTTTCTAATATCATTTTATCAATTAGAAGCTGATCTTTTGTGCCCCTGCTCCTTCTTTTGTTGCCTTTTTGCTCTACTGGCAAGATGTTGTTTGTTTCCAAATAATCCATCATGTTATCTGCAATAATGCCTGTGAGTAATTTGAAGGTTGTTGGCAAGCATGTTATTGGTCTGTAGTTTTCAGGTGTTGTTCCTTTAGTTGCATCTTTCTGAATCAAGTATGTTTTTCCAGTTGTCAACCATTCATCAATTTGGCCCTTTTGTAAAATTTCATTCAGTTGCCTGGCCAATATTGCATGTAAACTGGTCAGATATTTGAGCCAGAAACCATGTAATTGGTCCTTTCCAGGTGATGTCCAATTCTTTACTTTTTTAACTCGATTTTTGACCATCTCAGTTGTTATTTCTAATACTTGCATTTGTTTGTTGCCAATGCTTTTCTCAAAGTCATGTATCCACTTTGCTTCCTTGTTGTAGTCCTTTGCATTTTCCCACAATTCTTTCCAGAATTCAACTGTGGCCTGTTTTTCTGGTTTTTCACTTTTGGTGTCACCATTTACATTAAGACTTTGATAAAAACGCCGTTGGTCTGATCGAAATTGCTGATTTTGTTTATATTGGATGATTCGTGCCTCATATCTTTCAATTTTTCTAGCTGTTGCTGTTATCTGCTGTTTTACAATCTCTACAGCTTCATTGATGTTTCTTGTATCCAATCTATATCTCCTGATTAGCCGATCTATGATTTTGTTGTTTTAAAGCTGTTGCTCATGCATGTTTTTTAAGTTACTAGCATCTGCCCTTAATTTTTTGATTTTTTGTTCTAAACGGATTTTCCACTTTGGCTTTGATGCTTTTTCTGTTGTGTGACTAGGTACTTTAATTTTAATGCCTAGTTCATTAGTGACTATTACAGCTGCGCTGTACATTAACTGGTTTGTTTCCAAGATGGATCCCGGTTCATTGTTGAAAACACTGCATTAACCATTTTCATGATAGGGGCCAAAATTTTCTTAGGCACAGTTTTCAGTGATGGTAAACGTTGCCTTTCCTCATTAAGCAGAAAATGCTCCATGATCTTATCCTTCAATTCTTTTTGTTTTTGAGTTAGTTCATCAGTTGGTTCAGTGATAACTGGTTCTAGTGGTGGTGATGTTATTTCCTCCCCGAGATCTTCTTCTGGGAGTTCTACTATAATGTCTTTAGTTGTGTCTTGAATATCAGTTATTTCCGCTTGTGATATTGTTTTTGGGGTTTTGCAATTTGCCTGAATTTCCTCATGTTCAACTTCACTAAACACTTTATTCCGTATAATAAATCGCCTTTGATCTGCTAGTCGTTGTTCACTAACATTTGAATGTGGATATTGTTGTTTCCATAATTCATACATTCTCTTTAAATAGCCTCTTTTTTCTGGCTCTGAGTTGTAGTAACAGGCCATTATGGCACGGTTTTCATCTGCACTATATTTTTGTTGTTTTGTTGGCTGGTCCACTTGTAGCCCACTTGTCGACGGATGTCCAGGGACCCCAACATCCACCGCGGCCCTTGTTAACCCGCGCGACGACCGATGCGGTATGGAATTCTTATTCGTTTTTTTCACCATATTGTATGGGTTGGCGGGGTTTTTTTTACGGGACCAGATGCCAACCTGACCCCAACCTTCCTCCTTTCTCATCCGGGCTTGGGACCGGCAACGGCGGAGTTGTTGTTGTTGTTGTTGTTGTTGTTGTTGTTGTTGTTATTATTATTATTATTATTATTATTATTATTATTATACAATTGTATCACAGCGGCCAGTTGTTTCGCCGGATTTGGCATTGGTTACTAGTCGGGCCCCACCCAGGGGCCTAGGACGTCGTAACGTATTTTCGTAATATGCGTGCAGATCCAAGCAGTGCGGCTTTTTGCATTTGACTGATGGTGATTTTGTCAATTTTTAACTGTTTTAAATGTAATTCCAGTGCTTTTGGAATAGCACCCAGTGTGCCAATTACCACTGGAATTACCACTGCTGGTTTGTGCCATAGTCGTTGAATTTCGATTTTTAAGTCCTGGTATCTTGCGATTTTTTCATGTTCCTTCTCGGCGACCCTGCTATCACCTGGTATTGCGATGTCTATGATTGTGACCTTATTTTTCTCAACCAGTGTGATGTCTGGTGTATTATGCGCCAGTATTTTGTCGGTTTGTATACGGAAATCCCACAAGATCTTGACCATCTGATTTTCTGTGACTTTTTCAGGCTGATGTTCCCACCAGTTTGTTGCTGTTTTAATATTATAATTTTTGCACAAATTCCAATGGATCATTTGTGCTACTGAATTGTGCCGCAATTTATAATCAGTCTGCGCGATATTATTATTATTATTATTATTATTATTATTATTATTATTATTATTATTATTATTATTATTATACAATTGTATCACAGCGGCCAGTTGTTTCGCCGAATTTGGCATTGGTTACTAGTCGGGCCCCACCCAGGGGCCTAGGACGTCGTAACGTATTTTCGTAATATGCGTGCAGATCCAAGCAGTGCAGCTTTTTGCATTTGACTGATGGTGATTTTGTCCATTTTTAACTGTTTTAAATGTAATTCCAGTGCTTTTGGGATAGCACCCAGTGTGCCAATTACCACTGGAATTACCACTGCTGGTTTGTGCTATAGTCGTTGAATTTCAATTTTTAAGTCCTGGTATTTTGCAATTTTTTCATGTTCCTTCTCGGCGACCCTGCTATCACCTGGTATTGCAATATAATAATGGCATTTGTGCGGATAGCTTGCCTTAATGGCATTTGTGCGGATAGCTTGTTCTTGCGCAGCCAGGATTAGTGACTCTGTTTCTTTCTTTAATGTACCTGTTGTTAACCATAACGAAGTTTGTTCACTGTCCACTTTATCTTTTATTTTTTCCAGAAATTGGCCATGCAGTGCTTTGTTCTGCTAACTCTTCATTCTTTATTTTATCACATCTTTTCTGTATTCTTGTTTCGTCTGTTGGGCCTTCAGTAGATTTTTGTTCTTTACTTTGATTAATAGATGTTCTTGACTTTCTTTTAAATAATCAGCCAGTGCATGTTTTTCTTCTTCAACTGTTTGCTTCACTTGTAATAATCCTCTGCCACCTGATTTTTGGGGCAGATATAGTCTATCAGTATCACCATGTGGATGTAACTGTAGTACATTGTCATTAGTTTCCTGGTTTTTCGGTCCCAAATGTCTTTAGTTGTGTCTTGAATATCAGTCATTTCTGCTTGTGATATTGTTTTTTGGGTTTTGCAATTTGCCTGAATTTCCTCATGTTCAACTTCACTAAACACTTTATTCCATATAATAAATCGCCTTTGATCTGCTTGTCGTTGTTCACTAACATTTGAATCTGGATATTGTTGTTTCCATAATTCATACCTTCGCTTTAAATAGCCTCTTTTTTCTGGCTCTGAGTTGTAGTAACAGGCCATTATGGCACGGTTTTCATCTGCACTATATTTTTGTCGTTTTGTTGGCTGGTCCACTTGTCGCCCACTTGTCGACGGATGTCCAGGGACCCCAACATCCACCGCGGCCCTTGTTAACCCACGCGATGACCGATGCGGTATGGAATTCTTATTTGTTTTTTTCACCATATTGTATGGGTTGACGGTTTTTTTTTTTTACAGGACCAGATGCCAACCTGACTCCAACCCTCCTCCTTTCTCATCCGGGCTTGGGACCGGCAATGGCGGAGTTGTTGTTGTGTTGTTGTTGTTGTTGTTGTTGTTGTTATTATTATTATTATTATTATTATTATTATTATTATTATTATTGCACCTAAGGGTGTTGAGACAGAGACATTTTGTATGCATCCACTAAGACTTGGAGCCCACTGTTTAACATTAAATTATTACTGATGGATTATTTCTTACATTGCCTGCACTTTAGAACATGGCCTTTGCAGATGCCTGAAGATGAATTTATAGGTAAACCACAGATCTAACTGCTCTTCTGGATGGACTAAACCAGCGTTCACCAACTGGTGGTCCATGGTGATCTGTGAGAAAATTTTGGTGATCTGCAAAAAAAATAATTTGCATTTTTTATATTGCACTAAATCAGGGGTCCTCAAACTATGGCCCTGGTCCGGATATGTGCATTGAATGCTTGTGTTACTGCAGAGAGTCTTTTTTGTGTGGGTCGGAGGGGGGCAGAAATTCTGACTTGGGGTCTGCTTCAGCATTCTGGTGTGGGGCTTTGGGCGAAGGCTGGATGGAAGTGCCGCTGGTGGCAAAGAACCGGAGGACCTTGTTCTAGTGGGACTGTATCATGGCCTGGAACTGGCTGACCATCTCAGCCCGCTGAGCCTCCAGATGCCGGTACCTGGCCTTGCACTCCCGCAGGTCTTTCTTCTGCTTGGAAAGCCTCTGCTCGTAATCCTCAGTGAGGTGCTTCTGCTGAGCCTCCTTTTCAGTCAGATCCAATTTGAACTGAGCTAAATTGCCAATTCTTTCTCATGGTGACTGCTTAGATTCAACAATTGCTTCCTCTTGGGGCCCTAAGGAGCCCAGGCGCGAAGGCGAGGAGTGGCTAAGAGGGGAAGGGCAAGTAGAGTCTGGAAAGGTGCCCCCTCAATGGGTTGGCCATGCCCATTCAGTCACATGACCACCTTGCCACTCCCACCCAGCAGCCAGTCATTAGGCAGATCATATTAGTGGTCCGCGGGATTTAAAATTATGAATTTAGTGGTCGCTGAGGTCCAAAACGTTGGTGACCCCTGGACTAAGGCAATTGGTCATACTGACGCTGTTTGCTGTTTACCTAGCCCTATTTGTTTTGGGCTAATAATATGTTGGTTTTAATTATGATTGGCTGCCCAGGGTCGCTGTTGAGATGGGTGGCCATATAAATTAATTGCCCAACCCAAAAGAAGAGTTATAAAACTGAGTGACCATTATGTTGTTTTGGATTCACCTCAAAAGTACATGATTGGTTGCATAATGTTAATGATGTGTTCTTTATTATTATTCTGATGGGTCAACATGGGTGCAAACATTCAGCTTTTTTTCTCTTCCTTAGTTAAAAAAATATGAATTTGCTCTACAGTTAAATTGTTGTTGCTACAGAAAGTGCTAGCATGCATAAGCAACATAAACCTGTTAAAAAGTGTTGTTTTAAAATTGAACATATCCTTTTCTTGTCAGACTATGAGCTGTGATTGCCACATAAGTGCTGGTGTGCACTAATAACAAACCTAGAATTGGGAGGAATCCTGGATCATCTAGTACAGAACTTTTTATAAATGTCTCCTTCATTTTTTGCTATTACTGGATGATCTTTGCAAAGGACTAGACCGAAATTGTAGGATGGATCTGGTAGGGGTTTTTTTTTCCATCAACAGCTGAGGCAGAAATAGACTTGGCAACTTTTTGTTCATCTGCTGTTCTTCTCAGCCAGATTGCAAAAAAGACCCGTCTGCTGTTTTTTAAAAAAAAACAGCTGCTGAAAGTAAAACCCAGTTACCACCCGCACACAACAGTCCCTTCCCACATGCTAGTTTTTACTAATAAATACAAAACTGTATAACTAAGGATTGTGTAATTTTTCTGGGAAACAAAATGATAATTTTGAATAATTTCGGTGAGGAGAAATCAGCAACCAGTTTGAGAATGCAAAAGAAACATTTACGTTATTCCTATATTACCTTGTAATATCTGTTGCTTTGGTTTTTAAAGTTGATTTTCAAAAGTGTTGCTGACGCACTAAATGAGGAATTAAAACAGGCAGTTCTCCTTGGAGCTAATGTCACAGAGATGGCTGGTGGCATTGCAATCTGACTCAAATTGAAGGAGGAGATGGAGAGGTAAGGAAAAAGACAGGCTGCTGTCCAGGTAAACAAATGGGCTCCGTGCCTGGAGGCTTCTGCCATTTACCACCAGACTGAACCCCATCTCCTCCCATGATTGTCTTGATCCAATTTATGGGATACTGATTAAGTTAGCCACTCTGATTCAGAGCACTGGAGGGGGGAGGGGATGAACTGAGATGCAGTTGAATCTTTTCAATATAAACTGTGTTTAATTTATTGCTTTTCAAGCATCCATTGCAAATTTAAAAATCACTGATGTAATCAGTGTTCCTATCTGTTCGGACTGGTTCGGCTGATTAGGTAGTAATTCGTCCGGCCATGCCCCCGAACTGGTTCTATGCAGTGCTATGGTGCCACCATCTTGTTTTTTTTATATTAGTGTGCATGTGTGGCATAGCACGTCCAACCCCACGCAGAGCATCCCTGAGCAAACTGGCAGTGGTGGCAGCCAGAACCCGTGATGACCACGCCCTACCTACCTTGAGAACGTTCAGGCAGTTCTTGATTTACAACCGTTCATTTAGTGCCCGTACAAAGTGACAGTGGCACTGAAGAAAGTGGCATTTTTCACTCTTAGCAACCGTTTCAGCATCCTCAGAGTCACATGGTCAAAATACGGATGCTTGGCTTGCATTCATGATGGTTGCTGTGTCCTGGGGTCATGTGACCACCTTTTGCAAGCTTCTGACCAGCAAAGTCAATAGGGAAATCACTTAACAACCGTACTACTAATTTAACTGCAGCAATTCACTTAAAGTTGTCTCGCTTAGCAATAAAAATGTTGGGCTCAATTGTGGTCATCGTTTAAGGACTACCTGTAAATAAGGGAGAATATTTGTAGTCAGGGTTGACATGAGGGGTCCTTGGTGCAAACTAGACACTCAAGTCTACAGAAAAACCATCCAGAAGCTGCATAAGGACTTTATTTAGATGAGCCCAAACACACCGCAACAACCCAGAACAGCAGAAAAAGGAAATGGAACATTTATATAACACATTCCAACTAAATGGATATCCATACAACTTTATCAGTAAGTCCCTGACCACTTAACCCAACACTCAACTCAGCAGAACCAACACCAGCCCTAAAAGAAATCACACTGCCATGCATGAAGAAGATCTCAGAAGCCACCAAGAGACTCCTACAACCACATGGAATCAACACAGCAGACAAACCAACTTAAAGCTCTTCAAAACATCCCAAGCAGACCAAGAGACCCACCAACCCCAGAAGAAGAAAAAACAGGAGTCATTTACATAACACACAATGTAAGGACTGCAACAACCATTATCTTGGACAAACAGGCAGAAGACTGGCAGAAGGCATCCACGAACACAACTGGCAGTCAGAAGACATGATGAAAATTCTTTCATTGCACAACATAGACAGATTTAGAGCCAAGGTGGTGCAGTGGTTAGAATGCAGTCCTGCAGGCTTCTTCTGCTGACTGCCGTCTGCCTGCAGTTTAGCAGTTTGAATCTCACCAGGCTCAAGGTTCACTCAGCCTCCATCCTTACGAGGTGGGTAAAATGAGACCCAGATTGTTGGGGGCAAGAGGCTGACTCTGTAAACCACTCAGAGAGGGCTGTAAAGCACCATGAAGCAGTATATATGACTAAATGCTATTGCTATTTAACCATAGTTTCAATTGGGAAAATGTTACTGTTATGATGGTGAACAAACACAATGTTTGTAACAGGTGTTAAGAGGAAGGTGAGACAATTAATCAGTACTTTATCGTTTTGCAGAAAACCACAGTTCACTGCAAATTTACTAATATAGAAGAAGCCATGCTAGATAGACTTGTATTGGGATTGAGCGACCTTAATCTACAGAGAACGCTACTTTCAAAACCGAATCTCACATTTAAGGCAGCATTATAAGAAGCCAGAACAGCGGAAGCAATACCAACAAATCAGCAGCGTCGATCCAAAGAGCAGGAAACATAAATGCACCTCAAAGAACAACTATAGTGCATCAGGAAAGCTGGGAGCCCAAAGACTCCAGAGATGAGGATGATGAGGTGCATCAAATACGATCCAAAAGAAAAAAAGGGAATCCAGAGCTGTGAGGAAGACCGCCATTATGTGCTGGCTGCGGAGGGAATCATCCAAGAGTGAGCTGCAGATTCCTGGATACAATTTGTCAAAGATGCAGTCGGAAGGGGCACATTGCAAAGGCTTGCCAAGCTAACCAGTCAGTTATGTACTAACAATGGCCATCCGCACAGCAGTCAGAAAAACAAACAGGATTACGAAGAGATAAATTCACAAAGAACAACCGAGGAGAGAACCGAGCCAAAGACGAAAAAGAAACAAACAAACCAAATTATCATAAGGCACTCAAAGAAATTCCATATCACGGTTGTGATATGGTGATGGACATGAGATCATATCTGACCATAGTATGCTGGAAGACAATAAAAAAGGTGGTTCCGGAAATGGAAAAGGAACAACTGAAGTCTCCAAGAGTGATTTTAAAAGATTTTCAAGGGATCCACATCCCTGTCAAAATGAGAGGATTCTTCCAAGTCAAATTCAAACATTTCTTCAGCCAACTACCATTAACCATGATGACAACCTCCCAAGCCTGATTGGGCTGCAGTGGTTTGATGAGCTTCCCTCACGCCTTCAGAGCGCAAAAAACCGGCCCTACGGGCAAACCAGAAGTTCGGGAACGGACTTCCGGTTTGATCGGAGGGTCGTTTCCGTTTTGACTGCTCTGGAGGCTTCAGGGAAGTCTCCTGAAGGTCCCTGAAGCTTCGGAGTACGCAAAACGACCCTCCAAGCTCAGAGGGTCATTTTGCTCCAAAGGCTTCAGGGAAGCCTCCTGAAGGTCCCGGAAGGCTTCGGAGCGCTCAAAACGACCCTCCAAGCAAACCGGAAGTGACTTCCACTTTGCTCAGAGGGTCATTTTGACTGCTCCAGAGGCTTCAGGGAAGCCTTCTGAAGGTCCCTGAAGCCTCCAGAGGGCTTCAGGGGGGCGGGGGAGGCTGTTTTCGAATAAAGCAAAAAATGGGTGGTCGCGTCTGTAGTGCACGCATGCACACTGAGGGGTGTGTGTCATGCATTGCATTATAGGTGCGGCACACCCGCACATGACCCACCCCCCCTTGCTCCCCCCACTTATGGCACGCGAGCTAAAAAGATTTGCCATCGCTGGCCTCCCCTGTACCAGTCATACAACATTTATTACAGTCATTGAGAAAGGGCAAGACTTTTGCAAAACTTGATTTAGCCCAAGTGTATCAGCAACTGCCAATGGACGATGCCACCACAGAGGCGCAAACCATTGTAACACACAGGGGAGCATTTAAATGCTGCCAGTTCCAATTTGTGGTCAGCGTGGCACCAGGACTATTTCAAAGTATGATGGAACACCTCCTACAGGGCATTACTACAGTTGAGAGCATTATTTGGAGGCTGACTTACTTGGGCTCCTGATCAATCATAAGTGAAGATTCCAGGCCACTTGCAAAGTTCCTGTTTCAGTAGGTAAGACTATATAGGTAACACTCTATAAAAGAAAATGCCATTTATTTGTTTTTTGTTTGTTTGATTGATTGATTGATTGAGTTTTATGCCACTCATCTCCCCTACAAGGTGACTCCAGGTGGCTTATAGGTTATAAAACAAGTAAAAATATTAAAATATTAAACCAATTAAAATAAAACAGTTAAAATATTATTAAGAACCAAATTAAGAAAGCTAAGAGCCGGATTGGATGATGATGCTCACACATTGTAAGTCAGATGTTTAGACTGGATTTGGCATTTTTTTCCACCTATCAAGTCCTGCCCAAGGATTTGGGAGAAGCAGATGTTGTTATGCAATCGTATCAAAGGTATTACTGCAGGATGTGAGCTCTTCCAAGCCAAGCTGCCTTTTGCAATTTACTGATGGTAGTTTTATCAATGCTGATGGTGCTCAAATGGCACTCCAGATGTTACAGGCTGAGCCATCTTCCAAGAGTCAGAAGGGAGAGATGCCCAGAGCCGGGTGGCCACCAAGAGAAAATCTAGCTTTTAGTCTGCCTCAGCCAGAAATGAATGCATCCAGCTACTACACCCCTTTTCATGTAGTTGAAGTGATGAAGCTGTAAGTTCTCCTTTGAACTCTGGCCTAGGCACTCACCTTGTCTCTTGGCGGATTCTCCCTCCAGATCCATGTATTCCAGATGTGCAATAAGCATATCGTGCAAGCTCAAGAGCTGAAGGAATTGAATGTTGAAGGCAGTGAGAAATTTGCTTCTTCATGGACACAACAGACTTTTGCACCTGCTGCCCTTCATGCCCGCCTGTAGTAGAGAGGGTGTTGGAAGAAAAATAATCCAGTTCCAGTTCCAAGCTGGGAATAAAATGGAGGCTGGTTGGAAAGAAAGATTCTGTTTATTGGTGAACAGAACCAACACACACACAGTGTACAGTTCTGAGTCAGCTGACAAAATAGAGTTGAGAGTGGGTGGATTTTATACCTTCTGGATCTTTATGTAGGGATCATGGTTGGTTCTATAAGCAAAAGAGGAAATGCAAATCCTAGGTTTTTGTCTGAGCTAATCTTGTCAATCTTTGGCTTGTTGCTTATCTGAAGTTTCTGTCTGACCCAGTCTTTCTGAATGGATTACCAAATCTGCATTTCTAAAAGCTGGCCTTCTCGATTTCTGCTTGGGGCAGGGAGACTGGGGCTGGCTTCTGCCTCCCTTGATATTTTCCCCCAATCCTCCTTTAAAGGAAATATTCTATCCTGCCTTTTTAATATTCCTCAAATATTTCATTCTTTAGGAGGGGTGGGTGTGTCTTGACTTCTACAAGGAGCAATTGCAAATTCTGGGGCATTAGGGCTTAGAGTAAGGGCAGCTCTCTGCAATTATGGAGTGGCCTTTGGGGAGAAATCCCAGCCTCCTTTGGCTGTTGGTACACCAGGGTGAGACTTTCTGGCCACTCAGCAGTTCCCACAACGTCTCATTTCTGACTCCATTTTGGAGGATGGAAGAGAACAGCAGAGAAAGAGAGACAAAGCACACACAGGATTGGGAGACAAATCAACTTCCAGGCCAGCTTTTCAAAAAGCATTAAAAGGACATTAAAAAAGAAAAAAACCCTATCCAGTCCACTTAAATTCCCGTTGATGATGTCCACAAACAATTAAAGACAATTAGAGAGAAGCAGAAAGCGACAAGCACCCGGGCCCAGGGGCATGAGGACACAGGCAGGTCTGTTCAGTGGCCCAATCCGATTTTCTACCCACCAAATGTAATTAAGGGGAATTACCGATCCAATTGCTAGGAGGGTCTCTTTATAAATGGGAAGAGTTGAGAGCCCCGTGATTCTTGCTGGCCAGAATGCCAAGCTCTGGGAGGCGGCCGAAGGGAGATGCCTGCCTGGTGCTCAAGGTCCGGGAAGCAGCATCCCTGTACTTCTCCCTGCTCGCTGTCTTCTTGGTTCTTCTGGTGATGGCCCTCCAAGGCACAGAGCGAAGAGAGAACTTCCCATACAAGGTGCCCCTGGACCCTCAGGGCCTCCTGGAGCTCTCCTGGAACATCAGCTACCACCTGGAGGAGGTGCATTTCCGGATTGTGGCCAAGGAGCTGAAATATGGCTTTCTCTTTGGCATGTCAGACCGTGGTGGCTTTCAGGAGGCAGATCTGGCTGTCCTATGGAGCGATGGGGTCCAGTTCTATTTTGCGGTGGGTAAGCAGGGAAGCAGTTCCTATGCCAAACAGACCTGGGCTGGGGGTCTCCTTCCTCTATTGGGATCTCTGTTGATACTGACACGACATAGTTTTTTTTAATTCCAAGGAGGATGTCCAAGGAAGAGGGAGCCTTGCTTCTATATCTCTGGGGTTAATTCCTTCATTGGTCACTGAGTGGGTGAACCTGGGGGAGGACCAGACCACGAAACAGGCTTTGAGAAGGTCTAGATCTTGATGAGGGAATAGACAGGGAACTCAAATTTGCAGATGACACAAAACTGGAGGGAATAGCCAACATTTTGGAAGATACTCATGATTCAGAAGGACCTTGACAGACAAGAGAAAAGGCCCTCTCCAGTGATGTGAAAAGTAAGGTCAGGACTTGGGCAGGAAAAACCAAATGCATGAAATAGAATAGGTGATACCTGGCTCAGCTATTTTCCAAGGCACTTGAATAATGGATGGAAACTGATCAAGGAGAGATTAAACCTAGAAATAAGGAGAAATTTTCTGACAGTGAGAACAACCAATCGAACAGAAGTTGCCTTCGGAGGTTGTGGGAGCTTCATCACTGGGCACTTTCAAGAAGAGACTGGACTGCCATCTTTCAGTAATGGTACAGGGTCTTCTGCTTGAGTGGGGGGTTGGACTAGATGACTTACAAGGTCCCTTCCAATTTGTTAATCTGTTAAAGCTGTAGTAACTTTGAGACAGATCTAAGAGTCGTAGTGGACAACCATTTGAGCATGGGACAGCAGTGTGCTGCAGCTGCCAAAAAAGCCAATGCTGTTCTGGACTGCATCAACAGAGCAAAGGCCTATAGTACACTTGTAAAACCAAACTTGGAATCCTGCATCCAGTTCTGGTTGCCACGATACATAAAAGATGTTGAGGCTCTGGAAAGACTGCAGAGGAGAACAACAAAGGTGATTGGTGATATAATGTGAAAAACAATTGTAGGAATTGGTCTATCTAGTATAGTGAAAAGGAGGATCGGGGGCAACAACAGAAGTGGGTTTCTGCCGCTTCATCCCGGATCGGACAAGAAGCACTGGATGGAAGCTTGTTAAGAGAGGTCCAAGCTAGAAGTAAGGAGAAATTTCCTGACAGTGAAAACAGTTAATCAATGGAACAGCTTGCCTCTGCAGCTGTGTGGAGCCCCATCACTGGAGATTTTCAAGAAAAGATTAGGCAGCCATTTGCCTGGGATGCTCTCAAGATTTCTATCTTGGGCAGGGAGTTCAAGGTTCCTTCCAGCCCTAGGATTCTGATTCTAAGTCTGCTATTTTTAAGGTATGAGCCAAGGAACAGTCTGTGTTTGAACAAGCTAATATTAAAACTGCACTGAATGTACTTGAAATTAACATTCATCATTGTTTTATGCTTAGTTTAGCTAATTTTTATTTTATTTTTTAAACCATAACTGAAAACAGATTCTTGGGGTTTTATCTTTTAACATGAATTGTCCCTCCTTCCGCGGGGAACCTCTACCCCAGAATATAAGATGCCATGGAGTAATTGCGCCTGTGAGCCTGGGTGCTTCCCTGGCAAAGATGAGGCCCAATTGCCCCACTGAAAGGGACTTTTCTGACCAGCCATGCAGGTCAACAAGGCTACATTCTTGCCAGTGACAATATCCAAAGATTAGGAGGGTGGGATACCATCAGAAGGATTACAAGGCAGCAAAAGTCCCCACCCGGAACAAATTCAAAAGATGGGCTGGAGAAATGTCAGGTTCAAAGACCATAGTACACACACACACACACACACTTGTGGTAACACGAGCCCACTCAATGGCTTCCCTTAACTTAAAGCCTGGGGTCTGTGAGAGGTAGTGGGACAAAATGAAATTCAATGTAGAGACAAGTGAAGTCTTGTACTTGGGCAAGAAGAACCAAAAGTACATAAAAAGATGGTGAAACCAGGCTTAATAGCAGAGACTGTGAGAGAGATCTTGGAGTCTTAGTGGACAACCAGCTGAATATGAATCAGCAGTGTGCAGGGGCAACCAAAAACGCCAACACATCCTAAACTGCATTAACAGAGAGATATAATCAAAATCAAGTGAGGTACTAACACCACTTTGTAAAGCCTTAGTAAGACCACACCTAGAATATGCATCCAGTTTTAGTCACCACACTATAAAAAAGAGGTTGAGACTAGAAAGAGTGCAGAGAAGAGCAACCAGATGACTGGAGGATGAAACACAGGATGAATGGTTGCGGGAACTACCGTAAGTATGCCTAGTCTAGTAAAGAGAAGGACCAGGGGAGACAAGATAGCAGTCTTCCAATATTTGAGGGGCTGCCACAGACGGGGGGGAGGTCAAGGTATTCTCCAAAGGCTAAACAAGGAACAATGGATGGAAACTGAACAAGGAGAGATTCAACCTAGAAATAAGGAGAATTTTTTTGACAGTGAGAACAATCAACCTATGGAACAGAAGTTGTGGGAGCTTCATCGCTGGGAGCCTTCAAGAAGAGACTGGACTGCCATCTGTCAGAAATGGTGTAGGGTCTGCTTGGGAAGGGGGTTGGACTAGATGACCTGCAAGGTCCCTTCCAAGTCTATTAATCTCTTAAACCTAGTGAAGCCATTGAGTGTAAAATCTTTGGTAGATGAGCGTCACAACAAGGAGGCTTAGAGCTGAGATGCCGACTAAGGAGTCTGATCAATGAGGCTGCTGGTGATTTCTGCTAAAGTATGCTTCAGAAACAGAGTCGCTTAAAAGAAAAAGAGCACATTTACTCCAGGAAAATCAAATACTGAGGTATGAAATTTTTCTAAAAGAAGATGCCTTCCACCGTGGCCTAAAGCCTCTTTATGTGAAGAGTAACCCACACCAATGTGGGTCTTACCCAGATGAGTCCCACAGCAGAGTTTTTGCAGAAGCATCTCTGACCTTTTGCTCCCTCGCCTCTCCCAGCACTGAGCCTCCTTGGATCTCTTTCTGAGTAACAGCGGTCATTAGCAAGAAAGAGATGGAGGGGTAAAGCTGGCAGGTGATTCACACCAGCAGTAGCCGAGGCATATTTCCATCTTGGAGACTTTCATCTTATTTCATGAGGCCCGTAGAAGTTCCAGATTGCAAGCAGGGATGCTCAGAGACTGTTTGGCCATTTCTGAGCTCTGGTCGTGCAACTGAGGTGGTTGCTGGTCTTTTTACGTCCCTCCCTTATCCCTGACTCTCCTGGATGAATTGTCCCACCCCATAAATATCCTGATGGAGCTGATCTCAGCACAGATTCCAGATCAACTTGCCTTGTTTGGCTTTAGCCTCAGGCCCAGCTTGATGACTGCAAAGAAATGCTTCAGGATTCTTGCAGAAAAACAGAATAATGACTCAAGCTGTAAAATCCTGGATGGTCTCCCCATTCGGACGTTGAGGAGATAGTTCTCTTGTTGCTTCTAACTTGGTGCTTACAAGGAAAATCTCCATGGGATTTTAGTTAGCTCCACAGCCCAAGAAGAATAGAATAGAATAGAAATAGAACGGAATAGGAATGAGAATGAGAATAGAATAGAATAGAATAGAATAGAATAGAATAGAATAGAATAGAAGCTGGAAGGGACCTTGGAGATCTTCTAGTCCAGCCATCTGCTCAAGCAGGAGAACCTATACACCATTTCAGATAAGTGGCTGTCTAGTTTCTTCTTAAAAAGAAATGTCAGGCGAATCTGGGTCCAGCCCCAGCCAGTCCTGGTGCTAGAAGCTCAGATGAGGTATTTCTTTGTCAGCCTCTACTCTCCTTGCTTGCTATCTGCTGCCATAGAAATGGGGAAGGAGAGGGCTTGAGATATTTGGGAGGGGGAATTACTGGTGCTGGAGGAGTATGAAAAAGGGAGTTTTGTTCTCACCATCTTCTATGCATGCTGGTGGCCTGTGTTTGGACTTGGTCAAGGCCAACCGTCTCGCATACCAACTTGATGAGGCTTTTTTGAAGATGTACCCCACATGACACCTTAGGGAGTTGCAGATTGGACACTGGGTTGTCCAATCTGCAAAATTGGGGGGAGGGTGCTGGGTAAATGTTTGATATGTACATGTTTGCACCTTTTTGGCTCAGATCTTGCTTTCCTTTTCGCTGCTTTCAATTCATATCTAGTAAAAGTACTTTATCTCTATTCAAATGGAGTTGAGGTTTTTCTTTCTTGGATATAGAAGGAGGCATGCCTGACAGGCATGGCCTTGAATTGGTATTCTTCATGAAATCTATAAATTCCTTATGTGTATAGAGACACCTCCAGAGCTTTTTTCTCTCATGTTGTTTCATGTTGTTAAATCCAAAAAAAAGTAATGAGGCGATTCCAAACTAAGTAGATTAGGTGGAACCTACTTTAGCCCTGAATTCATTATGGGCTAAAGAAGCTACAGTTTAGGGACTCACAAAAATTCAGAGTATCCATATTCCAATTTTGCAAGTTCATTGTTACTTATAGTCTTAATTTTGAAAATTTTAACAAGGGGACTCCAAGATTTCTTTAGTTAAAGTGCAAATCCAAGACCTGATGCTTAACTGGCCCGCAATGCCCTTTTGATCTCTGCCCTCTGAAATACGAACCTTCTTGTTGCTTCACCTGTAGGATGCCTGGAGTGACCAAGGCACACAGCTGCACATGGACGCCCAGCAGAACTACCATCTTCTGACGGCACAGAGAATTGGCGGTGGGCTCTCCCTCCTCTTCAAGAGGCCCTTTGCCACCTGTGATCCAAAGGATTATCTGATTGAGGTAGAACTTTTAGTCACCTTCTGCTTCAGAAAGCAATTTTGAAAAAGAACTGTCCCAAATCTGAAGAGAAAAATGCAGGGAGGGAGGCAGAATATCCTGAAAATGCTTTGTTTTGAACAATCTAATTTTATGTTTTGAAAATGGAAATCAAAACCTCAAGTCTGAATTGCTGAACTTTTAAATCTCCATTTTCCTTTTTTTTTTAAAAAAGAAAACAGTTCTTTGGTTTTCCCTGCCTGAATGGCTTCGTCAGTCTCTCTTGTATGTTGACCTTCCAGGTTGTTGACCCTTCACTTCCATCTAACAGGCTCATAGCAGTTGAAAGCAGCCCAAATCTCATAATATTAACTGGCCCGCAATGCCAGAAGAGAGAAAGTAAAGAACACAGAGAGAAATAATGCTGCAATCCTGAATTTTGTGACATCGTTCATGCTAACTTGCTCAAATATTTTAGAGAGGGCCTGTGACAAGTTTTCCTCCTCACAGTTTTGTCAGGGCTTGGAGAGGGAATAGACTATTTTAATAGTAAGGAATAACTCCCCCACCTACAAATATGGATGGCCCCAGCTCTGGGGGTATTTCACAAAACAGGTAGTCTTTGTTTAGCAACCACAATTCTCAGAAGCAAAGAAGTTGCTAAGCGAAACCACAACTGTGCTTATGACCTTACTTCAGCTTTCTTTTATATACAGACTTCCAGATCTCAAATGTGAAAACTGGTTGAAGGGTCACTAAATGAGTCAGTTGCTAAATGAGGAATATTGGTAGAGCAAAGCAGCCCAGATTGAGTGAATGATGCCTTTGATGAACTGCTTTTTGATGGATATGTGTGGTGACCTGGGGCTTGGCACAAAGGCAACACAGCCAAAGAACCAATGTGAGTCTCTTTATTGGCTCCAGCTTTGACCCAATGTCTCGTTACTCTCCGGCCTGGAGAAAAACTCTCTCACAAGCCTGCAGCAGCCTCTGTTTGCAGATACTTCAGTCCAAATGCTGTAAGCAGAATGACTGCAATCAATCACCCCAGCAGGGCAAGTAATGAGTTCAAGAAGTGAATAATCCCAACAAGGCAAGATAAGCACACAGAAGCACAGCAATAAATTCAAACAGTCAGGAAGAATGCCAGAAATGCAGGCCACAACTCTCAACACTAGATGAACTCAGTGTTTGTTCCTGACAAACGCCCCTCCCAACTGCCTCTCCTTTAAACTCCATCCCCAGGTGTGCCTTGGGAAGGGAATCGGGGCCCTTTCCTTCCTCGTAAACCACACAACCGTTGTTGCTCTCTTTTGCATTCTTCCCTGCGTGCCCTAGGATGAGGGAGGTCTTCGTCTTCATCAGAACCCCCTCTTCTTGTTCTACCTCTTCCCTGCTCTGCCCAGCCTGACTTTGCCCTTCCCCAGCTTCCTCCACAGCCATCAGAGCCCCATCTCAGATTCAGACTCTGATGGGGGCATGACAGAATGTATTTAGTGAGAGTGGATCATTTTATTCACCCTTATGGATTGAGTAAGTTATACCTATTGTAAAAATAAGAAATATTAAATAATTAAATATATAAGCAAGCCCGCATTATGCCATCAAAGCCCCAAAGGGGCTGGGCTCCCATAACAGTCTAAATCTAGAAAGGGGCTTTTCTAGATTTAGACTGTGATGGGAGCCAAGCCCCTTTGAGACCAAACAAGCTGAGGCCAAACAAGCTAAGCTGCAGAAATGGATCGCAAGGCCAGCTGACCTAAAATTTTAGAAAAATCTGAAGAGCAATGCTACTAGTTTTCTTTTTTAAAAAAACAACCATTGCTGAACGTTTACAATTTGTTGGAATTTCTATGTGCTTGTGTGGCTTCAGTATTTTTAATTTCAGTTAAGAGAAACTATTGGACTCAAATGTAAGGATATTCTATGGCAAACGTACACTTAGAATAGTCATTGAAATCTTGTGTTCAAGAGATTCGTCCTTATGGAGCTCAGTGGCCAAAACACAGGCCGCTGGATTGCACTGAGGCTTAATTGGCAATTATTATCTGGCATTCCCTGTTTTATGATGCAGTCTTAAGGTGGTTAGACTCTGCTGGGAATTCTTTTCAGTGCTGTGCTCATTTCCATGATGGCATCTCTTACAGAGGATGCTGCTCCCTGTTTAAATTAGCCCTTCAGCCAGCCTTGGGGTTCTGATCATTCTCCAACCCAAGGAAGCCTTTTCAGTGGCCACTGCTTTCTTTCTGAGCTTCTTCCAGCCAGCAAGCGAGTCCACCTAAATCGGGCTGCCCAGCTTTATCCTTGGTGGCTCAGAGAGAGTGCTTGATGTCTTCCCTTCCAGGATGGAACTGTGCATCTCATTTACGGCATTTTGGAGAAACCAGCTCCGTCTCTCGAAGCCATCAATATTTCTGCTCTGCTCCGGAAGGGACTGCAGCGGGTGCAACTTCTAAAGCCCAAGATCCGAGTTCCCCCACTGCCTGGGGACCTGAAGACCATGGAGATTCGAGTCCCAGACGTGACCATTCCCCACCAGGAGACCACATACTGGTGTTACATGATCAAACTTCCGGATGGCTTTGAAAAGCATCATATTGTCATGGTGAGTAGACACCCCGCCTCCCCATTTTCTTTCTCCCTCACAGATTCAGGTTCAAGTCCTCCAAGGTGCTTTGCAGGGGTCCAATTCTTTCTGAATCATGGCCATCTTGTGCAAGATAGCCACTAACAAGTGTTGGAAGAAATATCCATCTGGTTCCGTTCCAAGTGAGGAGAAAGACACTGAAAACATGGAGCCTGCTTGGAAAGATGGTTTGTTTGTTTGTTTCATAAACATTTTGAATACATTTTATTGTCAGGATATATCATTTACAAAGAAACAGAGAAAGAACGAAAAGAAATATTAACACATGTACTAACAACGATAACAATAATATAACAGAATAATTTTAAGGGTTTATTGATGGACAGGACCACATGGTTTGAAGTCCTGGACAGCTGAACACAATTGTTAAGAGTGAGGGTTATTTATACCCTCTCTTGGGCCATGCCCTTGAGCTTCCTGTTCCTGTGCAAGAACATGTCTTCTAGTGGTTGTCAGACTCTCGTGGGGCGTCGGCAGGGGTGATAGCTAACTTTTTAGATTGTCTGAATTAAGTTTGATTGAAGCCTGGACTCTCTGAGATGATATAATGAGGAGGCTTGTGTCTCGAAAGATTGTTGGGCCATTCCTATTGTATCTTAATGTCTTTGTCCTGGTTTGGATCTTGAGTGAGGGCTGATCCTACCGTTTTGCCTTTGTTCAAAATATCCTGTCTTGAATGGATGACCAAAACTGCATTTCTAAAAGTTGGCCTTGGCTTAGTATCTGCTTGGGAGCAGGGTACTGTGGCTCTGAGTTTCTGTCTTTAGAAACATGTTTCTCCTTCAGGGGAAATATAATATTCTGCCTTTTTAAATATATTGTAAAATATTTCATTCTTCTAAGAGGGGTGGATGCTAACTTTCCACACAAGGATTGCAACCATCCCCAGTGGCCCCATCTATGCAGCCAGCATCCTACTCAGTCAAGATTGAAAAAAATCCAAAAAATATGGTGATTATATTGTTTCCCCCTTTTCCAACTTTCAGCAAAGGTCTCTTCCAATGGTTAGATTAGATGGAAGCTTTGCAGAGTCCATTTCAAATGCAGTGGTTGAAGTACTTCTTCCATCACGGTAAAACATCATCATTACAAGTTACAGATTAACAGAGTTGGAAGGGACCTTGTAGTCCAACCCCCCACCCAAGCAGGAGACCCTACACCATTTCTGAAAGATGGCAGCCCAGTCTCTTCTCCTCCTTTTTCGTCATCATATTTTTAGCCTTAGTTCCAGCATTCTTCCGCATTGTGCAAAGGAAGGAAAGGTGGATCCCGCCTTGTCCAACTATTCCTTCTGCCTCTTGGGGGCAGGAAGAGGAAGGGGGAGAGGGGTGTCCTGCCTCTGGCGGGAGAAACATTTCCCATGGCTGGGACTCAGCGGTGCCCCCGCATGGTGCGTGAACTGGGCCTCTTTAGTTTGGCATCATTGGAGCGAAGGCCTTGGCCTGGGTTTAGTTCTCACGGGGATTTCTGAGAATCTAGCTAGCATGTTGTGTGAACCCAGAAGAGAGGGCTAACTAAGCTGACTGTGCTATTTCTTCATATCCAGCAGGAGGAAGGAGGTTCAGTCCCCTCATCACAGTCAGCCTAAGGCCATTTTCCATTTTTGTGGATTTTCAGATGAGCGAGCAATGCTGATGCTCCACCTGATTCATTTTGAGATCAAGGAGATTCCTCTTTGCAGAAGAGCCCAATGGGGACTTTCCATTGTGGCTTCTCACACTGGTGAGGGGACTTTTATCCACCCTAAATTGTCTGCCTTTAAGGAGATGAAATGGAGGATTTGCTTCTCCTGTCAAGAGTGCTTGCAGGGCTTGGAGTGTGACTACCTCTTCCCTTCCTCCCTCAGTATGAGCCGGTGGTCACAGGTGGCAATGAAGCCCTGGTGCATCACATGGAGGTCTTCCAGTGCAGCCCCCACTTCCCAGCCTTCCCCCACTACAGCGGCCCTTGCCACTCCGAGATGAAGCCACAGCGCCTGAATTTCTGTCGGCACGTCTTGGCTGCCTGGGCGATGGGTGCGCAGGTGAGCCTCAGGGGCCTTAACCAGGAACTGTGGGGGGAGAAAAACCTGGGTGGGAAGCCCCCCTGGCTCTGCTGTCCTCAGACGATGCTTCAGGAAATGTCCAGGCTGTTTTTGGCCCCAAATTGGCCATCCTGGCCTCCAGCAACATTTTTTTCCCCCCACACCTTGTTTTTTTATTTAAATATACTTTTTTATTTTCCATTTTCATAACATATAATCACATGTATACTATTACATAGCCAATATCCTATTGTATTAAGTAGTAATTACATCAGTTCCTCTTGCCATCAACGCCCAGAAAGATAAAAACCCATTATTAGCTCTTCTGCTCTCCATACACCTCTTTCTTCTACCTCTCTCCTACCTCCTTTCTTCCCTCCATCATCCTTTTCTACTCTACTTCCCCTTCCTTTCACCTTCTCCTCTCTCTTCATTCCACTCCTCCTTATCCTCCTCATCTTCCCCCCTTACCCTTTCTCCTATCCCTCTCTTCCTATCTTTCTTCTCTCCTGTTTCCCACTCTTCCTCTCATTCACTTGGTGTATTTCAGCTTCTGAGCAAACTCCATTCTATGTTGATGGTATTTATGCTTCCATATCAATATACTTAACATATCTTAGTTTTAAAGAAAAAATAAGAGAAGACAGTATACATGTGCAATCATATTACTTTAAAATCTAACACCCCTCGTCAAGCCTAATATACATCCTACCCTCCCCCCCCTCAACCCCACCCACCCCCTCCAGCCTTCCCTCCCCCGACTTCCCAGAACCCATACACGGTATAAATCTTTAACAAAAACAGTCTAAAATATATTTGAAAAAAAGAATAGAAAATTGATAACATCTTTAAATTGAGCTCCTCCTTGTTAGGCTAACTTTAAACAGTTTATATCATTCCTAATCTTAATCATAAACTATCTGGAATTTCTTAGTCCCATATTTACTTTGTATATAATCGATTCATTTATTCCAGTCTCGTTTATATCTCTCGTTTGAGTGGTCCTTAAGATATGCAGATATTTTAGCCATCTCGGCTAAATCTGTGACTTTCAATATCCATTCTTGAATTGTAGGCAAATCTTCCTTCTTCCAGTATTGTGCCACCAACAATCTAGCTGCCGTTATTAAGTGCAGAATCAAATTAATCTCTACAGCTGTACCATCAGTAATTATACCTAACAAAAATAACTGAGGAGTAAACTTTGTCCTTTTTTAAAGAACATTTTGCATAATCCACCATATTTTTATCCAAAATGCCTTAACCTTCTTGCAAGTCCACCATATATGAAAATATGTAGCGTCGACAGAATCACATCTCCAGCATTTGGGTTGTAAGTTCGGATACATAGAAGCCAACTTTTTAGCATCTAAATGCGATCTATAAAACCTCTTATAAAAGTTTTCTCTCAAGTTTTGGGCTTATGTAAATTTTACATTTCTTACCCAAATCCTTTCCCATGAATCCAACATTATTGGTTCTTCAATATTTTGAGCCCACTTTATCATACAGTCTTTAACTAATTCTGTTTCGGAGTCCATCTGTATTAATACATTGTATAGTCTCTTTATATGCATTAAGCTTTGATCTCTTATTTGTTTAAATAAATTATCCTCGACTTGCATAAAACCAATTTTTTGATCTGTTTTCCACCTGGGCTGTAGCTGTCCATACTGGAACTATGTTTGTATTACCTTTTCCTCTTTTAATTCATCCAAGGATTTTAGTTGTAATACACCCCTTTCTAGGGTAAGAAGCTGTCTGTAAGTAATTATATCCTGTTTTTGTACTATGTTCATATTTCCTATTGCATGTCTAGGAATTGCCCACATGGGTATCTTATCATTTCATTTGTATTGGTATTTTTTCCAGACCCGCAGTAAAGCATTCCTTAAAATATGACTTTTAAAATTCTTGTCCAATTTTTTGTTATATAAAGCAGGTAAGCATGCCAGCCATATACCAGATCACACCCCTCGATATTAAATATCCTATCATTTGTTAAATTAATCCAATCACTAATTACAGATAAAGCTACTGCGTCGTAGTATAGTTTTAAATTGTGTAATTTCAAACCTCCCCTCTCACGCGCATCTTGCATTATTTTTAGTTTTACTCTCAGCTTCTTCCCTGCCCATACAAATTTATTAATACCCTCCTGCCATTCTAACAGGTTCACATCTTTTTAAAGTATAGGTAGCATTTGGAAAAGAAATAAAAATTTAGGTAAAATATTCATTTTCACTGCTGCTATGCTTCCCAGCAAGGATAACTGTAACTTTTCCCATTTTTTCATCTCTGTCTGTATACTATGCCAAAGTGGTTCATAATTACACTTATATAACTTCCCATTTGAGGTTGAAATATGAACTCCTAAATATTTGACCTTTTTAACTATTGATCTTTTTAACTATTTCGCCTCCAGCAACATTTTGAATGAAGAAGACGTGACCTATCTCTCCCACCAGGGGTCTCCAAGGCTGCTTGCCCACCTTGTCTCTGGAAAATCGCTTTGCTTGCTCACTTGTTCCAGGCTTGGGGTTTGGGGCAATGGAGAGCGGTCCAAACAAGGCTGGCTCCTTTGGGTCCCTGTTCTGAAACAGCCTCTTCTGGGCTCCCCAGATTCCCTTGAAGGGATTCTGGGGGCTTGGGGAGGTCTGAGCGATATGGTAAAGCTGGGCGGGTGGGACATGTAGACCTGCCAGGAGTCCTTCATTGTTTCTTGCCTCCCACCAAGACGGGGTAGTAGTTGAAGCCCAAAGTGCTGTTGCAAACTATCTCACCCTTTATTAAAAGCTGAGCTAGAAATATTGGGGGACCTTCGGTCTGATGTCCCCAGAGAAGGATTGGCTTGAGCTGCTGAAGTGGGCCAGATCCACCAAGGATCCCTCTTCCTTCCTTCCAGGCCTTTTACTACCCCAAAGACGCAGGGCTCGCCTTTGGGGGTCCCGGCTCCTCCAAATATTTGCGCCTGGAAGTCCACTACCACAATCCCCTGCTGTTGGAAGGTGAGTGAGACCCAGCAGACCTGGGCTGGCCCCTGGAGTCTGATGCTGAGGCTTTGGGGATCAGAGAGAGAACAGAGGGGAGGGAGGGAGGAGAGGAGAAGGGGCTTTCTTCAGGAGGAACAAGGCAGCCGTCTCACCCTCCATCTTTCAGGCTGCCTCTTCCCCTGCCAAGGTCTCTCCTGGCCTTGCCTGAATTGAGCCAGTGGCCCCTTTCTTGCAGCCTTGCCTCCTTCAAAGCGAAGGAAAGCAGCCTCCGGCCAGCTTGGAGCTGAAAAAGGGCCACACCGTCACTTTACAGATCTCCATAGGGGGCCCTGCTCCCCCTTCCCCCCTGTGAAAGCTCCCCCCATCCCTGCTGTCTTTCGCTGACCTGGGAAGGAGCCCCCCCCTTCTCTCAGCTAACTCAGTCAGCACGCTTTCCTCTGTTTGCACTGCCTTGTTTTGACAGCTGGCAGGTTTAAAAAAAGGAAGTGGGGAGGGGCCACATTTCCATACTCAGTTGCTGTTCTTGAAGGGTAATTTTAGACAAGTACAGCCTCTGGGCTGTGCTATTTCGCACCTAGGGCTGAGAGGTATGGCAGTTCTGGCAAATGGGAGCTTTGCAGTCCTTCGTTTCCACCCATAAGATCCCCGGCACCTTGATGCACCTCAGCTGAAGCGCAAGCCAGGTGGAGAAGAAGCCGCCCAGCAGCTGTCTCTGGCTGCAGCCCCAGGGCCTCCTGGGAAGATAGCGCTACTCTGATGGCCACCAGCAATGTGGCCGGTAGAAGGGGACAGTCCCCACCTCCCCCCACCCCAAATCAAGGTTTGCTGGCCTGATCATAGCATCCCTCTCTATTGGGTGCCATGAGGCCTCCCCACGGCCTGCTGCTCCTGAGACTAGTGGTGGGGGAGCTCCCGGCTGATTCCTGCCCCCTCCCCAGTTCATGGGCAGCTGAAAGCTCCCTGTCCCCCACCCCTGCCCTTAAGCCAAAGCAGGGCATCACGAGAGCATTGGTTCCACTGGTTGATGACCTTTCCTCTTCTGGGGAAATCTGGGGTCAAAGAATATCCGGGCAGGAAGCAGCTGCTCAAGTGATCTGAACTCTCCATTTAGATTGGAGGCAGAAGAGGACTGCTCTCCTGCATGGAAGAGGGAAGAAACCAATGTGGCTCCCGAAGGCTGAGCTGCTGCTCCTGATCAGATCTGGCAGCTTCCATCAGCCTCATCAGAACTCACCTTCCACTCACCACCTCTGATTGCCCACCTCTGGCAAGCAGGCAAGGGGTGACTGGATGGCAGTTGGGTAGCAATACCAGTCTTTATAAAGCCTTAGTAATATCCCACCTAGGACACTGCATCCAGTTTTGTTCACCGCACTATAAAAAAGATGTTGAGACTCTAGAAAAAGTGCAGACAAGAGCAACCAGGATGATGAGGGGACTGGAGGCTCAAACATAGGATGAACGGTTGCAGGAACTGGGCATGGCTAGTCTAGTGAAGAGAAGGACCAGGGGAGACAAGATAGCAGTCTTCCAATATTTGATGAGCTGCCACAGAGAAGGGGGGGGGTCAAGTTATTCTCCAAAGCATCTGAAGGCCAGTCAAGGAAGAATGGATGGAAACTGACCAAGGAGAGATTCAACCTGGAAATAAGGAGAAATTTCCTGACAGTGAGAGCAATCAACCCATGGAACAGAAGTTGTGGGAGCTTCGTCCCTGGACGCTTTCAAGAAGACATCTGTCAGAAATAGTGTAGGGTCTCCTGTTTGGGCGGAGGGTTGAACTAGAAGACCTCCAAGGTCCCTTCTAACTCTGTTAATCTAATCTAATCTAATCCATGGCTAGAAGACCTCCAAGGTCCCTTCTAACTCTGTTAATCTAATCTAATCTAATCCATGGCTAGAAGACCTCCAAGGTCCCTTCTAACTCTGTTAATCTAATCTAATCTAATCTAATCCATGGTTAGCAATGATGAGGAGGACTTGAGGTCCTGGTGGAGCTCTCCCTGCCAAAAGCCCATCCTGGAAACCAGGCCCAGGGCCTCCCTCCTTTGACCTGGAAGGACTGCTGGATGTCTCATTGCAGAACCTGGTGATTCTTTCAGGGCAGAACCTGCCCGGGAGGGAGGGGCTTTCCCTCTACTTTCTACTGCTTGTACTTGTCTTCCTGGGATGGTTTGAAGGAGGCTTTTTGGGCTTCAAGGAGACCTCTGTTTTTACCTTCCCACAGCTCTGTCCTGGGGGGGCACCCCCTGAAAACAAGGAGGGAAGCAATTCCCCTTCAACCCAAACGAACACTCTGATTCAGTCTTTGTTTTCTGGGCAAGAGTTGTGTCCGGTGAGCCTTTGGCCGGACGTCAGAGCACGTCAGAGGTTGGCAGGAGGACCACCTGGCCATCCCATCTTCAGAGAAGGCACAGAAGAAGTCCCTTTCCTGAAGAAATGCCTTCAGTGTCCTTCAGGGAACTCATGGCTGGCCTTGCTGGGCTTAGGTCTGGGGGGACTCCAATGGGGCAGTGGATTTGCCAAAGGACTGGAGGGGCAGATTGTTTAGCATATGGGATCAGCCAATGGGCACTGCCAGGACCCGAAGGGCATTATAGATCCTCCCACTCTCCCAGGGCAAAAGGGCTGCTGTAATTTCCAGGCCCCAGACAAGAAGAGCAGGAGACTCAAGGAGAGGAAAGGCCCAGTCTCTTCTCAAGACAACCTATCCCAGTCCCAGCTACCATGAGGGGCAGATGGCAAATGGGAGCCTGACATCACCGATGCCAAGGTCGCCTGGCATTGCTGGGATCCTTTATGAGTAGAGTGCTTCTTTCCAGGGGGGTCTTCAGCAACATCAAAGAGACTGTCCATGCCATCCTGCTGACCCCTTGGGATTCTGCCCATAACTTAACTTGGGCCCCGCTGGGGTGCTTCTTGCAAGGAAGGCAGTGCCCATTATTCAGCAGTCTTTGTGCAACACCCCCCTCCCCTTTGCTTCTTGCTAGGCCATCACGACTCCTCCGGAATCCGACTCCATTACACGGCCTCCCTCCGACAGTATGATGCAGGGATCATGGAGCTAGGCCTGGTCTACACGCCCGTGATGGCAATTCCCCCTGGCGAAAGCCATTTCTTCCTCACCGGCTACTGCTCGGACAAGTGCACCCAGCTGGTAAGGCCTCTGCTGTTTTCTTAGGCTGCCTTCCTAACCTTGCAGATGTTGGGCTGTGGGAGGGGTCCCTTCTCTTCCCTCTTAAAGTGGAGAAGTTGCTGTTGGGGGGGGGGACATGGCCTGCAGCACTTCCAGTAACTATCCCCTTCCTTCTTTCCTTCCTCCTGCCTGCCTCCCCCCTCCTTCCTTCCTTCCATCCCCTTTTCCCTTCCTTCCTTCCTTCCTTCCTTCCTTCCTTCCTTCCTTCCTCCTGCCTGCCTCTCCTCCTTCATTCCTTCCATCCCCTTTCTTTTTCCTTCTTTTCTTCCTTTCTTCCTTCCTTCCTTCCTTTCTTCCTCCTGCCTGCCTCCCCTTCCTTCATTCCTTCCATCCCTTTTTCCCCTTCCTTCCTTCCTTCCTTCCTTCCTTCCTGCCTGCCTGCCTGCCTGCCTGCCTGCCTGCCTGCCTGCCTGCCTGCCAGCCAGCCAGCCAGCCAGCCAGCCAGCCAGCCAGCCAGCCAGCCAGCCAGCCAGCCATTCTTTTTAGTCAGTCTGATTCTGAATGACGTCCAAATTCCCCAATTGGTTAAAAAGACCAATTTACATGGAAACGCTGGTCGCTTCCTTCCCATCCACAAGGCAGCAGTGGCATCCCCCCCCCAGCCCCCCTGTCTAGTTGCAGAGGAGCTGGGAACACCTGAGGGGGGACCCCTGTCTTCCCCCCCATAGCAGAGCCTGGCAGGAGCCCCATTTGAGTGCCCCCTTCTCAGCTTATGGCTACCCTAAAAGTCCAGGGCTCCCTTCGCGTATCAGTTCCCTCAGCTGCAGTGCCTCCTAGGACCCTCTGAAAAATGGGAGAGGGGAGAGATCCAGAGCTGAAACTTCATTTCTGATCCTGGGTTGCATTCAGCGGATGAGAAGCAAACGGCGGGCAACCTAGTGCTTTCCCTAAAGGGCACTCTGGGAAGCTGCAGCTGTGCCTTTGCCCGCAGCCCACCCTGGGCCCACCAGGTCTGGCATCAGGCAGAGTCTTCACCTGCAATGCCCCTTCCTCCGAGGGTCCTCCCCCCCCCCCGATCCCCTCCCAGGGGAGTGTTCTCCCTGCGAAGGAATAGGCTCATCTTCCTCCTCTTCCCTGCAGGCTTTGCCACCTGACGGGATCCACATCTTTGCTTCTCAGCTCCACACCCACCTGGCTGGGAGAAGCGTGGTGACCATGCTGTCCCACGAAGGGAGAGACTGGGAAATTGTCAACAGGGACAGGCACTACAGCCCTCACTTCCAGGTACCCAGGGGATGGGAAAGCATTGTGGTCTTCCCTCTCAGTGACGGATGTGTCTCTGCTGCAAGTAGAAGAGAAACTCAGCCCCCTCCTCAAAGTAGCAGCCATTGCCATTCCCCCCCCTCTAAGAAAAAGCAGCCATTCTGCTGGGCAAAAGCCTTCCCCCCCCCCCAATGGCTCTGAGCAGGCCTTTGTCCTGAGAGCTCCTGGGGAATCTACCCCACAGGTGCTGTCTCTCTTTCCTCTGGCCCAGGATGGTGCCTTTTCTCAGTGCCAAGGCCGAAGGGCGACGGGCTGCTGCAGAGTAGCTGAGCTGCCTTGTGGCTTTTCGGGAGGGGCTGATCTACTTCCTCCTTCTTCCCCCTTACCTTGTGGGAGGGCTCTGTGTCTTCTGAGGAGCATGTGCTCAGCTTCTGAGCTGAGAAGGGAAAAAGAGACACAGGGAAGGCCAAGGCGGGCCAGGAGGGGAGCAGGCTGGGAAGCCAGGCAGCAAAGGAGAGTTGCAGAAAGAAACAGATTGCATCAGGACAGCCGTGGAAACCAGGCCAGGCTTGTGAAGCCCCCCCCCCAATTGATATCTGTTATAAACCAAAATTATAAAAGGAACATCAAAAGCCAAAGACCATTTTTGCAGCTGAGCCTCGGTGGCGCATTGATCAGAGTGCAGTCCTGCAGGCTATTTCTGCTGTCTGCAATTTCGGAGTTCAAGTCTCACCGGGCTCCAGGTTGACTCGGCCTTTCGTCCTTCCGAGGTGGGTAAAATGAGGACCCAGATTGTTGGGGACAAGAGGCCGACTCTGTAAACTGCTTAGAGAGGGCTGGGAAGCACTGGGAAGCAGTAGATAAGTCGAAAGGGCTGTACTATTACTTTGCAAGCAGTTCTTGATACATTAGAGCCCCTCCTGTGCCAGGGCCTCCACGCTGGCCGTGGTGATGCCAAGACCCCATGATCAGAGCTGTGTGGATCAGGCTCTCCCATGAGGGGTTGGGGTCTTCCTCCAAAGCAAAGCCACTCTGTCGCTCTGGTTTCAGGATGGGAGATGAGCCATGTTGGAAGTCGGCCTGGTGCACCTCGGAGGGAGATGCTCTGGAAGGACTTTGGGCTGAAGCTGGAGCTGCGTTTGGGGGCTGTGATGGCTCCTTTCTGCCAGGGCTCCAGGTGGCACTTACGCATCCCTCAATCTGGTGGCCAGAAGCATTTTTGCTGCGGGGGGGCAGCATTAAGGAATGGCCTCTTGTTGGCATCCCCCTGCCTCCAACTTGATCTGGTCTCCAGTGAAAGAAAGCAAGGAAGCAGAGCTTTTGAGGAGGGGACAGGACTTGGGGGGGGGGGGTGTCCAATGCCATGCATCCAGAGAACAGCTGTTTTGGTTGGTGCTTGTCAAATGCTAAGAATCTTTTAAGATTATGTCAGGATATCGGTCTGCTGAATACACTGAGAATTTGAAGGCAGCAGCATCTTATTCCTGGCCCTCCCCTTCTTTGACACCCTCCCAACCTTTCCTCCCCCCACATCTTTCTCCAGGAGATCCGCATGCTGAAGAAGGAGGTCTCCGTCTACCCGGTAAGCAAGCGCAGCTCTGCTTTGGGGGGGGGGACGACTTAGAATTGCCTAACTAGGAACCAGAATGGGCTCCTCTTTCAGAGCTCCCCTTGTGGAACTGAGGCAGCCCTTTCCCCCTGGGTAGGGGAGCACAGTTGGCCAGAGCAATTGGCCAGACCAGAGCAGCCAGGGAGGAACAGCCAGGCACCCCGTCTTCCTCCCTGGCTCACCTAATACCTGGCTGGAAGCTTTGCTCCCTCCCCATGCTTCCTCCCCTCCCCCCCGGCCCCCGTGCTCTTCCCTTGAGGACAGATGTCTATGGAGATCCTCAGTCATCCAGGACGTAGCTGTCCCAGAGGTGCTTTTTTCAAAAGGCAAATGGACTTTGTGATTGTTTTCTTTGAAGATGTTTTGCTCCTCATCCAAGAAGCTTCTTCAGCTCTGGCTGGATGGTGGGGAATGGAATGGATAGTGGGGATATCTGTGGATATTTATATCCTTGCAGACAGCTGGCCATTTGCATCCTTTTAGGGGGTCATTGAGGCCACCTGGAGGCTTGTCTCTGTCCTCAGCGTCATCTGAGTGGTGCAAATGGGTGTGGAGCCTTCTTGGAACTGCTGAAAGGACCGTGTTGTAAAGTGGAGATAGATGGTGTTGTATCGCTCCCCCCCCACCTCTGTAGAGAGAGGGCTGTTGAGTTTGGACAGAGATGGCCTCTGTGACCCCTCCTTCAAACCAGCGGTCCTCTCTGTCCAAAATGTGGACTTTGCTGCCTTCAAAAGAGTGGGCTTTGTCTTTGGAATGCAGATGGGCTGCTGAATCTAGTCCTGATGTGCTTGTTCTCCTATGTTGAGCCATGCGTTTATGAGGACATAAACCCACCACCATCGGGTCAGAGCTGAAGAAGCTTCTTGGATGAGAAGTGAAACGTCTTCAAAGAAAAAAAAACAGAAAGTCCAGTTGCCTCTTGAAAAAAAGTACCTTTGGGATAACCTTCAGTCGCTGGGCACCCCTGGAGGAGAGTCACAAGGGCAGCCCCATTAGCAGCAGCTGCAGTAGCAACGCACAGCTGGCAGCACAGAATTGGGACACTTTAAGACTTGTGGACTTCAATTCCCAGAATTCCACAGCCAGCAAAGGTTAAAATTGTCAAGGTTGGAGACCCCTGCCTTAGATGCCCTCCTGTAGCTGTAGCATGCCTGCTTTCTGTCGCAGGGCGATGTGCTGAGAACCACCTGCATGTACAACACAGAAGACAGGAATGAGACGACAGTGGTGAGTTGGGCTGGAATTTTGGGCTGGGCTACTTTTGAAATGCTGCCCCAAGACTCAAGTCAGAAACCAGCAATTGAAGGAAGGCTTTCAGTTCACCTGCAGAAGAATGGCCGTCTGCTCCATTGGAGCCCCCACCTCTCCAACTGACCTTCCTATTAGGGAGTCTTCTAACCTTCAGCTTCCAAGCACCCGAAGGTCAGAGAAGGAAGAATGGATGGAAACTGAACTAGGAGAAATTCAATCTAGAAATAAGGAGACATTTCCTGATAGTGAAAGCGGTCATATTAGAATGTTATTCGATTGAAGCAGCTTATTTATACACGTTATAATAGGAAAGGCTTTGCATGAGCTCCCCATCACCAGACCCCCCTGGCCAGCCCAAGAAGGCTGCCAACTCACCAAGGCTGATGAAGGCCTGGAAAAGAGCCCCTGGGGGTCTTCTCTGTGCCTGGCCATCCTCCGCTCCTCTCTTGCCCTCTTGTTCACCACAGCAGAGCAGAGCAAGGGCCCCTGGAGTTTGCCAAAAGGCAGGGAGGCCTTTTGGTCCAAGGCCACAGAGATCCCTCAGAAGGGCTGAAGGGCCACCTCTGTGCCTGCTGCCACCTGCCAAACTCGGGTGTTTTGCTGGGAATGCATGGAAGGAGCCTGGCAGCTTCCATGCCCTCAATGAAGCGGTGGACGTGATGAACCAGGGTCTTGAGGCCGTTAAGAACTGGATGAGTGTTAACAAACTGGTACTCAACCCAGACAAGACCGAGTGGCTGTTGTGTTTTCCTCCCAACAATTTGGCCAGTGTTCCATCGCTCAGGCTGGGGGGTCAAATTTTACACCTCTGAGATGTGTGTCAACTACGTCCATTACTAGATAGGGTTCGCAACTTGGGAGTCCTCCTGGACCCACAGCTGACTTTTGATCATCATTTGTCAGCTGTGACCAGGGGGGCATTTGCCCAGGTTCGCCTGGTCCGCCAGTTGCGACCCTACCTGAATCGGGAGGCACTCACAACAGTCACTCAAGCCCTTGTGATCTCTAGGCTGGAATACTGCAATGTGCTCTACATGGGGCTGCCTTTGAAGTGCATTCGGCGACTGCAGTTAGTCCAGAATGCAGCCGTGCGAGTGATAGTGGGTGCACCGCGGTACGCCCACATAACACCCATCCTCCGCGAGCTGCACTGGCTGCCTGTCGATTTCCGGGTGCGCTTCAGGGTATTACTCACCATCTTTAAGGCCCTCCATGGTAGTGGATCTGGATACCTGAGAGACCGCCTCCTGCCGATTACCTCCCTCCGACCAATTAGATCACATAGATTGGGCCTCCTCCGAATTCCATCCGCCAGTCAATGCCGACTGGCGACTACGCGGAGGAGAGCCTTTTCTGTAGCAGCTCCGACCCTGTGGAACGACCTCCCCGCTGAGATTCGCACCCTCACCACCGTCCAGACCTTCCGCACAGCCCTCAAGACCTGGCTTTCCCGCCAGGCCTGGGGATAAGTCGCTAATTCACCCCGCCCGAGTGTTGAATGCTGAATGAAAGTTGTGTTTTTTACTGTTTATTTTAGTTACACACTGTTTTTGTGTTATATTGCACTTCCCCTTTCCCTACGAATGTAAGCCGCCCTGAGTCCCCTCAGGGAAAAGGGCGGCTTATAAATCCCAATAAAACCTAAAACCTAAACCTAAGCTTCCGTGCAAGCCAAGAGGAAGGCAGCACTGCCAGAGATTGGGAGTAGGCTTCTGTTGTCCAGTTGGCCAATGTCACACACACCCCCTTGCTGGCCAAACAGCAAGGGGGGAGGGAGACAAATCATTATGCTCTCAGGGAGGGAATTTGCATCAGTGGATAACAGTCAGGAATGATTTGCGTCCATAGTCCCGACAGGCAAAATGGAGGCAGAGGAGGGAAAATGGGGAGGGACTGGGAAGGCTTTCTGGGGAGGATGCTGAGGAGCTTCACTTCCCTTTTCTGCAGGGAGGATTTGGAATCATGGAAGAGATGTGTGTCAACTACGTCCATTACTACCCCCAGACGGAGCTGGAGCTGTGCAAAAGTGCCATCGACCCGGGATACCTGCACCGCTATTTTCAGCTTCTGGACAGGTAACACGATGCAGGGACAGCAGCAGCAGCCGGGCATCCCAGGTGGGGATGGCAATGTTTTTAAGATGAGGTCTCTGCTGCCAAGGGAAGAAGGGCGATTCCTCGGGACGTCTCTCTCCAGGGGCCCTTGCTCTGCTCTGCTGTGGTGAACAAGAGGGCAAGAGAGGAGCACAGGGTGGCTGGGCACAGAGAAGACCCCCAGGGGCTCTTTTCCAGGCCTTCATCAGCCTTGGTGAGTTGGCAGCCGGGACGTCTCTCTGACTACGGACTGAGGAGGGAGTGAGGGCTGCCCTGAGGAGCAGCTCAGCAGGAGGGGGGCTACATACAGGCTGTGGAGCCCCCTCCTCATCCTGGCAGCTCCCTCACCAGGGAATCCTGAGGCTCTTTGGAGCAAAGGCTGCTGGTTCTCTGCCCCCACCCCCGAGGCTTTAGAAAACGTATTTGGGTGCCTAGAGAGGGAAGAGGGCCTGCTGAAAAGCAGGAGGAAAGGGCCCACCATCATCCCAGGACTCTTCTCAGAAGGCTTCTAAAATCGGAACCGGTTGGATTCACAACCGATGGTGTTCTTTAAGCAATATGTCTTTTTTGGTGAACATTCAGTGATGTTCTTCTGCAGTCCTGGCCTTGGGATTGTCATTGAGCCCGGAATTACAGTTGTAAGTTGTGGCAGTGGTTAAGCAAGTTACAGACTAAGCCTGGTTTGGTAAACTTTTTTTGCAGCGGTTGTTAAGCAAATGTTAAACAAATCCATTTTACCCAATGGGCATTTTTTTTGCCATACACTAGAAGTAAACACTGTGGAAACCAGCCCCAAATGCCAAAATTCACAGTTGCCTGATTGCAGGATGCTGCAAACATCCATAAATATGAATCAGTTGTCAAATGTTCAAAACATAGTTGTGGGATAGCAAGGGTGTGGGTGGGGGGGAGTGTCTGTGCAGTCATACACTTGCCAGGACTTGGGGGGGGGGGTCTGTCGTAACTTTCCACCCAACTGGAAGACTACCGTGGTAGGATGTGATCCGTAATTATACAAATATGAATACCATTAAAAGCAGAGCTGAGTGCAAAATAGTAAATAACAATATCAATGGCATTTACTATTGACTTACTTACAATAGCACTTACATGCCGTTTTACAGTCCTTTACAACCCTCTCTAAGTGGTTTACAGAGTCAGCCTCTTGCCCCCAACAATCTGGATCCTCATTTGACCCACCTTGGAAGGACGGGAGGCTGAGTCAACCTGGAGCCTGTTGACATTTAACTGCCAAATTGCAGTCAGCCGGCAGTCAGCAGAAGGAGCCTGCAGTCCTACACTCTAACCGCTGTGCCACTGTGGCTCTTATATCCACTTTATACTTGAAAACTCCCTGTGGACAAAGGAGGATGCAACGTAGGATTAGTTTACTGTGTTTTCGTTAAATGGGATTGTTTCATTATTACTTTCCGCCTCTTCTTCCCCCTCATCTTCTTTTACACTAAATTTTCTAAAGCAGGTCCTTTGAAAGATGTGTTCCTTATCTCTCCCGCACCACTAGACTGAAACTGCAGAGCCTTTGTAAAATCCTTCTGTATTCTTGGCTCTCGTTGTTGGGACCCCTTCCCCCTGTCCCACTTTCCCGTTCCTGATGCATAGCATCTCTCCTCCGGTAGATTCAACGATGAAGACATCTGCACATGCCCAGACACCTCAGTCACCAGGCAGTTTTCTTCCGTCTCTTGGAACCTGTTCAGCAGAGAAGTCCTCAGAGCCCTTTATGACTCTGCTCCAATTTCCATGCACTGCAATAAATCCTCAGCTGTCCGATTTCCGGTAGGAAGGACTCTCTGGGGAACCTCAGGGCGTCCTTGGGCATGCTTGGCTGGAGAGCTCTGCTGATCCCTTGGATTGGGGCTGAATCTGGCCTCTTGCCCATACAAGCCCATCCCTTTTGACTGGGCTTCTATGGGCTCTTGATGAGAGGGAGGGAGGGAGGGAGGGAGGGGGGATAAGTTCCTGTCTGTGTGTGAGAGAGGATTTGTTTGTTTGTGGCTGAACTATGGCTCTGTTCATGTTCACTTTAAACTTATGAACATCCTGGACCTAGATCAAATTAAGACCCAAACCACTAGGACCTCTAAGAGATGAGCTTCTTGCTGCCTTCCATGGGGCTGGGGGCAGGATGTGATCTCCCTCCCTCCCTCCCTCCCTTCCTTACCCTAACAAGCGCCTGAGGTCTCTGCCGTTTGGCTGCTGCACTGCTCCCAGAGCCCCAGAGCCCCTGTGATCTTGAACCATGGTTTCCGCCTGCCACCCGATTGGCTGGGGGCTAACTGTCCTGCGCAACCAGAGATCCGGGACAAAGAGTGCCTCCATGAATGAGCCGGGTCGAAGGGTACGGGGCGGAGGCCCATTGGCCAGGGTGAATGACTAGGGGAGGGCTAGTGGTGGAAGAAAACTGGCTTTAAATGGCGGGAGGCTGGCGGAGAAGGAGGCATGGCCAAGGGTGGGAGCCTGGAGGTCCCAATCAATCCCTGGAAGCTTGGCATTTGAACAAATCAGCCACCTATGGACATAGAAACAAACCCTTCAAAAGAGACAATAAGCTAAGAAAGAAAAAGATCAGAACCAATTGTCTCCACAGCCGACACCTTGGAGGAGTCACTAAGGGCTCGATGACATCAGAAGCGTAGACTTCTGTGGTGTAGACCAGAGAAGCAGGGAATGATACCAGACCATCAGGCAAAAAACAATTCCCTAACCAAGGAACTGTGTGGTAATCTAACGAAGAGAAAAGCTCGGGGTGACGTGATAGCAGTCTTCCAATACCCTAACCCTTAACCTAACCCTAAACCTAACCCTTACCTTAACTTGAATCGGCTTGCTTTCAAAGCGCTATTTAAAGCGCTCTTCTTTCTCCGCGCTCGCTGTTGTCGCCCTGTTGATGACGTCAGCGACGCGGTTTAATCGGGCGCGCTTTAGTCGAGCGCGGTTTTGTCGTGCCACAGAGCAGGACGTAGGACTGGAAGACCTTCAACTTGGTTGTATATCGTCCTCGGAGTGTGGCCTCACTAATGCAGTATAAAGCGATGCGTTCCCCTTCACACGAACTTGATGCCCTCCCTCTGTTAAGGCAGCCAAGGACTGCGTTGGCTTTTTTGCCAGATGCAGCGGACTCTGGCTCCTCCTGAAGTGTGGGACCCACTAGGACTCTCATGGTTACTACAGGAAGGGCTTCTCCAGGTTCCAGGTTGGGGTCTTTCTGCCCCTGCAGCTATATAAGTCAATGCTTATCTGTCTTTTCCAAGTAAGGTGGGGTATATTGTCACCTGGCTTTGTAGGTGATTGATAGCTTGGACTCCAGACCCTTAAAATCTCCATTTTCTCTCTAGGGTGAATGGGAAAAGCAACCTTTACCGAAAATCACCCAAGTATTGCCCACGCCAGCGCCTGCTCACTGTGAAGACCATAGTTCTCTGGCCCCCACCCGCCTCAAGTTAGCAAGGGCTCAGTGAGGCTGCCCTTGGGCCTCTCTCGTCCCTCCTCAGCTCTGCTGTGTTGATACTTCAGATCTGGAAGGCTTTGCTTAGGGAGGAGAGGAGGTTCTCCTGCTTGAGCCAGGAGGCTGGACTAGAAGACCTCCAAGGTGCCTTCCAGTTGTATTCTAAAATTTTAAGGTGCCATGGACAGTAGCCTTCCTTCTAGCAGCTGTGCTCCCTGAGCAGCCAAGGAAGGGCTCTGATCTGCAGTCAACTGGATTTTGCCTGTCCTGCCTTGGAAATCATTGGGGATGCCTGCAGCGCTTAAGACGGAGTGGGAATTCCAGCCTCTTCCAGCTCAGATGCTGCAGATGGGCACACGTGCTCCTCCCCTCATTCCAGAAGGATGTTCTCAGGCATTCCCACCTGTGGCTCTTGCCTGCCTCCCACCCCTCTGTTCCTGCTTCCTGGAATTCCTTCCCGCACCTGCAGATGCCTTGGCTGTCTTCTCCTTCCCTCTTTCTCAGATACTTTGCTTTCCCCTCGCAATTGACTCCAGAATCACATTCCAATAAAGGCAGTGATCAAGATGTCTTCAGCTGTCCATTGTTTCATCATCTGCATAACTGGCAAGCACTTTTGAAAGCGGAGAAATACATTTCAAACATGGCCCTGTTGGAAGAAATGTCCTTCTGGGTTCAGTTCAGTTTCAGTGGGGGAAAAGACACTGGAAACATGGAGGATGCTTGGAAATATGGTTTAATGGTGGACAGGACCACATGGCTTGAGTCCTGAACAGAAAAGGGGGATCAGATGCTTCCAGATGTTGGGTGAAGAAGAAAAGAGATAAAAGAAGGGCCTTGCTGGGTTTTTTATACGCTCTGTTCGGCCCCGCCTCTCTTTTTCCTTTTCCCGTGTAAGAAATGTATTCTGATTGGTTGCCAGACTTCTGTCAGGCCATGGAAGGGCAACTCTCTAGACTGCCACGTGGTGAGTTTCTGTTGAAGGCTAATCCTATCTTCGTTATGCAGAGTAACATTGACAAAGGTGGGGGCTATTAAGAGTAAGCCTGTTTCCTGCCTAAAAACATGTTTCCCCATTTCTGATCTAGGGAAATAGAATATTCTGCCTTTTCAATATTTCCCAGGATATTTCATTTTTCTAGGAGAAGGGTGGGTGCTAACTTCCTCCAGCCCCTAGTAAGAATGGTGGCCTTGGACCACCCACCCTCCAGAGGGAATGGGACAACTTGCCACAATCAACTCACTGCAGCCAACCTGGTGCAGGACAATTACCCACAAGATGGGACAATTTAACAGTTCTATTTAATTATTTAAAATAAATAGAAATGATTTTAATTTTTGCCATTCACATTTCATTCTATCCCTCCTTTTGCACTTTCTTTAATGATTCTATTCCACCATTTCTCTGATACTAATGTAACTCTTGTCCTGCAGCAAGTTGGTCATGGTAGGTTGACTGTGACGAATTGTCATGGACCTCCCCCCCCCCCGCTTCAGTGGCCCCTGGCCAGCCACGAGTCTCTCTCTGCCACGGCTGATCCTTCTTCCTGCCACCAGTCTCTGTCCTGAAGCTTTAGTAGCCACTTGGGAATAAACAGCAAGTTTAGGCTAAGTTTGTGTAGCGGCATGTCAGACAGCCTGGCTTCCCTGGGGGAAGACGAGGGGTGGGGGGCCTGGATCAGTAGTGCCACTGCAGGGTCTGATTCTGCACAAGCACCAGGTCTCACTTGTGTTCCAGCAGAAAATCTCATCTACTCTGCTCACATTGTGATAATTGCATCTCACGCACACGCACACACATGCTGGCATGCACACGTGTCTGACGACATGCAGCCAGCCAGCCTTTCTCCTCCCCCTCCACATCCAGTGGTGAAACATGCCTGCTGTTGTGAAGGAAGGAGCCACTCAAAAGCCAGCACCGTCTCCAGAACAACTGAAGATGTCAGATCTGGGGCACCCCAGTTCAGGTTTGAGTGTGGAGATCGAGGGGGGTGGAAATACACCAGGGCAAGAGAGACTGAAGCCTCTTTTAAGTTCAGAAATGAGACAATCAAAACCCCACATAAACGAGATGGCTGTCTATTGCAGGAAATAAGTAAAACTATTTTGGAAGCAGCTCAGGTGGAGGCACAAAGAGGGGAGGGGGTGCAACGCTTTATTTTGAGCGCCCTTCTGGATCCAAGGTCTCACCTTCCCAAGGAGTTGGTGGCCTGGTCTGCCCCCCCCCCCTTGGAGCTGCTGCAGAGGACTTCAGCCCAGGCACCTTCCTGATGACTTAATGGGGAGGGAGGGGATGGACAGGGGAGCGTTGTATAGGCTGGAGCTTTGGAGAACATCTTTGCTTGTTTGTTGGGGACTTTGAGTCAGTGTTGACTTCTGGCAACTGCAATCCCTGGAGTTTTCTTAGGAAAATTATGGGAATGGTTTACCTTGGAACTGGGAAAGGGTCCGGCCAGGGCCCCCCAGCTGGCTTCATGCGGGACTCGAACTCTGGTCTGCTGGCTTCTAGCCAGAGACTGGTTCTCAATGGGGAGAAAATGAGCCATAAATACAATCCGTCTATAGATAAAAATAGACCCATCCATTTGTCTCCCCACCTGTTTAGGTGATCTGTCTCACCTGCCATTTTGCATCAGGCTCAGTGAAGCTGTTGGGAGGAGCAGTGAAGCCTCTGGGTTAAAACTCCCCATACCTCCAATGCCTTATTCTCAGAGAAAGCAAAGGAGAGAAAACGGTTTGGTCGTGCAGAAAGACGAGAGAGATGCTGGAAGCCAAGCCCACTCCCCAGCCTTTGCTCTGTCTCCTCCCCTTCCAATGCGGGGCGGGGGGCTTGCTGTTAAGCCGTGTGCCTTCAGCAAAAGTTAGAAACCAGCTTCTTATACATGTGAGCTAACCAGCTAGCATTGTGGAGGCTGTTATTACCAGCAAACCCATCCGCCCTGCTTCCTAAATCATGGAGAGCAATTAACGAAGCAATCCAAGTAACAGATTGATGAACTCCCCACACACCCCCAAAGGGCAATGGGGAGATGATCCTGTCTCCCAGATCTCTTGTAGGCCAAGAGATCTGGCTTAACTTTAGTTGACCAAAATTCAGCCCTGTGAAGGGGTTGGTTCAGGTCGGAGCACTTCAGCCTGCCTCTTCCTTGGTGGAGAATTCCTTTCTCCTGTGACTGAGGTTTGGTCGCAAGGATAGAGTAACCACAGAACTTGATTGGCTAAACCTACCAGATTCTTCCTTCCTTCTGACTTAATCTTAGCCTAGCAGCAGAAGAGCAGCTGGACAACCAGATCACCTGACTCTCGGCATGGAAGCTTTCATTGAGAGCATATACCAATCTGATGAATTGCACCAAGACATGAGGCTCCACCCCAATTTTCTCCATATTGATTGCTTTCCATCCCTTTGCCACAAGTGGAGAGACGTTTCTTCCGTTCATTCCAGGCTCCTTGTTTTGCCAGCCCTTCTATGGTTACAACTTCATCGCATTGACTCTAACAGATTCACCGAGGAGTACTGTAGATTCGGCAATAGTTCAGAATCTAGAATGCTACTGGGATACTTGAATACTGGACCTCTAGAATTCTGCTAGAATACTGAAGAGCAACAAAGATAATCATCTTGAATGATTTGGGGTTTGTGGGCTGGAGAATGAAGTTTGCTCAGGGAATGTCTAGTCTAATGACAAGAAGGACTAAGGCAGACATGATAGCAGTGTTTTTATATTTGAGAGGCTTTGACCTATTCTCCAAAGGACCTGAAAGCAGGACAATAAGTGACGAGTGGAAGCTCATCAAAGAGTGATCCGATTCAGAACTAAGGAGAGAGAATCCCCTATACATTTTGTTTTTCTTGCCTAAAACCTGACTTTTCTCACCACTGAATTTCATATTTTTATGTTCCAAAGGTTTTATTTCTTTTAAAAAACACAAATATTTCATCATTCGTCAATCATTAAAACATTGAAGTACAATTTTTTGTATGCCCCTCCCTCCCTCCACCCAACCCCCCTCCTCCTTCCCCCCCCCCGACTTCCCAGAACCCATACACGGTATGGATTTTTAACTAACACAGTCTAAAATCTATTGAGAAAAAAGAAATAAAGAAATCAATGACATTCTACATTGACCTTAGCTTCTTCTTGCTGAACTAACTTTAAACAATTTAAATCATTTCTGATCTTAAGCATAGGCTAACTGGAATTTCTTGGTCCCGTATTTATTTTGTATATAGTCAATCCATTTTTTCCAGTCTCGTTTATATCTCTCATTTGAGTGATCTTTAAGATATGCCGATATTTTAGCCATCTCGGCTAAGTTTGTGACTTTCAATGTCCATTCTTGGATTGTAGGCAAGTCTTCCTTCTTCCAGTATTGCGCCACCAACAGTCGTGCTGCCGTTATTAGGTGCAGAATCAAGTTAGTCTCTACCACTGTAAAATCAGTACATATACCTAGTAAAAATAACTGATCCTTCTGTATCTTGAGCCTGTCTTCTGGAGTGTTGGCTATTCCTACCAGCTTGGTGGTGTCTGCAAATTTGATGACTTTCCCTTCTAAATTGTTTATGCATGAATGCTGTGTAAAAGTGTGCTTGGGCCCTCAGTGTTCTCATCAGAGCATCCCTCTTTCCTGTCCATTTGGCTACCGTTTTGCAGTGGGCACTGAAAATTTGGCCACCTAAAGAAATGAGGCTGGATGACCTGCCCATTAAAGAGAGGCGGAGCTGACTCAAAATAGTCCATCAGTTTCATTAGGGTTGTCTGTCAAAGTGAATGCAAAGATTGGCCTGGGAACTTCTGCTCTTTGGTTCCTTATTAATGTCATGGATGTGATTCCCAGAGCCCATATAGAAGAACTGAAGGCTTCCCAGTAATTGTGTCCTTTGGATGATTTCATTATCCCCCGATCCCATGTGGCCCCAGCTGACCATTCTGTGTTCTCACTCTCTCTCTCTCTCATGCACACATGCACGAGCACAGACTGTCATGGGAGTGTGCGGGCGCACACACACAGGTGATCTGCTGAAGAGGATCAATCTGATGAAGATGCCTCTGTGATGGACTCCTGGAAGGGGTTTGGGACAAGTTGCCATGGCCAACTTGTCACAGCCAACTTGCCATGACCAACTCACTGCAGGACAACTGGCCACGGCCATCTTGCCACAAGACAACTCATTGCAGGACAAGAGTTGCACTAATATCACAGGGTTTGGGAAGCTGAGTAAGTTCCCTGGGTGAGTCTGGGTGAAAGCAGGACCCCGGGAGGAAGAAGCAATGTGCATCGCTAAGGATGCAAAACAATGAAAAAGGCATTGTGCTCTGCAAAGTTTTAAAAAACCCATGAAAACCTCAGCAGTTGTTGATGGTGCTTTGATGCCTTCCATTCTGTTTTTGACTCCTGGTGACTGCCTGGAAAAGTTTGCCTGTCAACTTACTTTGGAAGTGGTTTTGCCTCGCCCCTTTCTTCCCAGGGCTCTTCCCAAATCAGATGGTTTGTGCTTAAGGCAGGATTGGAACTTGCGGTCTCGATTTAGTGGTAACACTTGGGGTCGTTACCACTAAGCCACACTGAGCTTCTTCAAGTGTCAAAACTTGTAATGTCAGTTAAAACAAGAGGTTTAAATGCACCAAATATCCATGGTTTTAATAGAAAAGTCCAACTATATTTTTAATGCAAATATATTGATTTTTAATATGTTCATTGAAAGTTTTAAATGATTAAAAACTAACAAAAGCTAGTATGAAGTCTTCCGATATTTTTCATCGGAGTTATAAGTACAAATATATTTTACCTCTTTCTCTAAAATTTCATAATATTCTTTTTAAAAAAAAATTAAACAAACACCACACACACACACAAAAGAAAAAAACACATCATCACATACAGCATGTCGTTTGGTTACAAGTATTTTTGCATCCATATTCTCGAATAGCATTTGCCATCACAGATTTTTCATCTAGTATAACTAAATACCTCATTTCATTGTACAATATATGTTCAATTACAATTATTTTTTTCCAGTAGACCTAATTCCCTTACATTCTTGATTATCTATTTGATAACAGTATATCTTTGTATAATCACAAATCCCAATATGAAAAAAAAAATTACCAACCATTTATATTTGTATATCACTGTTTTCTTCTTCTTTCTAATCCTAATAATCAAAATCATAAATCACAGGTTCATTTTTTTCATTTTTATGCAAAAAATCCATAATCAACAAATCAACAAAAGAGATTTTTTCTTCTTCTACCCCATGGGTATCAAACTCGCTTTCATTGAGGGCTGCATTAGGGTTGTGTCTGACCTGGGGAAAAGGGTGTGTGGCCAAGGTAGGCGTGGCCACCTGACATCAATCATATTGGAGGTGCCTGTGGCTCCCGAGCTCCCCTTTCGCTGGCTGAGGGCTGCAGGAGTCCAACCTGGCCAAAAATGGAGCCTGGGACGGCCGCGCATGAACTCTGTTAGCCACCTGAAGGGGATTTACCCAGTACATATTAATTATTATATGCCACTTCAGCAAAAAGTAGCAGTTCAGTCCAATTGGTCTGAACTGGTGGTTCTCATAACATCAAAGGTACTGCTCTAGGACTGAATTCATACATTTGTAGGCTCAATTTGTTTGAGAATGGTGGGCGGGGAGTCCCTGGGAGGAGCCTATCAGGCTCAGGAATTCATTCCAAAACTTTGATGTGAATTGCCCTGATATGAAATGATGGCTTTGGGACACTGTGCAGCAAAGTTATGTGCTGCATGAATAGTTTAGCTAGGGATTGGGCTGAAGGAATCCTAGGGCACACCACAAAGTGGGCTTGTTTGGAGAACAAATCCATGATAGTCCAGGTTACAGTATTCCCAGCACTTTCTGGCAGCTTTACAATAAAGTCCATGGATACTTTCTTCCAGAGAGCTGGGCAGCCACTTCATTGAGGCACAGACAGGACACCTGGCCACATTGGGTTTGATGTCCTTCTTCATTCTTGGCCACCAAAACTGCCTCTTTATGAGTCTGTGGGTGGCAATCAGGAGCTTCCACTTGGCAAGGTCCTCCCACTCAGCCAGTCTTCTCACTTTCCACTTGTCTCCCTGGACCACATCCCCCAGAGGGATGAGGGGTCTTTGGCCTATGCTGCCTTGCCCGGGTTCATTGCCCAGCAGGTCTTCGGTCCCTGGTGTGGAGCATCCCTTGCCCTCTCTCTCATGGGCGTGGGTTGTTGCTCAGATCTCCCAGTTTGTGGGGTGTGCTGGCTGGCTGCATCCCTGCTCCATCTTGAGGCAGCATCGGAGCCTCTCCTCCTTTGAAACTTTTTTGCTGTCAACATCTCAGGGTTGTTGACCACCTGATGGGATCCAGGTAGGTTATTATTATGAGAGCTGACTTAATGTCAACCGTCCCATTGGTAAATGAGGCAAAAGAAACTCTTGGGACATTATTTAACAAGAGTGTAACTTTACTGATAATTCCACATAGGAAAAACCAGTTCTAAAGTTTTGCATGAAAACCAGCATAAGTGAAATCCCCTTTTCCCCCTGGATTTCCTCACGGTTTACTATCCAGCAATCATTTGCATTCATTTTGTTTTGGGAACATTCTGAGCATCTTGGGGTATTGGCTATGTCGACTCCGTTGCATTCCTCAATTCCTTCCCAAGCCTCCCTTTCCAATACTTTCCCTCCCCATCACTGTTGTCTGGTTGCAAGCAGGAGTGCGTAGCGAGTCAGCTATGACTTATTGTCTGAAACAAAAGAATTCGTTTAGACAAAACGTTCATTTTTATCACCGAAATTCTCCCCAACAGTGAAAAATTTAATTTCTCCCATCTTAACATGTCCTTTTAAATTTCAGTCCATGTATCACACAATTACAATTCACATTTGTGATAGTAACACCCAAGTATTTTACTTTGTTCTCAATCTTAAAATCAATTTTCTCCATCAATTCTATTTGATCTTCCAGTTTCATATTTTCTAACGTTTTTGTCTTCTGGTTATTAATTTTGAAACCTAATATGCTAAAGTCCTTTGTTAACTTCCCTGCAACTAATAGCACCTGTGCAGCTTGTTTTTCATTATTTCTGGATAAAATCAAATCTTTGTGTACCTCTTCAGGTATTAATTCAACTATCGGGAGCCTTTCCATTATTAGAATAAAGATGCCGATTTTGCTGTTTAACACCCAATTGTCTGGTGCATGTTTTGGTCTTAGTGTATTTTATTGTTGTTTCTAGATTATGTCTATCCTTTCTGTTGTGGCTTCCTGTACTTTGTTTTTTATTCTTTTAAGGTGTCCCCATTTCAATTTGCTGCTCAGTGACCTTAGTTATGAGAATGATTTAGACCAGGGGTGTCCAACTCGATTTCATTGAGGGCCGCATCAGAGTTGTGTTTGATGTGGAGGGGGGCATAGCCAGCTCAACGTCACTCGTGTCAAAGGTGCCTGTGGAGGCCTGAGCACTCTGCCAATGAAAATGGGCTCCTGAGCTCTGTTTCCGGCTGCAACGGTCTCCTGCAAACCCCGCACCCCGAGCTCTGTTTTCGCTGGCAGAGGCACCGTAGGCCGGTCGTTCACTGTTTCCACAAGGTGTGCCGCTTCCACACCGGCCTTCATGGGATCTGCCCTTGGAATTAGCTGGGCTTGTGGGTTGGCCCAAAGAAGATACACACATATACACACCCCAAAATGCAAGACAGGGTGGAAGGGCGAGAATCAGACTGGAAAAGCATTGGCTGCATTTTGGGTTCTGGCTCATAAAATACCTTCTACTTTCCCCTTGTCAGGGAAAGGTACTGAAGCATTTGCAGGGAATAAGATATGGGTGGATTTTGGAAAAGATTCAGATCAGCAATAATATCCCGCTTCGGTCGGAAGCTTTGAAGGTGGAGGCTGACCTTCTCTGGGTTCTTCAGGCACTCAGGAGGAAGACCCCAGGAAATACCAACAGCCCCAAAGAGGTAACAACATCTTCTTGTCAAGGAACCTAACATGAAGTGGACTGAAGTGAGCTGGACTGAAAAGAAAACTTACGTTTGATAAGATGCTTAAGGAAAGTGCCAACATGGACTCAGAGAAAAGCTAAGTCATGCTCTACTTGTGACAATATAATCAGCAAAGAAAACACATTACCATGGGAAATATTTATTTTATTTAAAGCTAGATGCTAACAATCAGTTTCTGAATTTTAAAAAACTGTGATGATTTGTCCTTTTTATTATAATTATGTCAGAAGGACCAAGTGGCCTAAAATGGAGGCAAGACGGTTAATAAAGCATGTTGCCCTTCCTGGTTAACTGGACTTCCTGGTTAAGTCTCCCAAAGAGGAAATTCATTTTTCCCACACGCTCCGCCCCAGGACTTTTCTTGAGCCATTAACGTTGCCTTGAGCCATTAACGTTGGATGCCCGTCCGTTCAACAAATTCAGTAGATCCCCTTCACTCTCTTGTTCTCTGGATCAAAAGGCGATTTGGTGTGGACTTGGGCTGGAAAAGGAACTCCCATCCTCTCCAAAATGTAGTCCCCGCTTTTTATATACTCAAGGGAGACCTGAGGAGGGGGAGACAAAGGGAAGCCTGGCCTGTCACTCTTGCTCCCCTGAGAAAAGAGAGAGAATCCCCACCACCACCCCGTCTCTACCACACCGGGCTTCCTCTGGTATTTTCTTATATCAAGAAAAATCCTTAAAAAAATATCTGCGATAAATAGTGTCATGTTATTTATTCCAACTGCAAAATGTACATTTCCTGTAGGAGGCAAGAAGGTGAGACCTCTCAGAGGAAGGGTCTCTGCTTGGGGGGCTTTGTCTTCTTTCCTATGAGAGGGGGGAGGGGGCGCTGCTCAGAGCCCCAGGTTCTTCTGCTGGCTCCAAAGAGCCCCAAAGTCCAAGCCACGGACACCCCCCCTTCCCCATCCCCTCTCCCCAAAGTCTGCCTGGCTGATCTCTCCTCTCCTCCTTAAGAGTCTCCCTCCCTACAGTCTCCATCAATATTCAGCAGGCTCCCCACCCCCCCAATCTCCTCTTTGTTCCCTGACTGCAATTACTGCAAACGGCAACCCACACACACAACCCCACCGGATGGACTCTGTGCTTCTGCCAGGACCACTGGGGCTCTGGGGGAGGCAGAAAAGCACCATGGAGGGAGAGAGGGGGAAGTGCTGCTTCTCTTTTGAAGAAATGGCCCCAGCACGGTGCCACTTAATGACAGTTTAATTGGGGTTTAGCATTGCCTGGGCAGATACTTGAATAGGTCTCTGGGGGCAGGACCCCTCCTGGCAGATCATTGTCAGGGTGAGTTTTGTGGGGTATCAGAAATTGGAGAAGGGGGGAGAGTTTGGAGGCTGCTCCTTGGAAACCAAACTGAGGGGGAGGCAGCTTCCAGATCAGCTGCCAGGGCATTCAGGACCTGGGACTCACGAAGCTGCCTTAAAGGTCCATGCAATCTTTTGACTGTACATCAATGCGCCCGTTACTGACCGTAAGGGATTCGGCCTCAACCAATGGGGGTGGGGGGCTTTTGAGGGATTTGCTCACCTGCAGAGGTCTCACTTTGAGAACAGCCAGTTGCAAACAGGAGGTAGGCTGGGGGAGGGAGCACCATGCCCCAATTCAGAGGTGGCTCTTTGCTGGGGAGGGGCCCCAGCCCCAGCCAGCTGTTCTTTTGGCTCCGTGTATTCCCTTCCCTCGCAGGAGTCTGAGGCCCACCTTCAAGGCAGAAGTGGGTCCAGGCCACTGAGGGTCTGAGGCCCTGAAGCTGTCATCTGCATCCCGCTGGCTCTCCTTCCAGATGGGACCAGGGAGGGTGATGGACGTGGGCTTAGGTTAAACACCCACCTCACCGCAAACCGTTATCTCAAAATGGGATTACCCAAAAAGCAGAATGCAGGTGAAGAGCTGACCCTCAGGCCCCCTTCTCAATCTGTTGGGGCCACCTAGTGGTCAGGGGGGTTCCACCACAAAAGCGCAGTAGACAAAAGCGCGGTCGACGAAAGCGCGTATGTGATGTCATCACAGCGCGACGAAAAAGATCGAAAAATGTAAAAATAAAGCAAAAACCTTACCCTAACCCCCCCAAACCTAACCCTAAACCTAACCCTTAACCTAACCCTAAACCTAACCCTTAACCTAACGAAAAACCTAACGCTAACCCTTAACCTAACGCTAAACGTAACACTAACGCTCTAAACCTAACCCTTAACCTAACCCTAACCCTAACCCTTAAACCTAACCCTAACCCTAACCCTAACCCTTACCTTTATGTGAATCGGCTTGCTGTAATTTAATTTTTTTTTCAATTTTTCGATCTTTTTCGTCGCGCTGATGACGTCACATATGTGCTTTCGTCGACCGCGCTTTTGTGGAACGCGGTTTTGACGGGTCACGGGTCAGGGGTGCTTTGCACAGACAGAGCAGCTCTTGCTTTCTCCCCAGAAGATCAAGGGGGGCACAGGACATTGCTGCCCCCACCCTCCCAACTGGATGGGCCCAGGGACATCGAGTCCTCTGGGAGAACCTCTAGATTCATGCTTTGGGGAGGTTTGGACTCTGTCAATAGCGGCATTATCTGGGCAAAGGAAATGCAAAGGGTCCAATCCGCTTTTCCTCAGCAGCTCATTTTCGCCAATCCGGATCAAGAAAGGAGCCCTCAGCACCCACAGTAGCCTTTGGGGGTGGCTCCTGCACATTGCCAACCAGAACCAAATGAGGGTCTTGCTACTCACCGGCCCTCCTTCAGGATCTCGGATGTAGCCATAGGCAATCGTTTTGTTGATAGCGTGTCCAAAGTCTGCCCTTCGGATGTGCCCCACAACCTGGCCGCAGCGCCAAATGGCCTCCAAGCCAAAGAGGGGGACTTTCCTGCAACACAGACGAAACTGCTGCCTCAAGAAAGGCCGAGCAGAGGCTGCTCCACACCACAGTCACTGCCTATGCAGCAACCTGTCAGCCTGGGTAGCCAGGCTGAATTTAGCACAGACTGCCTTAGTCAGACTGGCCCTTCTGGGTTGTCTCACGTAGTAAAGCTGGGAGCACTCTGACATGACCTTTAGCTTTACAACCACATTACTCAGCAGCAGAAATTCCACTCCTGTGGAATTACAATTATGATTGTAATTCAAGGACTATCTGTAGCTCTATTCTGAGTCCATTCAAGCTTCTCCAGGACTTTTAAAAGTCCCAGCACAGGACACCAATTCTAACGAAGCATCTAACGATGCACAAGGAAACCATTGCCACAGATCTGAACCAGCCCAAAACTGGTTGCCATTTCAGCTGCTGCTGCCACTGCTTGTAACCACATTACCCAATCTAATTCTTCTAATTTTCAGGATAATTTTAACCTTACTTGAATCTGAACATCTTCAGGATGGACCTGATAGACATGACTATGGGCAGGATGGGACTAGAAGACCTCCAAGGTGCTTCCAACCCCAGGAGTCTGGAAGGGAGTAGGAATAACACGACAGAGTCAGTAGTGAACACTGTCAGAAGATAAATACCGCAGCTCAGCAAACTTTAAATAAAATCTGTTATGAAAGATCAAGTATCTCTGAGTGGCAAGTTTTGAAATTTCAAAACTGATTATCCAGAAAGGGGCCCTGGACAGACTGGGGTGGGTGAGGTGGCGGCCATGCCTGCCACCAGCTACTCACTCGTCGATGGTGAAACAGGCCAGGCGACGGAAGAGACCAGCACCCTTCTGAGCCTCAACTGCCTCCCGTCCCAGGAAAGCCACCTCCGACTTCAGCTTGCAGGTGAAGGCCAGGCCGGCTTCCAGGGGACTATCGTCTGAGCGGAGATCTGCATGCCAGTGCCGATAACCTGGTGGGCCCAAAAGAGGCTCCATGTCAAGATGAATCGCTTCTACGCCAATTCATCCCCTCGTTCATGGACATAGCCCTGCCTATCCTTGAATAGATGGAGGGGGAATGAAACCCAATGTCGATCCTGAAGCTGGCCTGTCCAAAGCCATCTTGGAGCTTCAGTGCTACCACACTGGAGCTGAGGGACAGGGAGGGGGGATTAGAGATAGCTGGGATTGTGTGGTCAAAATAAAATATTTTCTCTTGGGAACCAAAGACGTTCTCACACCTAGCTGGAGGAAGGAGGAGTGATGTCACCACACCAGCAGCTGCTGCCTTGATTGGACCATGTGACAGATTGTTTGGGTTTGAGAGAAAAACTTTAATTTAAATTGAGGGACCTTTCAGAGTCAGTTTGTGCCAATATGATATTTCCAATTAATCTATTCTTTGAGTAATCTACCTGCCTCGGAGTTTTGATGGCTATGGATCTATTATTTGGAGCCCTGACACCCAAATCGATCCAGCCGCTTAAATGGAGTATGGAATGCCAAGTGGCTTTCGAGAAGCTCAAGCGGCTTTGGGCGGCAGAGCCAACACTTAAACACCCAAACCCGGAGGAGCCGCTTGTAAATACAAGCTGGGTGCTAGCGATGTGGCAGTGGGGGCCATCCTGTTCCAAAGAAACGCAGAGGGGTTGCTACAACCCTGTGCCTACCTGGAAACTGACTGACACTGAAAGGTGTTGGGCGGTGTGGGAAAAGGAGGCATATGTCGTTTGATAGTTCTGCTGACTTGGAGACAATTTCTAGAAGGCAATGATATTACGTAGTGAAGAACTTAGAAGCCTTAAAGACTCCAAGGAAGTTGTCCCCTAAACAAGTGTGATAGGCTCAGTACTTTAATCGGTTCAAATTCACCCTTTGGTACCTGCCGGGGGGGGGGGGGGGATTTCCTTGCTGATGCGCTCTCTCGGATGCCCCAATACAAAAGCACCTGAGAGGATGCTTTTATGTTAACTCCATTGTCCTCTCCCAGCAACTGGAAGCAGAGCTCTCAGTGAGGCAGTCGCCTCTAGCTACTCTGCCAGCTGACAGTGCACTGACCCAATGACTAAAGGAAGCTCTGAGGGAAGTTGGTTCAAAACTCACAAAATCGATCTGACAATGAGGGAGGACTGGTGTGGAAGGCAGACAAACTGTATGTCCTGGCCAGCCAGAGGATCCAGCTCCAAAAAGAAACCATGTCATAAAGCTGGCTGGTCACTTTGGGTTTGTGAAGAACCTTCACTTGGTTAAAAAAACAGTTCTGGTGGTCTAAGGTGAAGAAAGACATAGAAAACTAGGTGATCAGCTGCCTGGTGTGCATCCATGAAGAAATTGCCAGGGAAGTGTCCTGGGTTGCTACAACTGGTGGCCAAGCCCAGCAGACCATGAGAGGAAAACACCATGGACTTTATATGGAATTTCCTGAGTGTAATGAGAGCACCATAATTTGGACTGTGGTTGACCTGTTCTCCAACCAAGCACACCTCATTGAGTGTTCAAAGCTTCCCTCAGCTCAAAATCTGGAGAAAATGTTCATGCAGCACATTTACCAGCTGCATGGTCCCAAGATGCATTATTTCAGGGGTGCAGTTTACAGAAAAGTTTTGGTGGGAATTTATAAAGCAAACAGGGTCAGCTCAGGGACTTAAGTTTGGGATTCCATCTGAGTATCAATGGGGTGGCAGTATGAACTAATGCAATAGTGGAGCAATATTTCTGCTGTTGCTGTGTAAACTATGAGCAAACCAACTGGACGGAGCTCCTACCTTTTGTAGAGGTGGCTTATAATAACTCTGTGCATAGCTGCCCTGCATTCAACCCCTTTAAAGTGACCGTGAGAGTTGAGTTTGTGCCAATGCCAGAATTTCCAAGGGAACCCCTGCCCTCAGTAACGTTAGGATGGAGACTCTGCAGAAAGCCCTGAATAAAAGTAGGGAATCACAAAAGAAGCAGGCAGAGCAGAAAATTGCCCCCCAGAAGGAATTCAGGATTGGGGAGAATTCAGGATTGGGGAGACAGTATACCTGTCTACTAAATACCTGAAGCGGAACCAACCTTGTAAGAAACTGGGTCCCAAGTACATTTACCAGCTGCATGGAGTCCTGCTCCCAATTGTTTGAATTATAAACCCAGTTACAGTGGAATTACGGTAATGAGTTCACCAGGTGTTCCACTAGCTTGTTGAGACCCTTCTGAGGCTCCAAGTTAAGGCCAGTTGAGGGGAAGCCTCCTACTCCCGTGTTGGTGGGGAGGGGGGAACATTATGAGATAAAGATACTGGATTTAAGGGGGAATTACAATACTTAGTGCAATGGGAAGGATATCTCTCAATTGATGCCGAGTTGGTAGGTGCTTACAAGGTTAGTGCAGACAGGTTAGTAAAAAGGTTCCATGAAAAATACCTTCAGTGGTTGAAGAGATTAGTGAAGGCTAAGACCACCTAAATAACAATAATTAATCTATAATCTTTTCCAGGTGACTTTTTCCTTCAAGGGGCCAGCATGTCAAAATCGGATCGCTGTGCTTCTTTCAAACCTTAATGCTTTTCAACTTGCCAATGAACTGGGATGAGGGAAGGGAGAAAGGGAATGCCAAGAATGTATGCTGAGAGCATGGAAACCATCAAGGTCCCCACTGCAGGTGCTTGCGAGAGAGATAGACTGTTTCCCATAACAAGAGGATGTCTCATAATTGGACAATGTGATCACCCAGGGATGAAGGGGAAGATATTTTTAACTGGGCAAGCATTTGTGCAGGAAAACCAGAGGTGGTTTTATTTCTTCAGTACATGGTATATCCAGTAAAGCTTTACTTTTGGGAATTCAATTCTCCTGAGAGTGTCTCCTTGTTTTGTGTTCGCTACTCTATTCGCTACTCTGTTCCTAGAGGGACCTGAAATATCTTCATCTTTCTGCCCACGTAGGGAGTCCCTAGGCAAAAGTCAGGATTTATTTTGATGCTTTTATGGGCAGCTTAAAGGAAACGGGGGGAGGGGGGGCACAGAGCTCATCCCCTGTCCCACCCAGGCCCCTGGGCAAAGAGGAGTCAACCAAAGTGTCTAGGCCTCCTCCACAGCCTCCTTGACTTGGCCAAGAGAGCAGCAGATTTAATGGGCCAAAGAAGGAAGGGGGTCCTTGCAAAGGAAGCTGGAGGCTCTGAATTCTTGACTCCCCGCCCCATCTTCATAGAAAATACTATGAGATGTTGAAACCCTTGAAAGAGATGGAAGGAGGGATGGAGGAGGGAGGGATGGAGGAGGGAGGGAGGGAGGGAGGGAGGGAGGGAAGGAAGGAAGGAAGGAAGGAAGGAAGGAAGGAAGGGAGGGAGGGAGGGATCTCCACAATTCAGGCCCTGATGTGAAAGGAGGCCAGACAGCTGGCCTGAAGCACCTCCTTGCTCTCTCCTCTATTAATGGAACAAAACCATGGCAACAAATTAAATCAGCAGTTTGTATCCTTTTTCTTGTACTGCTAATTGCTAGCCTAATTGCAGACTGCTGGGATTTGGGGTCCAGTTGGAATGAATTTATTAAGACAACTTAGTGGACCCCAAGGAAGCAGAACTCAGGCCTGTGAGTAGAGCATAATTAGGAAATATAGAGGCAGGAGAGAGAAATGCAAGCAGAACTTGAAAAAGTGTCTAAAAATTCAAGTATATTTTTAAAAGAAGACACCAAAACTTTAAGAGGTTGGATTTGCCAGTCCTCCATAAAGTCCCCTTCCCCATTTCTGCCTCACCTGCCCTCCTGGCATCTATTTCTGCCAGGCCCGAGGCCTTCTTCCTGCCCAAAGTCCCAACCTAACCCGAAGATCTTGCTGGGGCCACTCTTAGTGTACCTGGACAAGAGATTTCTGGGGAGCAAGGCTACCCAAGGAAGCAGCTGGGCCCTTGCTGGTCATCTCCACCTCTCAGATTCCCTCACTAGACCTAGAGAGGCTGGTCTGACTGGCGGGAGAGAACTGACTCTGCCCTGAAGGTCCTTTTTTCAAGAGACAAATGGACTTTGTTTTTCCTTCTGAAGACGTTTTGCTTCTCATCCAAGAAGCTTCTTCAGCTCTGGCTGGATGTTGGGGAATGGGAGGATTTATCCTCCTTGCAGACAGCTGGCCATTTGCATCCTTTGAGAGAGTCGTTGAGACCACCTGGAGGCTTATCTCTGTCCTCAGGGTCACCTGAGTGGTGCAAATGGCTGTGGAGCCTTCTTGGAACTGCTGAAAGGACCGTGTTGTAGATTGGAGAGAGATGATGTCATATCCCTCCCCCTCGGTGGAGAGAGGGCTGTTCAGTTTGGACAGAGATGGCCTCTGTGACCCCGCTTTCAAACCACTTCCCATCGGTCAGAGCTGAAGAAGCTTCTTGGATGAGAAGCAAAATGTCTTCAAAGGAAAAGCAGCCTCTTGGAAAAAGCACCTTTGGGCCAACCATCACCTGGAGGACTGAGGCCCATGCGTGTGGGCCAAGCATGTGGGGTTCCTGGAGTCCTGGTGCAGGAAGGCAGACAAGCCTCTTCTTCCCATCAGCCTGGGCCCCACTGCTCATGAATGGGGTCTTTGGATAAACAGGGATATTCAGGGGGGGGGTCTTCCCCAAACCTTTCTCGATGCTGAGGGAGTCGATGGCTCTGTATCCGGCGTTGGCAATGCCGTGCTTGGCCCCGGCTTCCATGACTGCCTGGTAGACTCTCAGGCAGTGCTCCCGGGGCACATGCAGCTCCCAGCCCATCTCGCCCACGAACGACAGCCTCATGGCCCGCACCTGGAGACGGGGAAGAGGAGGTGGTGAGGGGAGGGTAGCAGGGGAAGCCCTGGGCTAACTCCCTGCCTGCCTGCCACCACTTCCAGAAACCTCTTTTACCCACCCCACTTTCTTCAGTGTAAGCCCCCTCCTCATTTGCAGAGAGCTGCTCAGCTCTGCTCAGAGTGACTCCCCTGGGCGTCTTGCGTGAAGTGTTTGGCTTCTCCATTCTTCCAGGGCTTTTGTGCTTGCTAGCTGGCCGTGGGGCCTCAGTCCAGCCATCACCAGAGGTTGGGCTGTGGCTCCTCTGCTCTCTGACAGGGGAGGACGGAGGCCTGCCGGGGGTGGGGGGCTTCTGGGAGCTGCCCCGCCATGGCCTGTACTCAGGGCCGTGCAGTCAGGGGAGGAAGGGGAGGCAGAGCCTCATCATTGTCATCATGAAAAGAAAAGGAAAAGGAAAAAGGCTGAGGTAGTTGCTGCCAGAGTCACAGTGGATGACTCTGCTTAGTGCTTAACTGTGTAAAAAAGCCTCTAAAAAGTGCTCTCTACAGGGGGCGGCAGGAGAACGAGGTGCCTCATTTAGTCTGACTTTATGATCACTCGAGCAGAGCTAAGCAAGGGTTAAAAGGTGAAAAATTCCTTATGTAGATGAGGCATGTGGTTCTCTCGCCTCTTGTAGAGGGCGTTTTTAGAGGCTTTTTAGAGGCTCTGGGATCAACTAGCTCAGTCTGATCTCAGAGCTCATGTCTTTCTCCTTCTACATTTTTTTTCTTTTCATGAGGGCAGGCAAAAGCAGAGTTGAAATCCTCTCTGAAACAGCTGGAAAAGGTCTGTGTGTGGGGAAGGGGGAGGAATTCAAAAAATTTGATTGCATGCAGAGCCACGTTGCCTTTTCAAACAAACACACACACACACACACACAGCTGGATAAAAGTATATAAGCCCAGCTTCACTGATTACAAGCTTGAAAAGGCAACGTGGCTTCACCTGCAATCAAAGGCTCAGATCGGAAGGCAGCAGGGGAAGGGGGGGTATGGCAGAGGTGCTGCTTTTAAGCCATTGGAAAATATATCCAATCCAACTTCTGTGTTTGTGTTTGAAAGAGAGTGAGACAGGGATCCAACTTCTCTCTGTGTGTGTCTGTTTGAGAGAGGGGGGAAGGAGGGAGAGAGGAAGGAAGGAGAGGGAGGGAGAAGAAAAAGAATGAAGGAAAGCTTAATTTGCAAGGGGGGAAATGCTGTCGCTTTAAATCGGAACTGAGCATGCCTGGCTGTGGAATTCTGGGAGTTGAAGTCCACAAGTCTAAAAAAATTTGAAACCCCTGTGTCAGTGCCTCACCAGCTATAAACCTCACCGCACATCACTGCCTGGACTTGCTCTGGGCTGTGATGGCCCCACCTTCTTCCCTGGGAGCGGCTGAAAGCAGCTCCTTGCACAAGACATTCAGCACCTGCACCTCTCTTGTGAAGGCTGCCAGGAGGGTGAAAAGCACCTCACCGGCCTCCATTGTCCCCTGACCCATAATAATCCCTCGGCACCTGTCCTCCTTCCCCTCCCCAACTGCTTCTGGAGGCTCTTCAAGGAGAAGCAACTGGGATGGGGGGAGGGGAGTCTCTCAGCCACTCTCAGCCATTCCCTGCTCCCCAATGAGATGGCCTCTGCCTTGCTCCAGGCCCCCACTTCCCTTTCAGGCCACACCCTGCCCCCACATTCCCGGATACAGCATCAGCATACACACTGCGCGGAGAGGGGAGGCTTTGGAGAGACCCTGGGATGGCCCCCCCTTCTTGGCCCGCTTGATGCAGACCCCCCTGCTCCTCCAGGGGGCCCTGTCCATGTGGCCCAGGTTAGCTGGCTCTGAGCCTGCCCTCCTGGGAATGCCCCTCTCGCTGCCCTGCTCCCGATCCTAACTCCTTTGGATGAAGTCTCGGATCACAAGTGCTGAGCTTGAACTGAAACCTGAGTGAACCAGGCCTTGATCTTCCTAACAAGTCCTGACCACATTCTCCTGCTCAAAAGACTCCGAGATTCCACCACCACCCCAGCCTTTGTAGGCTCCTCCATGGATGGTGTCACCCACAGCCTGACAGGGAGCAGCCAGGAACCCCACGCAAGAGCCCTCCCATCTCCTGCACACCAGCATTTGGGCTGTTGATCCTGGCCAGGGCATGTTAACTTAAGATGTGGCCATTGACCTATGGCCACACCTCAGCTGACCTGTCCACTGGGTCCCCTTAGTGATAACCACCAGGGAGACTGGCCTCCTCCCTACCTTGCCCACTGTGGAGCCATGGGAGGGCTGGGTCACAGTTCTTCCAAGAAGACTGAGTGCAACGGTAGCCAGAAGCCTCAGGGGGGGGCAGGGAGGAACCGTTTCATTGCCCGCCTTGAGGTCCTCTCAGCTGCCTTTGAGCTGGGGAGAGAGAGGTCCCGACGGGTTGCTTGTCCCAGCTTTGCACATTCAAATGATTTTGCCTAATTCCCTGAGGCTCATCTGGGCTCTGCCTGATGCATAGGACTAAATCTGTCCTCGTTAATGCCGTCAGTCAGCTCAAAGCTCCATTCCCGCAGCAGAGCTCAGCTTGGTGAGCCTCCTGGCCACAACTGGTCCTCCGCCTCTTCCTCCACCAGCACTGGTCCCGGAGTCTCGGGGGCTCTGAGGAGGCTCCATGCATTGAAAGCTCCATGGAGTTTTTGTCACCCCCAGGCAGCCCAGGTGCTATTTCAGACGGGGGGGGGGGGGCTCTGGTTGCTGAACCTAAAGTGGCTGTGACGTTTAAGATCTGGCCTTCTGAAGTGCTTTCCAGCAAAAGTCAGTTGTCAAAGGGGGCCCAAAGATTTCCCCCTCCCTTCATCTGGCTCTTCCAAAAACGACCCAGGGAGAATTAATTCGTAATTTGTAATTTAATGATCTTATATGCCGCCCAATCCCGTAGGACTCTGGGCGACTTACAAATATGAGATAAAATAAAAATAACAAATAGGGGATAAAAAACGAAAAACAGTTTAAAAAACACAACATACATTCGGCTTAGCTAGGGGCTGGACCTAATTTATAGATCAACAGCCCCAGGCCTGCCGGAACAGCCAGGTTTTGGTGGCTTTTTGGAAGGCCGTGAGAGTGGGGACGGTCCGGATCTCTGCGGGCAGATCGTTCCACAGAGCCGGAGCAGCTACAGAAAAGGCTCTTCCCCGAGTGGTCGCCAGCCGGCATTGTCCGGTCGACGGCACCCGGAGGAGGCCTAGCCTGTGAGTTCTTATCGGCCGTTGGGAGGTATGCAGCAGGAGGCGGTCTCTCAGATATCCAGGTCCAAGGCCATGTAGGGCTTTAAAGGTAATCACCAGCACCTTGTAGCGCGTCTGGAGACCAATAGGGAGCCAGTGCAGCTCGCGGAGGATAGGTGTAACATGGGTGTACCGAGGTACTCCTGAAATCGCTCACGCGGCTGCATTCTGGACCAACTGTAGTCTCCGAACACTCTTCAGGGGCAGCCCCATGTAGTGTGTGTAGCACTAATCGAGCCTTGAGGTGACGAGGGCATGAGTGACTCCCGGTCCAGATAGGGCCGCAACTGGTGCACCAGGTGGACCTTGGCAAAAGCCCCCCTGGTCACAGCCGACAAATGATGTTCTAACGGCAGCTGCAGATCCAGGAGGATACCCAAGTTGCGGGCCCTCTCTGAGGGGTGTAAACTTTCACCCCCCAGGCTAATAGATGGAGAATCTGGACTATCCTTGGAAGGAAACATCAATAGCCACTTGGTCTTGTCTGGGTTGAGTGCCAGCTTGTTCACTCCCATCCACACCCTAACAGCCTCCAGGCACTGGCACATCAGTTCCACTGCTTTGCTGAGTTGGCACAGGGCGGACAGATACAGTTGAGTATCGTCCACATACTGGTGGTGTTTAATCCCGTGCCGGCGAATGATCTCACCCAGCGGGGGGAGGTTGAAGACTGGACGGTAGATTTTAAGGATAGCTGGATCCAGAGAAGGTTTCTTAAGGAGGGGTCTCACCACTGCATCCTTAAAGGGCTGCGGGAAAGATCCCTCCTGTAAAGAGGTGTTAATAATTCTCTGGAACCAGCCTCGTGTAACCTCCCTGCTGGCCGAGACCAGCCAGGAGGGACACGGGTCCAGTAAGCAGGTGGAGGCACTTACCGCTCCGATGGCCTTGTCCACTTCCTCAGGAGTAACAGGCTGGAACTCGCTCCAAGAAATCCTATCAAGGCCCACCCCCAGCATCTTGGCAGGAACTGCCCAAGTGGAGTCCAGGTCCGTCTGAATCTGGGTGACTTTGTCCGATAGAAACTGAACAAATTCCTCAGCTCTTCCCTGCAAGGGTTCCTCCGCATCCCTCCCTTTCAGGAGGGAGCGAGTAATCCTAAACAGGGCGGCTGGGCGAGATTCTGTGGACTCAATAAGAGCGGAAAAATGTGCACATTTTGCCGCCTGTATCGCCATGAGATAAGTCCTAATAAAGGCTCTTAGCAGTGTTCGGTCAGATTCGGAGTTACTAGCCCTCCAGCGTCGCTCTAGGCGTCTCTTTTGGCGCTTCATCTCCCAGAGTTCCTCAGTAAACCAAGGAGCCCTCCTGGATCCACTGCTGCGGAGAGGCCGCAAAGGCGCAATCTGGTCAAGAGCCCCAGCCGCCGCTATATTCCAGGCAGCAACCAAGGACTCTGTCAGACTGCAGGCAAGGGAGTCAGGTATCTCCCCAAGCCACGTTAGAAATCCCGATGGGTCCCGCCTGGGGCGGAACCATTTAATCGGCTCCACCTCCCTGCAGTGGGGGAGTAGTTTCCGAAAGTCCAGCCTCAGTAGGAAGTGATCTGACCATGACAGGGGCAAGATCTCAATGCCCTTCAATTCCAGATCAAGTCTCCACTGCCCCGAGAGAAACATGAGGTCGAGCGTGTGTCCCGCTGTATGAGTCAGACCTCTTAGCCTGCTCTGCCCCACTCAACCACTTTGATGGTCGGAATGGGACCTTCTGGCTTCTACCCTGGCCCCCACCCCCGCTCCTTCTCCTCCAGGCTTCCGCCTCTGCCCATTTACTTCCCACTTTCCTCCTCTGCTGCCCCTCCCAGCCATTTACCCTGGACAATGGGCTTCCGTCCCTACCTTGTACCCTGCTGGCAGAGTCCCCTTGCAGGGGTGCTAAATGTAAGAGTACCCTGGCCCCTGCCCCTTTTCTCCTGGTTCATTTCCCATCCTTTTCTGCACTAGGTAGAATCATCCAATACCATGTAATGAATTTTTTTTACACACACACACACACACACACTTATCCCTGTACTTTTCCACTGCTCCTGCCAACCAGTAATTTTGCTCTGGTTTGTATTCCTTTGGAGTGTGTGCCTTAATGCCAGGCCAAAGCTCAGCAAAAAGGGGTCCACGTTTTGCAAAATCCTTGATGCTCCAGCAGAGGATAGAAAAGAAAAGTGGCACTTTCTTGCTTTCACCCCCTGCTCCCCCACCCCACCCCAGAGGGAGTCCCAAAGAAAGCATCCCCTGCCCCCTCCAGGCCCTGCCCTAGCCCTGGGAAGACAAGTGGAGGTCTTACCAGGCAGCCAGCAGCCTTGGCCAGCTGATGGGTGGAGAATGGGAAGGCCTCATTGCTCAGGTCCACATTGAGAACTTCCTGCAGGACAGTTCGGCTGAACAGAGAAGAAGACCCCAATGAATGACCCTCACTGCCAGCTCTGAGCCTCCCAAGAGGGCCTGGCTCCCTCAGAGCATCACAGCTGCCCCATGCCAGAGGCCCCCTCAACCAGAGCACCAAGAGTCGCCAAGGCAGCTGCAGCACCAACTCCTTAATCCCGCAAAGCCTCGGCTCGGCTCAGCCAGCATAGACCATTCAGACGTCCTGGGACCCCAGCCACAGCCCTCAGATCTGGGATAAGGCAGAAGTGGGGTTCTTGCATGGACCAACAACAGCCTTAAGCAGAGGGAGCTCAGTTCTCTCCCTGTTTCAGGTTTGGTAGAAGGTTAGATTGCTAACACGCTTTATATCAGGTTGGGCACAGTTATCAGAAACAACTGCAGACCGACTTCCTTAATTTCCAGATGGAGAAATCACTGCATAAGGTCTTCCAATATTTGCCTTTAAAATGGTGTCCTTTCTGCCTTCATACATGCATTGCTACAAACTTTGATCAACCTATTAACTTCCAAGGGACTAACACCTTTCTTATTTTTTTCTCCCCAGGCAGCTGTCAGATCCTGCATGAGGTGAGCCTTAGGAGGAAAGTCTCAGGCCAAATGCTCCGTCTCTTTGAGCAGCTTTCTCAAAATCTCGGCTCTCCCTCTCCACACCTTCACCTGACAAAATTTACCCAGAATATCTATAGTTGGGGGAGGGGGGCAGCACTGGAAGACAAAGCTGATTTGACAATCACACATTACATTTCAAAGCCTCCCAAACTTCTAATCAATGTGTAGCAAACAGCGCGAGATGAAAACATGGATCGACTGTGAGCTCTGATTGCTTTGGGGAGAGGCTGACATTCCACTTAAGTTTAAGATGGCTGTGAAAGCAAAATATTTGATATTATGAAAAGGCCAGCAGGGAAACGAAGAGAAACTGGTGATTTGCTGTTTTTGTTCCCTGGACTCAGATATGTGAACCCCCAACGTCCCATGTGCAAAGACACAAACCTGGCAAGTTGGTGAGTCTCTTCCCTTTTCCACAAGGAGCGTTGCACCAATGGTCTGGGAGGCAGCTGTGCAAATCTCCTCAGGTTGACAAGCAAAGGTGCCAAAGGGAGCCCTCCAAGGCAGCCCTCAAAGCCAGGAAGCAAAGAGTCCACCAGCCCAGGAGGAGCCAATCTGGACTCAGAAGGAGCTGAGGCCGGGACTGGATTCCCTGCTCACCACACCCGGGCCTATCTGGGAGGGACTGGAGGTCAACTGGCAGAAGGAAGCTGCTACCTTGGGTGATCTCTGTAGCAAGCAATGCTCACCCTGGAATGGCCAGCCTAGGCATTCTGCCAGGTGGGCCAGGAGGAGGAGGAAAGGCTGCCCCCTTGGCACCCCTGGGCATTGGTCTTACTGAACACTATGACAGAGGGACTGTGGTCCCATCCGCATTGGACCAAACTCCGAGACTCACCTGGCAGGGCCTTGAATGCTGATCATGCCCAGCTCTTCCGACCGGTCGATCAACTGGCACTGAAAGTGTTTCTCCTGCAGCACCGTCCTGATATGTGACCAGTTGTACTGGGCAGCAGCGCCCCCAATAGCCAGATAGTAGCCATCCCCTAAAAAGGATGAGAGTCACGTTGGCAAGTGCAGCAGGCCCTGGAAGCTGTGGGCTGCGGTGCCACTTAGGCCAAGGAAGCGGGGCTCACAGAGCCCTCCAGGTTGCTGCTCCTGCTCTGTTGCTGGCTGATCGATTGATCGGCTGAATTCATCCCCACCACAACTCAGGAGACTTGGCAGTTTACAAGTGATGTTCTGCTGACAACTGCACAACATCCTTAAATCCTGGCTGTCCACTTTTAGATTGGGGAGGGAGGCAGATCCTCTGCAGAGCTGCCAAAAGCAAAACACACTCTTTCCCAACCAGACAGACAATCCAAATTCTGCATTTAATGACGTGTCATAAATAAAGTCACCTTCCTTTGACCAAGAGTTCACCCTGCTGACCTTCCACCTGCCAGAAATTGGACTACTGCAATATGCATCTCCGTGGGGCTGCCCTTGAAAAGATCCAGAAACTTCAGCTGGGAGAGAATGGAGAATGCAGGGGAGCAAGCAGCACACGTTATACCTCCGCTTCGCAAGTGGCCTTGGCAAGCGGTTTGCTTCTGGTCAAATTCAAGCTGCTGGTCTGGCCTTCAAAGCTTTGTACCGCAGGGGACCGGGCTCCCTCTGCCTGGTCGCATTCGCCCACCTGCTGGATCAGGCAGAGCTACAGAGGCCATCAGGCACGGCTCCTCCAAAACCAGACCGGCTCTTTTCAGTGTCTCCATCAGGTTCTGGCCTGGGGCTGCCAGGCGACCTTGTTGAGGGACCATTTTTATCCTGAGGTTTGCGTTTTTGCTTTTGTGATAATTATTTCTACATTTTCTATACTGTTTTCTATGTAGTAATGTTACTGATTCTTGCCACCCAGGGTTGTCTTTGGTGACTATATTATCACTGTGGTGGCACAGTGGTCAGAGTACAGTACTGCAGGTTACTTCTGCTGATTGCTGGCTGTCTGCAATTTGGCAGTTCAAATCTCACCAGGCTCCAGGTTGACTCGCCCTTCCATCCTTCTGAGTGAGGGTAAAATGAGGACCCAGATTGTTGCGGGCTAGAGGGTGACTCTGTAAAGCGCTTAGAGGGGGCTGGGAAGCACTGTAAAGTGGCATATAAGTCTAAGGGCTATTGCTATGTCTATCTGTCAGCCTATCATCTATCCATCCATCAGCAGCTGTGGTGTTGCAGTGGTTAGAATGCAGCATTGCAGGCTAACTCTGCTGACTGTCAGCAGTTCAATTCTTAGGGGCAATAGTGCTTAGAGAGGGCTGGAAAGCACTGCACAGCGGTATAGAAGTCTAAGTGCTATTGTTATATCAATTGAATTGAAAAATAAATAACTGAGCACCCACCTCAAGCCCTTCAGCTTTTCCAATCAACCCAAAGTGACTCAGTGTTGCCACAAAAAAGGGCAATATGTCCAAAACCAGAAGTGGAAGCCAGATGTTATGTGGCCTCTCCCTTGAGGAGCTCTTTCAGTATGGGCACAAGGGGGAAGCACAGGCTGGGGCCCTGAAGGCAGTTCATGGCCCAGCCCCCTCCTCTTCCTCTTCCTCAGCATGGCCAGCCTCAGGCCCAAATGCTGCTTCTCACTTGCCACACCCACCCTCTCAAGTGCTGGGAGGAGGGTCTCAGCAGCATCTCTTCTCTTGTGCTTCACCTGATAATTGGCCCTAATAAAACTCGAAAAACATAGGTGCTGCTCTAATTGCCTGTCAAGCGGAAGCCTCTCTGGGCTGGCAGCTCCTGCACCCAAAATAATAATGGCTTGGCGGGATCTGGCTCTGGAGCGCTAATCAGCTCCCTTTCTTCCACATGTCAATCTCAGGCGGAGATTGTCAGATTCCCTGGTTCAAACCTTGCAGAACCTGCTAGGAGCAGAACAGGCAGAAGCTGCAAAAACAAAACAGAAGAAAACAGCTGGAAGTCTCTGTCAGGGCAAATTGGGGGCTCCGGGGAAAAGGACGAGAGGACGCCCTTCTTCTCCCCACCAGCAGCGTCCCTCGTCTGCCTGTTCTCTCCTGTGAGGTAGGCAAGCTCAGGGGTCCCTAGGAGTCTGTAAAAACCCTTTGTGGGGCAGCAGAAACTGTAACCGAACCTTGACAGCCTGTTGGAGCCCCTCTCTGGAGTCCTTCAATTCACCAGGCTCCCTTCTGCCAGGCCCTCTATTCCCTTCCATCTCTCCAAGCTCCATCATAAGCTCAGTGCATCAGAAAGCATTTTCAGCAGCTTTAAAGATCCACAACAAGTTGTTGTAGTTGTTGTTCATCATTTAATGACCCCGTAATCCCTTACGGGTTGGAGTCAGGGCAATTGACTGGAGCCGAGAGCTTACTGGCCAGATGCCCTTCCTGTCGCCAATGTGGAGTTTTTGCAACAGATATATTCTCATGGTGCCCAGACAAAGATCAGCCTCTACCTAGGATCGAACTCACAGCCTGCCGATTTGAGGCGAGAGGTCCAATTCTAGGCCACCGCAACAGTCAAAGGTCCACAACAAAGGCCTTTCAAAAGAGCAGGGGGCCTTTTTGCCCAGCTGAAAAAAAGACAGTAATTTTGTGGCTTCTCTTCACTGCTTTTTCCTTTCCTGCTACTTGGTTTCTCTGATTCCAGGTGTGCGTAGAGATGGGAGCATCTTGGGGGGGGGGGGGGTCCCTGTCTTTGGAAAGGTAAATGCAGTTGTTATCAGACCAGCGAGGATCTTGACCCCAGAGATGCCAAGCCTTAGGGGGCAGAAAGCACAAAGGGAGCCTTCCTCCTTGACCTGGGCCAGAGAGGAGCAGGGGCTGGCCCCCTTAGCACCCCTAGAGCTGCCTGTTTGGGGAGAGACCCTGAGGAAGGGGCCCATCCCAGAAAGGTCACCAGAGGAAGGAACCGGCTGCTTCCTTCCCAACCGGGGCATCTGTTCTACAGACTCTGTCAGCCCAGCAAACACAGTTCAGGGGGGATGCAGGGGTGCGTCACCTTCAAAGGCAGGAGCCAGTGCTGAGTCTTCGGGCCCAGGGTCGATCGGACTCACGGTCAAATCGCTTTCCACTCCCCCGTTTTTGTTCAGCATGCAGGTGTAAACGGTGGTTCCTGTGGAAAGAGAATTGGTCCCCCTTCCTGCTTGGGTGGGTGGAGGAAACTGCCCGGATCCCCCCAGCCCTTTTCCTGCCCTTGCATCCCATCAGGCTGCAACCTTCCCCAATGACTTCCTGGCAGCATTGAAGTGGGACTCATGCCTGGATTAAAGACTTGTCCCCTCTTCCTGCCAGCAGCAACTGTGGGGATCTCAAGGTCCCTCTGGGCCGGCTGGGCCATTGGGGGGGTGCAGTTAGGTGGCAAGCGGTGAGTCCTCTCGGGTCTCTGGCACCAGGCTCTGAGGCCACCTCATCCTCCCGGCCTCCCAGGAAGAACCAAGGAAGGGCCAGGCTGTAAAAGCTGCCCCCTCCTGCAGGCAAGACACACCGGCTCCGTTTAGAAGCCCCCTCGACATGCCAAACTTGTTCAGCCAAGATCTGCCATCTTCAAAACTTTGCCAGCCTGCTGGAAACACCTATGAAGATGCCCCTCCTGAATAGCTGCAACCCAGGTGGTTGAATCCTATGCGTGTCATGGCGAAAGCGTCACCCTGGGACTGGAAATGGCAGGGTTTGAGTCCACTTGAGGGCATAGAAGCTCCCCGGTTGCTCCTTCCTCCGACTGTAAAAGGGTTTGCAAAGGCTGCCAATCCCCCCTCCCCTCATCAGGGACTTGGGGGTGAGTCTGCAGCCCTTCCCAGGGGTACTGAAGGAGCAGCATTGGAGCAGCATTGGTGGAGACGGCCCATTCCTTAGGGGCCAAACTGAGCTGGGGCAGGCTAGTCCAGCTGACTCCAGACAATCCTTGGCCTGTGTCCAGGACCCCTTCGAAAACTGGCCCTGCTGGCGCTGGAATGGGCGGCCCTGGCATCCCCTGCCTGGCTGAGCTCAAGCAGAGGATGCAGAGAGCTGGAAGAGAGACCCGCACAGGAGCTGGGGGAGGGGGGAGCACAGGAGAAGAACCACCAGCCCTCCTCCATGGAAGACTGAGCCCAAGGCACTGGAGGAAGAGGCCCTACCTGGGGGCTTGCGAACATCGGCCGTGAAGAGCCAATCGGCAGCCTTCCTGGCATCCGGACCCAGCAGGTAGAATTTGCCAAAGTAAGACATGTCAAAGACTGCCAGAGCATTTCGGCAGCTCAAGCATTCCTTCCGGATCTGAAAATGCAGGCACCGCCAGGGTGGGCAACAGTCCGAGCAAAGTCCCTTTGTGATACCCTCTGCCCATCTTCCTCGAGGCTCCTCTGTTCTGCACCCTTCCCCAAACCCCCAGCTCCTCACGGGGAGCCATTCACCCCCTTCCAGCCACGTCCGGCTCTGCGGGAAAACCGCTGGGTGAGGAAGGGTCTGCAGGGGCCTGAGGGGACCCTCTCTCTGGCAGCAGCCAACCAGGGTCCTGACTGGGCACCCTGGGAGGGAGAGGAGGGCGGCAGGGGGCCTTCATGTCCTGAGTCTGCCCACCTGGTGAATCCCTGAGCCCTCCTTCTACTCACAGTGCTGTGATGAGGAGGGAAGTCGAAGGTGTACTCCTCGGAGAGCAGCCGGCGGTAGGCATCCTCCTCACAGGGCGGGTGGCCATAAGCCCCGTAATAGTTGTAGTCTGCCACCTGGATTGGCACATGGACAGCGGGCCTCAGCCTTTCCCCCCTGCAGAGGCAGGTGCTCAGAGCTGGGCATATCGTGCTGCGAGTGGGGCTGGGGCTGCAGGGAAGTCAAGTGTTGGGGAGGGGGAGCTGAGCCTGACTGAGCCATGGAAGGAGGGAGGGCCACATCCAGGACCTCCTGGGTGGGATCTAGCCTGACCACGTGGCTTCCGCTCTAGCCTGCACTCCTGGGGTTTCCATGGGGTCTCCCATCCAAGTTCTGATCAGGCCTGGCTCAGCATAGAGATTGGCAAAGGTGCCACCTGTGGCTGTGATGAGGGAAGGTCACCTCAGCCCTTCCTTCCTCTAAGGCCCCACAGCAGATGCAGGAAGCAGGGCTGCCAACCGCTGGGCGGGTTTCTCCGAAATGGCCCAACAAGGCCCAGGCCAGAAGAGGACAACCTTGGCCCAGGAGGCTTGAGCAGGCCCTCCGGGCGGCTCCCTTGATGGGCCACCTGCCTTGCTCAGCCTCCGGCTCTCCCCGCTGCTGGGCCAGAGCAGAGCTGCCTTCTCCGTCCTTGGGCCATTCACGGGGAGAGGTGAACGGGGGCTTCCGAAGACCCCAAAGGACCCTCCCTCTCCAGCCTTGGAAGAGACCTTCCCCCCCTCCCCACCGGAGGCTTACCGGCGCTGTGCCCACCGGGTTGAACCAGCCTGGCCTCTCCCAGCCGTGTCGCTCCTGGAAGACGCAGCCCTGAAGCAGCAGCTCCTGCGGGCAGAGGAGAAAGCGGGGTGAGCGCCTGGGGAAGCCCCTCCCCACTCCTCACCCGAAGCCTCAATCTCCTGCCCCACAAACAGCCCCTCTCCCCGGCCCTGGCTTCAACCCTCTGCTCCATCCCACACTTTGGTTGCAGCCGGTTGGAGGTCTGGCCCCAAGACAGAGCCAGGGACCCTTTCTCTGAAGGAGGACTCTCTAGGACTTGGGGCTAAGCTCCTCCACTCCTCCAGCCCTTGTGGGGGGCATCCTTGGCCTCGGTCACTGGCTCCCCCCTTTGCAGTGGAGGATTATCTGGGGAGAAACTGCCAGGTTGCCTCTCGCACCCAGACAGCTCCCAGGCTTCAATTGCCCATGGGGCTCAGGCTGCAGCAGGAGGATCAGGCCATGTGGGTCTCTCCATGCCCACCCCTTGCCATTCCCCATCTCTCTGCTGTTCCATTCCCTGGGAGACCCGAGAGCTGCACCTAGAGTGTCCCAGGCGCCTGGCTGGGGAAGATGAGCCCGCCTTGTCTCCCAGAGACAGAACCAAAATGGCTCCCTCTGCTTGGCCCTCCTAGGCTGGTGAAAGCAGAAATGCCCAGTTCCTCTGCCCAGAACTGAGCCATAGACAAAGGAGACTGGACTCTGGCGCGTCTCCTGCAAAGTTTGTGCCCTGAGGGATGTGCAAGAGAAACAGAGGGGCAGGAACAGGTTGCTTTGGGGTAAAGAAAATGAACCGGGATGCAAAGGGGCATCATGGAGGGGACCCAAATGCAAAGTCCTTCATTCGCCAACCTCCCACAAGCAGTAAGTTGTTGGCACCTGGGGTAGTGCCAGGTCTGGTTGCCTTGGCAATGGGATTTCCCCCTTCTGCAAAAAGCTAGGAGCAACTATGAAGGGGGGAAGGGAAGGACCGTTTGATTGGGAGGGGTAGAAATGCTTATGGAGGGCTGGTCTCCTTGCTGTGGCTCAGCTGATCCTGTCCAGAAGAGCTCCACATTCTTCTGCTGCCCCACATTTTGCTCTGGCAGCCCAGAAACGGAGCCCCACCCTCACCCCCAATGCCCCTTGGCTTCAATTAACCCAGGCTCTCCAGATCAAAGGCCAGGACCAGAGAGGGGAAGGGGCCTAAGGGCCTGGGCTGCCAGACAAGAGTGTCTCTAGGCGTGGTAAGAGTGCCTCAGGGCTCTGTGGTTAGCAGTGATATCAGGCCAACTGGCCACTATATCTCTGCCTGAGGCATGTGATGCACCCAGCAACTCTGGCCTCACCTCATACAGAGGGTCCTTCCTCAAGTTCCGCCCGGCCAGAGGCTCATCGTAGGGGAACACGATGGAGTAGTTCTTGGCGTAGGACTCATGGCTCCTCTCTCGGATCCAGCGGCTGTTGCCGGTAAGGAACCGGTGAAACCTCCTGAAAAGCCAGGTGGACTTCATTATCACAGTTGGAGGGGGGAGGTCTGGGACAACCAGCACCTGGGAGCCCCCAAGGAAAGCAGCTGGACCCAGGTGGCCCTTGTGGACCAAGGATGACATCCACAGATCCATCACACAGGACCCTCTGACAGCTGAAACTCTGGGGAGAGTGGGGGGAGCTTATCAGGGGCCGGAAGGAAGGCAGACCTTAGGGGGGGATCTGGCAGGAACAGATTTGAATGGCTTAATGAACACCAGCTGCCCCTGCTGAGCTGGAAGAACTAACAGCTTTTGATACCACCACAAAGGGAACTGGGAAAGTTCAAGGAAGACCCCACTGAGCCTGGAGCCCCATCCCTCCTTTATCCCCAGCAGTTTTGGAGAGGCTGGAGAGAAGGGGGGCTGCTCTATGAAATCTGGTGGCCTTTGGAAAAGCCGATCTGGATTTTCCTCAGCTCCCACCACCCTCTTGGGGCACTGCATCTCTGAGCAGGAGTGGAGCAAGAGCCACTTGGGGTTCATCCTGCCAACCCATCTCCCCGAAGACCAGCAGGTCCCATGTTCAGAAGGACAGACTGCAGGCAATCAACACCTCGGGGCAGCACCCTGTGACTGGGGTGTGTGGCTAAAGTGCCCATTTCCACCCCACACATCAAGGGCTTGGTTTTCTCTCCCACCACCTGCTGGGGCAGCAGGGGAAGTGGTCCACTCAAGGCCTGGGAGGAGGGGGGCTGCACACAAACTGTAAGGAAGAGCCCCCCCACAGCCCCAGTGCAGCAACAGCATTTATCCCTCCACCGGATTAGAGACCAACCATGAATTTGCTTGGCAGGAGAACAGCGAGGAGCTGCTGCTCACCTAATGTCATAGCTGAACATGTCCATCTCCGGATGTCCGTGGACAATCCAGTGGGCCAGTTCCTTCCCACAGCCTCCTCCGAGCATCATTCCTGTGGAAAGGGAGGGCCAGAGGTCAGAGGGCGCACCTCCTGCCAATTCTTTGCTGTTCAATTCAAGGCTGCTTCTTTTGCTGGACAACTCTGGCTGCCCTAGACAACCAAATTTCTGCTTTCCTCCACGTGGAAGAAAGCTATTTTCTGACAAATCTTGCAGGGTTCTCACTCGCTTATTGGCTCGGAAGACCGTTCCAGCTTGCAAATGTATTTAAATGTGACCTTTACAGGCAGCAGCTTTTCACTCAAGGCCACGTGGCCACCTGAAGAATGAGAAGCTGCAGGAGATAAAATTAACACAAAGCTCAATAAGGGCTGAGGAAAGCGGAGGAGGCCCCACCTGATGGATAAACACCAAGAAACACTTCTCAATGCCAGGGAAAACCCATCTCCAACTCAGCCCTTCACCCCCTCGAGTCTGGGGCAGGAAGCAATTAGGGTAGGAGCAGCTTGGAGAGGCAGGCCAAATGGCCAAGGGCGGGTGCTGCTTCTGCACAGCAAGACCTTTGGGAATGGGGGGTGGTGTCAGGGGGCTCTCCCAAATTCTCTGGCAAGGTGAGGGTGCCGGGTTGGGTGACATTTTTGCATCAGGAGCAGCTCTGGCCTCTGTGGAGTGGGGTGGGGTGCCCAATGGGGAACCATTGAGCCACTATGCCAAGCACATTTATTTAAGGGGGGGTGTGTTTCTCTGCTGCTGTATTTATGGAGCTCTCTCTCTCTCTCGCCTACTAGGCTCTTCTAGGGTGTGAAAACCACCAGCAAAAGACTCTTCCGCCTCCTCTCCAAACACACCCAGCCAATCTCACTAGGGCCCAACAGCCACCCCCACCCCACCGGATGACGCTGGGCTTGTGCTTTTGGGGCTCCTTTGGAACCTCGTTCCCCTCTCAGTCTCCGGTTTCCCCAACCAGAGTGTCCTGGGCAACCACTGGCAGCCTCTCTTCTTACGGACTTGGGCTGAGCACTTTCCCAGAGCCAGGCAAGGGCACATTTCCCCAACCGTCCTACCTGCTGGGAAAGCTGCCAGGGTTACTTTAGGGCTTCCTCCTTACCGGCACTGTTGAAGCCACATCCCAGGAAAAAGCCGCGGACTTCTGGCGCTTCCCCTAAGAGAGGTTTATGGTCTGCAGTGAAGGATTCTGGGGCAGGGAGAAAGAGAGGGGGGGGATTAAATGTGGCGCAGCAATTCCGGCTTTAATCCTGAGTGCTAATGCTGCAACTTTAGATATGGTATGTGCATCAAGAGTCAGAAATCTCTAATTCCTGGGAATGAAAATTCTCTCTCTCACACACACACACACAGACAACACATACAGATATGGATATGGATTTCTCTGTGGAAAGATCATGCTTGGAACACCATAGACCAGTGCACAACTAAAGTGCAGAAGAGGAAATAGTGGGGTGGGGATGGGGGAAGGTATGTATTTGTGTGTGTGTGTGTTTGTGTGTGTGTGTGTGTGAGTGAGTGAGAGAGAGAGAGAGAGAGAGAGAGAGAGAGAGAGAGAGAGAGAGAGAGAGAGAATGAGAGAGACATTAGAGAAAGAGAGAGAAGTGAGAGGAGAGAGGGGAGTTGAAGGAGACGGGGGGGGGAGAATGGAGAGGGAGGGAGAAAAGACTGAAGAGAGAGCAGAGAAAGAAGGAGGAAGGGAGGGAGGGAGAGGTGGGGAGGTACAGAAGAGAGAAAAGCACTAGTCCACTTGCAGCTCCCGCTGGCCGTGGGGCTGCAGACAAAAGCACCCCAAATGTCCTGAGCCTCCCCCTGGTCTCTGCCTCTTCCTCAGGGAAAGTCTTATTATTTTAGAGCTTAAAAAAAATACGTCTCCTTGAGAGTCCTTGGCAAAAGCCTTCCCTAATTGAGCTGAAAATACTTGACTTCATATTTTTAAAAACTGTCTCCCCCAAAAAGTCTTCTTCTTCTTATTTAATCCCTACTTAATTCAAAGAAAGTACCATTTTGCATTTTTCCCCTTCAGCTGAATATTTATTTAATTATGACTAATAGAGGAAAGTAAGAGGCTTAAAAAAGCTGATTCAGTTTCTGCCGGTAAAGACTTATTAGTTTGGGGATTGAACTATGAGAAAAGGTGAGCTATAAATATTCTGACTACATCAAACTTCTCTGGCTGAAGCTCAGCTCCATTCAGCGCAGGAGACTTTCTTCCCTCACCTTGCCAGATAATTTGTTGACATCTGGAAGGGCAGCTGTCAGTTACCGAAAGCAGCAACTTGGAAGAAGCAGGCAGCGAGGAGACGGAACAGGAATCTAGCTGTGGGTGGGGGGCTTCCCAGACCTTCCCTCCTCTTGGCGACCACTTCCCACCATGGGAAAATGGCAGTGGACTTATCTGAACTGCATGTTTCGAAGAAAGGTGTGGGAGGAGTAACCAATGGGTATTAACCCAGCCCTCTTGCCTAGGAGACTGAGGTAATCTTTTGAGGCCACACCTACGTTCCTCCTCTGACCTCTCCAGATTAATCGATGGATCGTAGCAGAACACCTGAAAGGAAGGACAAAGAACAGCACAACACACATCCTTCCAGTCTGCTTCTGCTTGACCTTTGAGCTAACTCTGGCCCCCTTGGCACTGGGCGCCCTATACCGGGGGGGGAGTGACTCCTCCCACACCTTTATTCGAAACATGCAGTTCAGGTAAGTCCAACTGCCAATTTCCGAAGTGAAGGTGTGGGAGGAGTAACCAATGGGATATACCAAAGCTATGTCCTGGGAGGGATTAGATCGGCCTGAGCCACCCGGAGAGTCAAGGACTCCCTGCAATACCCTCCTGCCGAAGGCAGCCTCCGCGGAGGCGTAAGCGTCTAGCCAGTAATGCCTAATGAAAGGCGAGGGAGAAGACCAGGCGGCAGCCCAGCAGATCTCCTCTATGGGTGCCTGGGTGGACCAGGCTGCTGAAGTGGCCGCACTTCTGGTGTAGTGCACTGTGATGCCCTCTGGGACCTGGAGTCCCCGTGCCCCGTAGGCCAGAGATATGGCCACTCTAATCCACCTGCTGATGGAGGTGGATGGCTTATAGGATACAAAGAGGGCTTCTGAACTCCTAAAGGGGCCATGCGCTTCAGGTAAATGCGCAAGGCCCTTCTGACGTCCAATTTGTGCCAGGATCTCTCCCTCTCCCTGGAGGGTTGGGGACAGAAATCTGGCAGAACTATCTCTAGGGCCCTGTGGAACGGGGAGTTGACCTTGGGCATGAACGCGGGGTCCAGCCTGAGGATGACCCGGTTCTCTAGAAAGGTGCAGAGGTCCGCTCTGCTGGAGAGAGCGTTGATCTCAGACACTCTCCTGGCTGAGGTGATGGCAACCAGGAAGATGACCTTAAGGGTCAGAAGTTGAAGGGAAACCTCCCTCAAAGGTTCAAATGGTCAAGGCCGTCAAGGCCTGGAAGACCCTGGGTAGGTCCCAGGTGGGGAATCGATGGATCACTGGGGGTTTCAGATTCGCCGCTCCTTTAAGGAAGCGCTTAGGACCAGGTATTGGGACAAGGGAGGAGCATTCACACACACACACCAGGACCGTAGAGAGGGCGGAGACTTGTCTTCTAAGAGTGCTAGTGGCCAGACCCTTCTCTAGTCCCTCCTGGAGGAAATCCAGAACCTGTGGGACAGACGCCGAAGCTGGACGGAGACCCTTAGTTCAGTTCAGTTTCAGTTTATTAAACTTGTATGCCGCCCTATTCCCGAAGGGACTCAGGGCGGCTAACAAACCAAATAGGGAAGGGGAGCAATACAAAGAAAACAAACAAGGCAAAACAAAATACAAAAAACAGATTAAAAAACTTATCAACAGCCGCAACAATTCGAGTGGAGCTGGGAACTCATCAGCCCCAGGCTTGCCGGAACAGCCAGGTCTTAACGGCTTTGCGGAAAGCCTGAAGGTGATGAGGGTCCGAATCTCCACGGGGAGATCGTTCCAGAGGGCCGGAGCAGCCACAGAGAAGGCCACCCAGGAGGCGTTGTAAATACGAGTGGTGGACTGTTTCCTGCACGCCTCCACTGTCTTGATGACGCTCTCGGAAAAATGAGCCTCTCTCAGCTGTTCCCGCTCAATCACCAGACGGTCAGATGAAGCCACTCCGGATCCGGATGCTCCAGGGACCCCTGGTGCAGGGACACCTCCCCCACTGGGATCCACCAGTGGGGGCTAAGGACAGATCCACTAAATCTGCCAGCCAGGGGTGGCGAGACCAGAAGGGAGCCACCAGAATGACCTCCGCTCCCTCTGCCACCCCACCCCCTCAGGACCCCAGGGATGAGGGGAAGCGGGGGAAAGGCATCGAGAAGACCTGGTGGCCATCTGCATCAAAGGGCATCCGTGTCGATGGCTCCCTTGGCCGGGAACCTCGATATGAATCCCGGCAGCTGGGCGTTCTCTGGGGTCGCAAAGTGATCCACCGTCGGGTGTCCGAACCTCTCGCAGATCTGCCGGAAGATTGAGGGATGAAGCTGCCACTCCCCATTGTTGATCATCTCCCTGCTGAGCCAATCTGCCTGCTGGTTCTCTGTTCTGGTGATGTGCTCCGCTCTGATGGACTGCAGGTGTCTCTCTGCCCAGTTCCCCAGTCGTAGGGCCTCATCGCGAAGAGCCTTGGAATGGGTGCTGTCCTGCCTGTTCACATGGGCTTTGGCCGCCACATTGTCCATGAAAAAATCACGAAATATCCAGACTTAAAAATCGAAATTCAACGATTATGGCACAAACCAGCAGTGGTAATTCCAGTGGTAATCGCCACACTGGGTGTTATTCCAAAAGCACTGGGATTACATTTAAAACAATTAAAAATTGACAAAATCACCATCAGTCAAATGCAAAAAGCCGCACTGCTTGGATCCGCATGCATATTACGGAAATATGTTACAATGTCCTAGGCCCCTGGGTGGGGCCCGAGTAATAATCTATGCCAAATCCAGCGAAACAACTGGCTGCTGTGATACAATTCTGTTGTTGTGATAATAATAATATTTTATTGCTGCAGTTCAGAGATTTCTTCTGTCTTTTCATGCTCTTGGATAGCTTTCCTGTAAGATGGGTGGGTAGCTGAGACAAGCGTGAACTGGGACTGGACCAGACTGAGCAGCTCAAAAGGCTCAGAGCAGCTCCTGAGTCCAGACCTTTGAGGGGCCCAGGTTCCCAGGCCCTTTGCCCTCCTCAGAGTCCTCCAAGGATCCTGACCTCTGGCCCTTCTTCCCAGAGAGTCTGGAAAATAGGAAATTCTTCCCATACATGCCTACCAGGAGCTAAATATAAGAGGCTCAATGATATTATTGCAGTGATCCAGTTATTATTGTAGCAGTTCTGGTCCATCTGCTCCTTTTACGAGGTAGATTTGTTGCTCCCCTTGTGGTAGTAAACAAGCTACACGCTGCATCACCACATATAGCACACGGGCATATTGCCTGCATGCGCATAACTGTCCAAACTGTACTGCACAACCAGAATCCAGGTGCTTCCTTCTTGCCTCCCACATAAGCTATGTAGCCAAGACTAGCATGGAGCATATCAAGAGATCAATGAATCAGCTGTGAACCATCTTTAGTTCCTGCTTGACAAAACAAGACGTTCCATCTGAAGAACTTGGAACATTTGTCCTTTGGCATATATGAACAGAGATATCTTCTCCCACAAAAAATGAGGCAACTCATCATACAAATGGAAGAGCTGGCATGGCGAAGGCCCACAAGATGCAGTTCCTGTCCACGTCCGATAGGTTTTCTGCGCCATCATTGGGGGCAGAATTCCTCAAGTAAAAAGAGAGTCCAACTGAAAGGCGCAATGCAGACCTTAACAGAATAACAGGGTTGGAAGGGACCTTGGAGATCTTCTAGTCAAACCCCTGCTTAGGCAGGAAACCCTACACCGCTTCATACAAATGGCTGTCCAACATCTTCTTAAAGACTTCCAGTGTTGGAGCATTCACAACCTCTGGAGGCAAGTTGTTCCACTGATTAATTGTTCTCACTGTCAGGAAATTTCTCCTTAGTTCTAAGTTGCTTCTCTCATTGATTAGTTTCCACCTATTGCTTCTTGTCCTGCCCTCAGGTGCTTTGGAGAATAGCTTGACTCCCTCTTCTTTGTGGAAGCCCCTGAGATATTGCTATTGTGTCTGCCCTACTCCTTCTCTTCATTAAACTAGACATACCCAGTTCCTGCAACCATTCTTTATATGTTTTAGCCTCCAGCCCCCTCATCATCTTTGTTGCTCTTCTCTGCACTCTTTCTAGAGTCTCAAACATCTTTTTTACATTGTGGCAACCAAAACTGGATGCCGTATTCCAAGTGTGGCCTTACCAAGACATTATGAAGTGGTATTAACACTTCAGATGATCTTGATTCTGTCCCTCTGTTTACGCAGCCTAGAACTGTGTTGGGGTTTTTGGCAGCTGCTGCACACGGCTGGCTCCTATTTAAATGGTTGTCCATTAGGATGACAAGATTCCTCTCACAGTTACTCTTATTGAGCGAGGCACCCCCTACACTGTACCTGTGCTTTTTGAAAGAAGTCGAAAGAAGAAAGAAGTTGACGGCACTGAAACTGACCGAAGCGGCTGCCCTAATGGCCCAGGTTATTGCTTAAAAGGTCTTACGTAGTACGATGTCCGCCTTCTTATCCTCTGCCTTAAGGCAGTTGGCGATGTCTCCTGTGACCACAGTTGATGCCGAAGCTAAGGTGGCAACCGGGGTGTCCACCTCAGGAACCTGGAGAGTTTGGGCAAAGGTAGAGTTAAGATTATAGAATCTCCTCTGATTTCCCCCTGGATTGGGAAAAGAACCTGGCTTAACCCACTGGGATTTAAGCACCTCTAGAAACATATCTGGAATAGGAATCTCCTCCTTTTCCACCAGTGGTCTATGGAAGGGCCCCTTCTTCTTACCCTTGCTAGTGCTAGGCATGTCAGACGAAGGTGGGTGGGTGGGTCCAGGTCTGCTGTGACCCTTGCCTTACGAAGCAAGGAGCTAAATAAGGAGAGAGGGAAAAGGCCAGCGATGGTTGAGGCCTCTTCTTCCTGGGCCTCCTCATCTTCAGAAAACCCCACCTCCTTCAACTCTCCCTCCTCTAACTCCGAGGCCTCACTGGCAGTAGAGAGGGAGGGAGACCTGGCCCCTCTGGCAGCAGATACACTGGGGCGATCCTGGTGACCCCTGGGCTGGGCCTGGGTAGGCCTACTCATGGAACTCTGGGGCTGCTGATTTATCCCAGAAGCCATCACTTGGGCTAACATCTCCTGAAAGCTGATGGGAAGCTCAGGTAAGGCAGGATGGAGCTCTGGAGGCTGTGAATATTCCCTGGGTTCAGGGGATTGCGGTGCCAACCGATGCCTAGCTGGGCTGAGTGCCCTGCGTCCAAAGTGGTCACCCCTAGACTCAGACGGAAGTGCAGGAGATAAGGGGGGTGATAGGGAACTGTGCCCTCTGCCTGAGCCCCTTGGGGAGCCTGGGGATGCTGCCCAGGCCTCATCCAGAGTTGGAAGCCTGCGGGGGGATCAGGACCTGGAGGGGGAGGGGCTAATGGTAGCCCTAAATCTTCTAGCAGAGGCCCTGGTCATCCTAACCTCCTTCTCAGAGGTTGCCTTCCTAGGGGCCCTGGAGTTGCCCCTCTTGGTTGGAGACCTCCCTCTGGGAACTGGGGGAGCCCCCCTGGAGGTCCCTTCATCCGGATCCACACCCCCTGGGGATCTGGGACTAGCATACCTGCTCCTTGCCGCCTCCGCCATAGTACTTACAGTTGTGCTGACCACCAACCTCTTCTCTCTTTCAGCCGGTTTCAATCTGGTGGATTCAGTCTTCTGTCCTTGAATCCACGCTGTTCCTCTTTCTGCCGCTGATCTGCGGCCCGAGCCACCGGCAGGCACCGCTCTGGAGCCCTCCCCGGATCACCGGCGGAGTTGGTCCTTAAAGAAGCCTCTTCTGGCTTCGCTGGTGCTTTTTGAGCACTTTCGGCGTCCTTAGGAGAACGCCGATCACGCGCTCACTCATGTGCTCAAGATGGCGGCAGCAAGATGGCCCCCGCAATGCAGAGGCTTTCCTCCCCCTCTTACACGACCATCCGGTCGCTTGGGGCGCGAGGGCACGCTAGCAAGCAGCGAGGCTTGGGTTCTAGCAGTGCTGAGCACGGCAGAGGAGGGGTGCAGCGATGCAGTCGATGGACGGAAGGTAAAAATCCACTTGCAAGAAAAAAAAAGCCTGTAGAAAAAAACCTAAATTCTCGAAGCAAAGGGAGAGTCAGAGAAACACTCCTTTTAGGCCGGAGACTGAGGTTAATCTGGGGAGGTCAGGAGGAGGAACGTAGGTGTGGCCTCAAAAGATTACCTTACTTGTGGGTGTTAACATAGTCTCAATAAGAACAAGAATGTACTTATATACGGTTGTTGTTTTTTTTTCTTTTCTCTCTTTTTTCTTTCTTTATATTTTTTTCCCCCTTGGTTTATTTTACTTTTATCAGATTAAACAACACTCGAATAAAGGCATACACCAAGGAGGGAGGTAGAGGGAAAGAAGAGGGAGGAGTAAGGAAGGAGTAAGGGGAATGTAAGGAGGGCGTGTGGGGAGTAAGGGGAGAAGGAAGGTTTGAGGGGAAAGGGAAGTAGGAGGGGAGTGTTAGAGGGAGAAAGGAAAGTTGGAGGGGGTAGATGGGGTGTATGGAGGATGGAAGTGTTAGGTGGGGTTGTGAATGATGAGTTGTGTTTTCTTTTTATTTTGTTTTATTTCATTTTTTTTTCTTTTCTTATAGCAAATACCCTGTATATAAGTGATTGCAAAATGGAATGTGAAAATGAATAAAATATATTTAAAAAAAAAAAATGAAAAAAAAAGATTACCTCAGTCTCCTAGGCAAAAGGGCTGGGTTAATACCCATCTGTTACTCCTCTCACACCTCACTTCGGAAACTGACGCTTCTTGTAAAGGCAAAACCAGCGTCAGGTTGATGCCCAAGGGAATAATCTGAAGAACGCCGTGCGGCGACTAATGCGACAGCCAAGACGGGACACAAGAGCCACAGTGGCGCAGTGCAGGCTAATTCAGCCAACTGCCAGCAGTTCGATTCTCACAGGCTCAGGGCTGACTCAGTTTTCCATCCTTCCAAGGTCCATAAAATGATGATCCAGATTGTTGAGGCCAGAGGCTGACTCTGAAAGCCGCTTAGAGAGGGCTGGAAAGCACTGGGAAGTTGTTATTTGCTTCAACCCATGACAGCTCAGCAACAGGGGGCTCGCCTGTTCCTCCATGGAACTGGAGATACGAGGGAGACACACTTGCCCCATTCCACACTCCTTTTGCAGGCCAAGTGGCCTCTTGTCTGCCAATTCTCTTGGCTGGGGCCCCTTTCATTTCCTTGTCAGAAGGTTATAAAAGATGATCATGTGACCCTGGAACACTGCAACTTTTGAGGTTCGCAAGGAGGGACGCGACCACAGGGTGAACGAAGAACAGACTTTATTACTAAGTTAAGTATGACAGCGATTCAGTCAGAAAACTAGCCCGCCAAACCTTATATACTGGGGCTTCAACCAATAGGAACAGACTTTCAGCCGGCAATAGCCTCCCTCGCGTCCCAACCAATCCGGACGGAGGAGGCTGTTGCTGACCAGCACAAAGGTGCTGAAGTACTAGAAACAGCGAGGCCATTTGCATGGCTTATACATATTAATGAACCTTTGAATATTCAATACCCCTTCCCCCCAGTTCCGCGCATGCTCCCCGGGCATCCATCATAAATAGGAATCAGTTGCCTAGCATCTATGAGCAGTGTTGACGCAGTGGTTAGAGTGCAGCACTGCAAGCTCCTTCTGCTGACGGCCGGCAAACTGCAAGTCACTAAATGAACTGTTGTAAGTCGAGGACTACTAGTGATAGTAAGGAAGTGTTGCCATCTCATAAGAAGGCCCTCAGAGACCTGGGTAGGGGTTGAAACAAGCGGAAGGGGTTCAGCACGAAGCCGCCCTTGATTTGCGTGCTACACCCCCAAAAACCTCAGATCTGTGCTGCACTCTACTGAGTCTGGATCTGGGGAGGCAATTCCCCCTCCCCCCAATGTCTTTTTACCAAGCTGTCTTTCAGGGCAACTGTCAAACCCCACATCAGTCAACCCATCAGCCGTATCTCCTGCTGAGGCCTTCACCTCTTCCAGAGCCGCTCAGTGGAATTTACAGGAAATTTACAGGGAAGCAAAAACAATCAACACGCTGACAAAATATGTTAATTGCTTCCATTATCAGTCAGAGATGCACAGAGTGCTCCCACTGGAGACCTGGAAGGAATTTCTTTCAGCCAGAATCCCATAACCACTACAGGCATTCTCTTCTGATGAAAGGGGAGGGGGTTTCCGATCCCATCATTTAGCTTATAAAGTGGAATTATGAATGAAGGAGAAGCAAACTCGCTAAGGACGTTCAGCTGGCAAGGAGAAAGGCCTGGCCCTGTGAAAGCCACTGAGACCCCTCCCACACTCCTGGCTGGGTTGAGTTGAGATGGCTGGGCTTGGGGGGTTCCCGCAATGTCCATTTCAGCTTTCACCCCACAGAAAATGTGAGGACTGCCAAAGCAGAAGGACAGATGTGGGGGGAACGTCCCAGTAGTGGGCTCCTCATTCTCTCTCCTGAGCTTCTCCTATGCCCTTTCTTCAAGGCATCAGGGCCTCTGCCTCTTTGGTGCCACTTTCTGGCGAAGTGGATTTCTTCCCCAGTCCCAAAACAAGTGCCTGGAGGAGGATCTGGCTGCACAGCCGATAGTTGGGTTTCCCACTGGTCAACGCACAAGCAACTCAGCAACTAACAACCTTCTGTTCTTTCTTTCTCTCTTGTTCGAAGCAATGTAGAGATACACGGATGAGAACTGAAAGCCCACCAGTAACATCAGCCAAGGAGATGATTTCCTAAAAGGTGGGTTATTGGAAACGGAGCTGAAAGGTACAGTGCCCAACCTTCTGTGCAGCTTAATTCCATAATTTTGTGACAGCAGTGAAGAATTACCAAAACAACCTGTGTTTACCAAAGCTCCCAACCGTAAATGAGATTGTGAAGAGTAAAAAAAAATCACATTGATGGAGATGTTTGCTATGCTTCCCCTCCTCTTTCAAGGAAGTTCTTAATATTGTGGATCCTTTCCTTACCTGGTCCACAGACAGTTGATTTAATGCCAGTTTGCTCTAGGACTGGGACTCGGTTGATAGCACCATCAATATGCTGTGTAAATATATCCCAGTCCAGATTGAAGAGACCAAAAGCAAAATCGTCCAACACCTGGAAGAGCAAAATACACATTGCAGACATTAGGCACCAATTGCAACATGTCAGCCGCCAGGAGACGGACACCATAGATATGGTGGCAAATCACAGATCAGATCCCATCCCTGCTCCCTCCCGGCTTTTGAGACACACTTTCTTTTCCAAACTGTTTCTTGTTCCCTGAACTCAGCACCATTATTGAGACCACCTCTGTCCACCAGGAACTTTGCTGGTGGAATAAGTCATAGCATCACACTGTCTACCCTGAAGCTCCAGCACTGACACACTGGAGAAGAGGGATGTGGTGGGTAGGGAATAGAGATAGCTGGGGTGTTGTAGTCAAAACAAAATACTTTCTCTTGGGATCCAAGACATTCCTGCAGGTGCTCGGAAGGAGGGGACTGGAGTCACCTAGCAACTGGACAGTATCCTGATTCGACCATGTGACTGATTATTTTGAGAAAGTGAAAAATGTTTACTTTTAATTAGATGAAAATCACAGAAACCATCAGAGTTGTTTTTCACCTGTGCCAATATGACATATACAACAAACCAGGGGTGGGTTTCAACCGGTTCGCGGTGGTCCCTGCGAACCGGTTGGTCGCCGAACCCGGAAGTAAGTAACTTCCGGGAACGGCGAAGGGCGCGCCCGCCCGCCCGTGGTCCTTACCCGGTTTTGATGAGTTCTGCGCTTCCACGCATGCGCAGGACGCATGCAGCGCCTGCGCGATCGTCCAGGAGCAGCTGGAGCGTCACGCAGATGCTAGTACGCATGCGTGCACCACGCGCGTGCACGAGGACGCCGCCAGCCCCGTTCCAACCGAACCGGTTGGAACGGGGCGAGAAACCCACCCCTGCAACAAACCTATATTTTGAGGAACCTGCCTGCCTCAAGAGTTTTGTTTGCTACAGGTACAGTATGTTATTTGGAACCCTGACAGAGGGCTGGGAGGGACCTTGGAGGTCTTCTAGTCCAACCTGCTGCCACAGGCAGGAGTCCTTGTACCAACTCAGATACATTTGTCCCATTGCTCTCTAACCTCTACTTAAAAACCTCCAGTGATGGAGAACTCACAACTTTGAGAGGCAAAGTGTCATATTGATTAATTGCTCTCAATGTCAGAATTTTTTTCCTTAGTTCTAGGTTGGATCTTTCTTTAAGAAGCTCCCACCCATTACTTGTTTCGCCCTCGGGGGCTTTGGGGAACAAGTCAACGTCCTCATCTCTCTGACAGTCCCTCAATATTGGAAGACCATTATCATGTCCTCCCCCTTTGACATGCTAGACACGTCTAATTCCCTCAACCATTCATCATATGATTTAACCTCCAGCCCCCTTAACCCTCTTTCTTGCTCTTCTTGAGCAAGTCTCTCCAGAGTCTTGGCTTCTCTTTGGTATCATGGTGACCAGAACTGGACGCAGTAGTATTCCAAGTATGGCCCCATATCAGCTCTTCCTAGGATCCTGAATGTCCACCCTTCTCCCAGACTCTTTGCAGACCCAGATGCTGAGAATCGAGGCCTGTTTCCTAGACTGGGAAAAGGCTCCGTACGGACAGCAGTTCTTATGCAATCGGTGCAGATTTCCTCACTTGCTTTGCCTTCGTCAGTTTGCCCTCAGCCGTCAGCCCGGAGCTTCAGGACAGGAGAGAACGCTGGAGGCTCTGCTTCACTGATTAAACCTGGCCGCTCTGATCAATCCGATAAAGCAATGGCCTGTTCCTCTGTGATTAAATCAACCTTTCACCATTAATATTCATGCAAGAAGCTATCCTATGTCTTCTAAATCAGGGCCAAGTCACCACACTTCATTGTCACTGAATGGCAGGCCAAGGCTGCCCGTCATCTTAGGGAAAGGAGGCAAGGAAGGTGGGCCAGGACTGCAAGCAAAGGTAGTTTGAGCTGGGGCAGCACAGTGGTTAGAGTGCAGAACTGCAGGCGACTTCTGCTGACTGCTGGCTGCCTGCAATTTGGCCATTCAAATTTCATCAGCTCAAAGGTTGACTCAGCCTTTTGTCCTTCTGAGGTGGGTAAAATGAGGACCCAGATCGTTGGGGGTAAGAGGCTGACTGTGTAAACCACTTAGAGAGGGCTGTGAAGCACTATGAAGCTGTGTACAAGTCTAATGGCTATTGCTATTGTTGTGCAACCCATTGTGAGGCCTGCAGCCATCTTTTCTTTTAGATCTTTGGCCTGCCACACTTTCTCTAATTCTACTATGCATTTTCTATTGTGAGAAAATGGGAGGGAGGATTGTATGGAGTTAGATGATATGTAGCCATAACAAAATTCTTCCTAGAAAGCCAAGGTCATCCTTTTTCTTTGTACCTCTGCACCTGACCAGAACTGGATGGGAGGAACTGCCAGCATGGCAGAGGGAGATTGGACCATGTGATGGATTTGTGGGTGTGGGGGGAGGATCTTGAACTTTCAACTGGGTGGGGAAAACAGGGAAGCTTTCAGATTCGGGTTTTCCCAGATGTGCCAACATGGCTCTCTTCATAAATTGGAACTTTGAGGAACACTTTGCCTTGAACTCTGATTTATTTTTAGATGCTTTTTGGAACCCCGACATCCATGTTCTTTCTGGCACATGACAGGAACATACCTGGAGCCACCGTGACACCACCCAATGCAGTCCATGTTCCCCAACCTGAGCTCTTCCAAACCTTTGGGACAGAAGAGGAGGTGAAGGAGCCAAACCTCTGCCTTGTGTGCCACGTACGCCCTTTCCTGGATAAGAAGGCTCTCTTTTCCTTCACTCCTGCTCTGGCCATCTCCCGTTTGGACTATTGCTACATGCTCTACATGGGGCTTTCCTTGCAAAGTGCCCAGAAACTTCAGCTGGTAAAAAAGGGGGGCAGGTGAACAATTTTTGGCACCCAAAGAAGGGCACACGTAACACCTCTGTTGCATGAGCTGCACTGGGTGCCAGTCTGCTTGGGGGTTCAGGTGTTGGAATTGGACCTATAAAGCCCTACAGGGCCAGGCTACCTGCGGAACAGATTTTGTCCCGTTACATCAGCCCCTCCCACCCGGTCAGGCAGGGAAGGGACGGTTATGAAGGCCCGGGGAGAGCCTTCTCTGCCATTACCCCCCAGTCCTTACAATATCCGCCCTCCTGAGGTGAGGTGGATCCCCACCCCCCACCCACTGTTGGCCTTGCTTGGGGCGGGGGGATAAGCAGGGGGCTGAGGGGCCACTTAATCCCCTGAAAGCCCTCCCTTCACCTTTTCAGTTGATTTTTAACAGGGCTTATTTATTTTTGCCTCCCTCCAAAAGAATATAATTTTAATTCTTATGCTCTAAATTTATATACTGCAAATGAATAAAGGCAAAGGGGTCCACCCAGCAGCTGTCCAGATGAGACCCTCTTTGCACCTCTGCTTGCCAGGGATCAAAGCTTTCAAAACCAGAGGGTAAATCTTAAATATCTTGGTGAATTTTTGAACACCTGGTTTAGCACCCAGCCCCACCAACAGAGCCCCCAGGCAGCTTCTGCAGCGTTAGCTCTTCCTCCTTCCAATTCCTTCAAAACGCAACACACCTCCTCGCAGAAGACGGGGTTTGACTCATAGCCACCCACAGAAAGGGCATCACCTTGGAGACGCAAATACACGGAGGCATCGTGGTCTCGAACATTCGGCATGTTCTAAAAATAGAACCCAGAGAAAATCAGTGCTCAGCCTCAAAAAGGCTCCCGGGTCAGTATTTTCGCTGGGAAGGGAGCTCCCTCGGTCGCCTCCTGTCCTACGCCTCACTCCCAGGAAGCCAGAGGTGAAGGGCGCCTGGGGGTAAAGACAGAGCGGCCTCTTGCTGGCTGCAGACCGAGAGACCCACTAATCTCAGGTCGCCCAGAGGATCCCTTCCACGTTTGGCTCACCGTCTCCCATCCTGTGGCCTCCACTGAGGCAGGAGCTTCCCTGAGGCTTCTTCCCTTCTGACCACTCCTCTGGAATGGCTGGGAAAGAAGGGACCCCTCTCCAGAAGCACGAATGCTGTTGCCTTCCAAAGGCTGGGGGGGGGCTCCCTCTGCAGAATGGCTGCCAGGATCCTCTCCGGGGACTGTGGGAGCCACAGGGCGATGACCCTGAAGGGCCAGGCTGGGGAAGGTGCTCCACAGCCCTCCAGTGCCTCCACATTTGACATTCCTGGCCTTCAACTGATAACCTGTTTCAGGGTCTCCCTTTTTTCAGCACTGGGCAAGATGGCTGCTTTTCCATCTCTCTCCCAGGAATGTCCAACTCCCAAAATATGTCTGGCAAGTTTAAACAGTGGCCCAAGCGAGAGTCCCTCTCTTGATTGGTTCCCACCTGTTGCTTCTTCCCCTGCCTTCAAGTGCTTTGGAAAAAAGCTTGACTCCCTCTTCTTTGTGGCAGCTCTTCAAATATTTACTGTCTCCCCTGGTCCTTCTTTTCACTAGAGTAGACACACGCAACTCCTACAACTGGTTTTCCTATGTTTTAGCCTCCAGCCCCTTTCTTATCTTTGTTGCTCTCCTCTGCCCTCTTCCCAGAGTCTGTATTGCAGCACCCAAAACTGGACACAATATTCCAAGTGTGGTTTTATCAGTGCGGTATAAAGCAATACTAACACTTTGCATGATCTTTATTCTATTCCCCTGTTAATGCAGCCTAGGACTTCACTGGACTTTTTTTTTTTTTTTTTTTTTGGATGGCTACAGCACACTCTGGCGGATATTTAAGTGGACTGGAACTCCTAAATCCCTCTGGCAGTTGCTGCGACTGAACCAGGTACCCCCTATTATCTACCTGTGCATTTGGTTTGCCTTGCCCAAGTGTAAAATCTTGTTTGTCTCACCCCTGAATTTCACTGCACACAGCCCTCATAAGAGGGAACGGTCTGGAAGGGGGGCTGTGGGGCCTTGCAGAGCTTCCCCAGTGGAGGGTGAGCTCCTGTGTCGATCTTCCGCCCATGATCCCCCAAGGCCACAGGGCTAGGAATGCTCGCCCCTCTCTGCCCTTCACACACACACACATGCCTTTTTGTGGGGGTATCCTTAACCAGCCTTGGAGGGACCTCTAGTGGCAGAACCTGGATCTCCTGTGGGCAACCTGCACTTCAGGGCCTCTTCAAAATGGTTTCCACTAAGCCTTTTTTCAAATATTCTTACTGTGTTCTTGTGAAACATGCATTATAAATTCTGTATTTTGATATTGGTGTTTGCACAGTATACACTAACATTCAGGTAACCTAGATCTTAAATAATGGTTGGAAACTGATCAAAGAGAGAAGCAACCTGAAATTAAGGAGAAACTTCCTAACTGTGAAGACAACGAACTAGTGGAACGGCTCGCCACCAGAAGTTGTGGGTGCTCCATCACTGGGAGATTTTAAGAAGAGAGACTGTTTGAAATGGTATAAGTTCTCCTGCTTGAGAAGAGGGCTGGACTAGAAGACCTCCATGGTTCATTCTATTCTGTTCTACTCCTATTCCTATTCCCTTATTAATTTGCTTTTTTTTTCTTCATCATGCACCAATGGGATATCGTTACTTAAGACAGAAAACCTTGTAACCCAACAAACAATTTCCTGTCATACACATGCTCACCTCCATAATTTAATCACACACACCGTGCCCACTGCGCATGCACTCGTGACCCCCCTGCTGCCCTGCACACACGTCTTTCTTGGAGCCTGGGGAGGGCGAAAAAGGCCTCCCCCGCCCCACCTCCCGAAGCAGGAAATGGACCATTTTCCGACTTCCGGTGGGCCCGGTAGGTCCGTTTTTCACCCTCCCTAGGCTCCAGGGGCTTTCTAGGAGCCTGAGGAGGGCGAACAATGGCCCAACACACAAAACGGAAGTTTGAAAACAAACTTCCAGTTTGCACATTGGGCTGTTTTTGGCAGCCCAAAATCATTCCGAAAATCAAAGCCAAAAATCAGCTGGCCAGGACACGCATGCACACTGGAGCTAACAGGGCAAAGCCTTGCATGCCCTCAGAAATGGCTCCGACATAGATTTGCCATCACGGCCCTATACCATTCCAGACCAATGGCTATCCAGTCTTTTGTTAAAAACCTCAAGTGATGAAGCACCCACAACTCTGAAGGCAACTTTTGTTCCACTTGTTAACTGTCCTCACTCCCTGTTAGGAAGTTTCTCCTCAGTTCCAGGTTGCTTCTCTCCTTGAGTAGTTTCCATCCATTGTTTCTTCTCTTGCCTTGTGGTGCTTTGGAAAATAAGTTGACCCCTTCCTCTTCTTTGTGGCAAATACTGGAATACTACTATCATGTCCCCCCTAATTCTTCTTTTCTCTAGACTGGCCATTCCCAATACCTGCAACTTTTCTTCATATGTTTTTGTCTCCAGACCTTTAATCATCTCAGCTGCTCTTCTTTGCTCTTTTTCCAAAGTCTCAACATCTTTTTTGTAATTTGGTGACCAAAACTGGATGCATTATTCCAGGTGTGGCCTTTACCAAGGCTTTATAAAACAGTATAATACTTAATGTGTTTTTGTTTCTATGGCTCTGTTTATACAACCAAGGATTGTATTAGCTTTTTTGGCTGCTGCTATAACTCGCTGGCTTATGTTTAAATGATCATCCATCCAAGGTCCCTCTCACAGTGACGGTTTTTGAGCCAGGTCTCGCCTAATCTGTACTTGCAGCTTTGGTTTTTCCTGCCCAGGTGCAAAACTTTGCTTTTCTCCACATTAAATGTCATGTTGTTGGATAGGGCCCATTGTTCAAGTTTGCCAAGATCTTTTTGGATCCTGAGCTTGTCTTCTGGGATGTTGGCTAGTCCTGCCAGGTTATTGTCATCTGCAAATTTGATGAGTTCCCCTTCCATTCCCTTATCTAATTTATGAATTTATGAAAGTCATTTATAAAAGTCATCTAAGTCATTTATTGTCCCTGGAAGTTAATCCTATTTGCTATCTGCCCATTGCTCCAGCTGGCCAAAATCCTCCTGAATCTGCCACCATCTTCTATTTCTCCTACGCTTCAATTAGGTGGAAAGAATTCAGAGGCCTGAATAGAAAATGAGAAGCACATGAAAAGCAACTGGATGTCTTGGTGGATCACAAGCCGAGTCAGTAGCTTAATCCAGTTGCAAAAGCAAAAAAGCAAATTTGATCTTTGGCTGAAGTAAAACATCAACATCGAGAGCGATCATCAAATCTCCGCTTCCTGTGTTGCTCACACCACATCATTTTAGGGTTTGATGCTAACAAACTGACATGTGCCCAGTGGGAAGCAACCCAGGTGACAAAAAGCCATGGGAGAAAAAAGGTTCTCAGAATGCAGAACAATCGAGTTGGACGGGGCCTTTGAGTCTTTTAGTCCAACCCCCTGCTCAAGCAGGAGACCTTGCACCTTTTCAGTAAGAGTCGGGATCTCATGCAGAATTAGTAGTGCTTTATAAAACCTTAGTGAGACCCACATCTGGAATACCGCATCCAATTTCATAGAAACTGGATTTCATAAGAGTTTTCATGGAAAACTTTCTGATTTTCTAGGCTTCCAAAATTCCGTATAAATGCTAAAGTTATGGTATGCTTTACATTAAAAAAATAGATATTCCTGCAAGCAAGATTAAGTATAAAAACTTCCTCCTGCCCAGTAAATAGTGGGAAGCAGACAGGAAGCCAGATGAATAGACAGGAAAATTCAGGTTCCCCCCAGGAAGCCTCATGGAGTCACATTTACAGTTCAGGGAGGTGGGGGGGAGGGTAACAATCCTACTCTGAGGAGGAGGGGAGACCCTCTGAGCTGCATGTCCCACTGTGCAAAAACACTTAGAATGAAGGGAAGGACCTGAATAGCTCACAGCCCCTATTGCTACTAATGTTTGATCTGCCCACCAGGACAGAAACTCTGAGAGTGCAAACCCCCGCCCCCAAGAACTGACCTGAATCCCCTCGATCTTCTCTGTCACCACATAGGCATGGTGCATGGCCACCAGGGGCACCTGGACGCCAGCCATTTCCCCCAGGGCTTGGGCCCACACACCTGTGGGAGAAGGAAAACAACTGCCGTCATCCAAAGGGCCTGGGGGGGGGGGGACTTGGCTTTGAAGAGGAAGCAGAGGAAGGGAAGCCAGGGCAGGAAGGGCCTGGCTGGGTAACCCTTGCAGGCTCATTGCTGCTGGTGGATTAGGAAGCTCCATTGACTTAGGTTAATGTTCTGATGAGAGCACAGAAGAGGGAGGTCAAACCTGTCATCTTCTCTCCTTTGCTGACTGGGTCATGAACTCAGGGAAGGGTGGCCACACCAGCAGTGAGCCAGTAAACAAGGGGAGCAGGTAAGGATTTTACACCGGTGCAAACTCATCTCCCAATTGGAAGAGAAAGTGACAGGAGTTGAAAAAAGGGCTGCTCCACTTGAAAAGCCTCAGGGAGGGGGAAAAAGGTCCCGGATGGCCAGGTGTTGTAACACTTTATACTGCACTGGTAAGGCCACAATTGGAAGACAGTAATGCAAACAGTTCTAGTCACAGCAAAAAATAAATAAATGCTGACGCTATAGAAAGAATGCAGAGAAGGGAGAACAAAGAGGACTAGGAGACTGGAGGTTAAAAC